>NW_012147952.1:8465643-8492674 GCF_000956105.1 Propithecus coquereli
TTAATTAGGGGATATTGGTCAGGCTTCTACACTTAAAGTGACCTTTTGTGCCTTATAATTAATAAGAATTTTGTGGGAAAGTATTTTGAAACTATATATTTATCCCATTTCTCTTCAAACATTTGATTCATTTTTTGTTTTGTCATTCACTCATTTATATCATTATGAACCTATGGGTTCTTAGTTTATTCAATAGGTTATAATCCATTAGTAACATTACTTATTTTGATGCTCAAATTATCCCAGCTTTAATCAATGGGAGCCCATGTAAGTTGGCTTTGTATTTTGTACACATCCCTGTCATCTTTTGAGCACTTCCTTGTTTTCTTGCATAAAAAGATGTTCAGGCTCAGCTTTTACTTTCCCTGCCCCAGCCCTGGGATCTTTGGTTCCTTTTAGTGCAGAAAGGTATTTAAAAACCACTATCTGGGGACTTGGTATGCTCATTGCTATTGAGGTGTTGCTGTTCCCAGGCCTTCTTGGAGGACAGAGCTAGAAACTCTATGTCACACACTCACATGCATACACAATATACATATATAGTTTACATCCTACTTATTTCTATAACTATCTCTACATACTAAAAGCCATGAGTTCACACCAATATCCCCAGTTCCAATCTAACACCACAAGGTTCCTTCTGGTCTTCTCCCCTTCCATGTCTGTAACTCCATCATCCAATAGTGACAATCTTGTCTCCCATTATCCTCAATACATATACTAATTTGATCAAACCTCCTGCATGCTACCAATCACCATATCCTGTTGCTACCCTCTTCCAGCCCCCTATTTGTGAACACCCTCTTCATCTCATTAGGGCTCTGCACCCTGTACTGGAGCTCCATGGGTTTCAATGCCTTGTTCTGAGCTACCCCAAACCCACAGACACCCTCCTCACCCTACCTGGGCTCTGACATTCTGTGTCAAGCTGCCCCACACCATGAAGATGTACTCCTCATCCTACGTGGGCTATGATGCCCTGCAGGGGACAGCTGCTACCATCGCCCACTCACTTGACTTCCTTCTCACCTCATGCTCTGACACCCTGTGCCTGGTCACCCTCTTGCGTGGACTCTCTCCTTTCTTGCTCATGTTGCCCCAGCTCCCTCACCTCGCTATGCAGAGACCTACTTTGCTCAGCCCCACTTAACACTATGTGAATTTTTAATTTTGAAGGTTTTTGGCAAATTGCCACCCAGAGAGATTCTACCAACTTACATCCTACTACCAGTTTAGGATCACTTATCTCCCTGACACTCTCTGTAATGAAGTGTATCATACTCTTAGATCTATGATCATTTAAGTTAAAGATGTACATATCTAATTGTAGCCTAAAATGTAGTTGAAGAAAAATTAAGTACTTCTACAAAATAATTGGAATGTATATTCTCATTAAAGCCCAAAATTATGAATCCCTGAGTACTCTTAAGCTTTAATTAGTAAATATCGGACTTTATAAAACAACGAGATTTCCTCAGTTACGTAATAGCATATTTTCCCCTGTTCAATAACTCAGTTGAGTTCCAGAAACATATTGCCGGTCCCAGATTTAATTGAAAGGAATCGAAAATTTTAATTTCTAATGGGACAAGAAAAACAACACATGAACAGTCTGTTTTGACTGGAACAGTTGTCAAATCAATAATTAATTGTTCATATTTATGTCACTTTGCTTGGGGAAAAAAAGATTAAATTTAGGAAGAAAAAAGCCCCATTGCATGATAGTAATGGAAGGCCTAGGCCATTTGATCTTGTATTCTAAGTCTTTGGAGAAAGTCTCAATGCCACAGAGTGCCCTTGATCTCAAAACAGGCCCCAGCCCACATTGCATGATAACCGGTAGTAGTATCTACGAAGCATTAACAGTTCATTAGAAGGAACATTGTTCACACTGAAGCCCCTGGCACACTAATGGAAGCTCTCTTCCATTTATACTTACTCAGTAAGTGGTGCAAAACATCTACTTAGATTTCCCTGTAGATGGCCCACGGCTGGATCAGACCATTCTGATACAATTGGCAGGCCACTATTTTCTCCTTTCAGAGTATGGTAGAGTTAGGAATGTTAATTTTAACAACTTCTAGAGCTGAAATGTGATAGATCTCGAGGAGTTATGACATTTATATTTACAGTTAAAAGATCATATGAGAAAAAAACCTTAATGATATCTTAGCTTAAGTTTTGCATAATTTCCTAGATTTCACCAATTAACCAGGGCTTTTACAAAAAGCTACCTGGCCTACTCTGTGGGAAGAGTGAATTCAAAAGGTTAAAGCAATTTTACCAGCAACAAAGATGAGACCAGGGACCATTGTCACAGCAACACATCAGTGATCCAGCAATGTTGAATAGCACAAGATTTTCTGGATGAGTAAATTTTCAGGATAGCATAGCTTTCAGGATAACTGTGATGCTTTCACTTTGTATATATTTGTTAATATTTTCCCTACAGGTTATCATTCAAGGAATTCTAGAGCTAGAAAGTAGTTTACAGATTATCCAGTTTAAAATTTTCATCTTTCAAATGAGGAAATAAAGGCATTAAGGCTAAGATATATGCCCAAGGTCCCACGGTGTCCTCTCTGGAGCAAACTGGGGCAGGCAGGTCAATACCAGCCATCAGCAAGTTGTGGCTTCAAACACCACGATGAATTAGGGCTGCAGGGGTCACTGAGGTAAATGAGAGCAGGGCCACCAGGGTCATGGTCAAGACTCAAGGGAGTGTGGTGAAGATGGGGTGGAGGTAGAATCGGAAGACAGCAGTATTCACTGGGAGAATTTCTGCCCATCTTTCAAGTCTGTGTCTAAATATCACCTCCTTGTGAGCTATTTCCTGGCAATTCCTTCCTCTCACAGCTGTATTGTCTTAGCTCTTTACCCAAGGTCTATTGTAGCACATATCACTTTATGTTTTGTATATGTGTGGCCTAAAGGAAGAAGAGATGTTCAATTAAACATTTGTGTCCTCAGTAACCCAGCATGATCTGACATATGGTGGGTGCTCAAGACATACTAGTTGAGCAGCTCAATAAATTTATGAGTGAATGATAAATGATGAAAAATGAACACAAACGATGTCTTGACCTCGGGTCTCTGTTACAGGTAACAGTGATCAGCTGAGGATGAATAAGGCTTCAGGATGGCCTCTTCCCTCCTGGCCCAGGCTGCTCAGCCTTTCCAGTTGCTCTTGGTTCTATCTCATTTGTTATAATTAGCTCGAACTCCCATAAAACTAAGCATATTAAATCATGAATACGAGGGACAAGCAGCAACTGGCTTTATTGATTCCTGGAAAAAAAATTATTGATTTCTTTATGTTTTCAACAAATATTTATTGAGGGTCTACCATGTGCCTGGTGCTGTTATAGATTCTGTGAATTAGACGCAGTTCTTGCCCTCATGGACCTTACATTCTAGTGGGCACCAGACAACAGACAGAGGATACATAATAAACTGTCAGACTTTGATGAGAATGATGACGACAAATAAAGCAAGATGAGGGGCTTGAAAAAGGGGGTGGGACTAATATTTTAGAGAGGCCAGCTGGGGAGGAGTGTCTCCCAGGGGAGGTCTCTTTTGAGCAGAAACATATTTTGTCTCTTGTACCTTAGCCCTGAAGCTCCTAAGATTCCAGGCTGATTTGGTCTAGAAATCATCTTCTGGACTCCCCCAAATCATCTTTCCCACAGTCATGTTACTTGACCATTTCTAATGTAGTAGTGATGGTCTAGATTGCCAGACCTAAAGCTTTTTTCCTAAAAGTCATCCATTGGATATGGCAGGATCCTCCATCCATTTTAGTTTGCCAGATATTTATAAGAACCCGTCACATACTATTAATATGTAAAAACTTGCCAGGCCTTGAAAATGCAGACAAAGATGAGTAAAGACACGAGGCAGCCCTCAGTGAACTCACATATTAGTGGGGATAGTAAACACATAAAAAAGTTGCAAAAAAAGTGCGATAGGTGCCTTGAGAGCTGTAGGGCCATGGGGAAAAAAAACCAGAGCAGCTCCTGAGCCTGGGGTCTTGGAAAGGCACTTATAACAGGTGATGCCTGACAAGGTTCAAGATACACTACCCCACATATGGACCCTGGGCATATTGAGTAACTTAAACTGAAGGAATTTGCAGAAGCAGGAAGATCTCTCTGATCTCCCCCTGCCCTTTTCTTCTAAAGCAGGTTGTAAGACCCTCACGTGAGAGGTGCCCTCCCTATACCTGGAGGAAAGGAACATCCTTGTCCCCAAAAACCAAGGGACACAATGTGAAATCTGAACAAACAGGCCTTGCTAAGTTTCCTCCAGTTTTCTGCATGTACCTCAGCTTCTTCGACCATTATGTTTCTATAGGACTGTCATCAAACCTACTATAAAAAAAGCTCACGTTTAACTGTTTCTTCAGGTCTTCATTTCCTTTTGAAAACTCTCATGTTGCGTAAAACTTATATTAGATAAATTTATATGCTCTTCTCTTGCTAATCTGTCTTTTGTTACAGGTGCCCCAGCCATGAACTTAGGAGGTTAAAAGCAAAAGATATTTTTCCTCTCCTATGTGCCTGAGCCAAGTTGTAAAAGAGTGTGATATTTTCCAGCCTGACATTGGCATAAGCCAAGAGAGGTAACAGCATGGGCAAAACTATATGCATGGACCACAAGTTCTGTTTGGCCTTCGAGTCTCTGATCTGGCTCATTCATAGGCTGTGAGGTGGGGCAGAGGAGGGACAGCAAGAGATGTAACTCTGGGGATGAACATAGTTTAATCTTGAAAAACTCTACACAGCCAAGTTGAGGGGCAGCAATATAATTGAGGGTTAGCGATACAGAGTGAGGCCTTCTCAGGAAGGGCCATCAAAGTCGTTGTGGATAGTTTGTCATATATGTAAATATTATGTACATGTTTATGTATACAACCATACATACTCAGGGCAGTAGGGAGCCACTGAAATTGTTAGGAAAACTGACCAGGTAAAGCATGCTACCTGAAATGGGGACAAGGCAAGACCAATGGCTGGAAGACCAGTTAGTTGACTGTCACAGTGATCTTTGAGTGGTTGATGACAGTCTGCACCAGGATTATGTTAAGAGAATAAAGCAAAAATTATCGTCATTGTTACATAAGAGTGTCAGTGCCAGCGTTGACATCACAGGACTGGGAGCTTGATTGGATCTGATGAACGTAAGTGAACAACACTCTGTTCAAAAGGCTTTGTCTTCTTTTTCTCCTCTTCCTCATCATCTCAGCTCTGAGAAGAAAAATATGTCCTGGCTAATGAGCTTCAGTTTACATGACATTAGTTGGAATTTTTATTAACCAGCAAATGACAACTTCCCATTCTACCCCATCCATTAGGCAATGCGTTTTAAATTGAAAGAGAGGTGTTTCAGAGGCCAGTTCCACATTGCTGCTTTAATTTCTTGTTTGTCAATGTGTATAGATTTCCAATGCTGCAGAAATGGACGACTGCTGGGCAAAGGAACACAGAGACGCCTGTGATTCCCTCTAGGCTTTAAGATGAATGTTTTGCAGCTACACATAATAAACTAATTTTCTACACCTGCGCAGTTGGTGGAAATGGGAATTTAAGAGTCTAAGTACTACTGCCCATTGCTCTGTCTTCCGCCTCCCCCGCTCCACCTGTCTTTATATACCTCTGAAAGGCACCTATGGCTAAGATGAGGCTTACTGTATATATCAGAATGAAAAAAATTTCAATTTAACACATTCTGGAATTATTTCGGAAGAGGAGACTGTTGAATGAATTTAGACTTGTCTCTGAGTTTTAAGCACCAATCAAATAATTTGATAAGGTAAATTAAGGAAGCCAGCAAATGTAATTCACCCGTTTCATCATCTACATTTTCAGATCAAGTGTGCAAAAGCACTTAGAGGAGATGTTAGATCTCCTTCCCGAGGGAAGTCATGTGATCTCTACCTCTCACAAATTTTCCTTTTTATATCAAAGGGCCATTTGTTAGCTCTTAACAGCAAATAGCTCACTCTATCCTCCAAATGGCCACCTGCACGAGCCCATCGTTTAATATAGACTAAAAAGCTCTATCAACCAGTGATAATGCAAGGGTCTTTGTGAGGCTGATGGAATTGGATTGTTTCAGAAAACTATCACAGGAGTATAAATTTCTTAAATGGATTACATTGGGTCAAGGGCTGTGTTACAGCCTCCTATTTTGGAAAAGATCTAAATCATTTCAGTATCTCCTAATTAAAGTTTCGTAAGTAGACCCTTGAAATAAAATACTTACTAACTGCTATGCACCAACCATCAGCCAAAATTCTTCATCCACCTCTCCACTGCCCAAGACCCACTTTAGGGAAGCCTAACTCCCTCCCAGATGTCAGTGGCAGGTGCTATGATAGGGTATTTGAAAGTTACCCGAGATGTGACGAGGGATCCACTCTCCAGTTTCACTGCTCATCCTTTGGAAGTTTTCTTCCAGCCTTCCAGCCAGTATTCAGGCTGAAGGAAACGTGTTTGAGGTGCAGACCCCAAGTAGCCTTTGCTGGGGCTGCCAGTGGGACAGGGCACCCACCTGGGCAGGAAGGATAAAGTGGGAACAGGGGCCTTCTTCACACCCTACACCAGTGGACCTCAGATTTTGTTGTGTATCAGGATCACCTGGATGGTGACCACCCCCAGCATTTCCGAGTGGGTCTGAGGAAAGGCCTAAGAACTTTCATTTCTGACAAATTTCCAAGTGATGCTGATGCTGCTGGCCTGAGCCCACACTTTGAGGACCACAGCAGCCCTTTGAGTCTGTGGCCCGCTGGGTATAGTATCCTGGTTTCTGTTTCTCCGTCTCCTTGGGTATCATTTATTCTTAATCACTCCTTGTGGACTGTTTTTGTCTCCATCCCTGCCCTCAACAGTCACTGCCATCTCTGGGCCTTGACTTCTCCTTGACTCTATCAGAGCGCCCGTCCTCCTCTTTTCTGTCTCGTATCTTCCTTCTATCCCCTACAGCTCCAGTCAAATCCTACTCTCTCCATAAAGATTGTTCTAAACAGCTCAAGCCCTCATTTCTCTCTTATTTTCCTTAATTCTTCTGGATTTTGTGGTCTGCAGTAAGTCTTAATTGTTCTCAGACTGATCCACAGGGTTTCTCTCCTCAAGTAGATTGTCAGCTCTTGCAGGCAGGGGTTATACACAGACAAGGTAGTAATGACATTTAATGTGCTGAGTGTTTACCATGTGCAAAGCTTTGCACTAATCATTTTACATGTACTAACCCCTGAGTTAGTACTATCGTTCCCCTTTTACAAGTGAGGAAAACTGAAGAGCAGAGAGGGTGCATATTGTGCTTAAAGTCACACAGGAGCACTTGGTGGGGCCAGTATGCAAGCCCCGGCCACCTGAGTTCTCTTTAACGACTACTCGCTTTGTTGCGAGGATGCCGTGGGCACCTCACTCAGAGCATTCAGGATGGCACCTTGTACGTCGTGGCGAGAGCACTCTGTAAACGGCAGCCAGGCTCCCAGAAGGCAGGTTTGACTCTCGAGTGGTTGCTGAAGAAGCTGAGCAGACACACGGCCTCCCTTTTCTTGTGATCATTTTACTTTGATTGATGCTTTTTGTATTATCCTAAATACACAGAGATGATGAAGGTCCTAGAATAGGTGTGCACAGTTGCTTTACAAATAGCTTGATTGTCTTTGCACTGTGCTATTCACCGTCTTTTATTTTCTTATTTTCGTGGGCGATGGCCCATATTTGCACAGATGAGAGACAGTTATGAGAGCATCCTGTGTTCACTGAACAACCTTCATGCTGTCAGATTTGCCACTCATTCGGGGCCTTCATCAAAAACTCTGAACTTAATACCTCTGTAGAGCACGCAGTATATACCAATTGCCAGATGTGAAGATAGAAAATAAACTGTAACATAAAATTCATGTTGATGACCATTTTCATAGCAATATCTTTAAAAGTTAAACCAATAATGGCAATACAAAGCATTGATAATCACTATAAAATATTTACTTTGCAAACTCTGTAACAGTTAATTGTATTGCTATTCTTTTGCTCAAAAGCAAATCTCTCTCTCTCTCTCTTTTTTTTTTGGCATATCTCTTAATTCCCCCCAAGTGGACATGTTCATAAGTATGCTGAAAGCCTAAAGTATTATTTGGATAGGGTGGCCTCTTTTAGCATATGAAGCCCTAACATTTATACTTTCAAAGAATGACACATATGATTTATCACACATCAAAATTCTGAACATACCATGCAGTCATGCTTGTCATTATACTAATTTTTCCTTACAGGAAGTCTACTTACCTAACTCGGACTTTTTCCCCTTAAGTACTGAGGTATATGCTTTTATGTACCCTTGATTCTTTCTATTTAAAAGAGAGAAAATAGTGTCACAAGCAGAAAGCACTTAATTCAAAACCCCGATGAACCCATTTCAATCTGCATCACCTTGCAACTTGAGCACCGGCATGCTAATGCAAATAGATGAACTTTGAGGACAATGAGTGCAATTAGCTGTGTATACAGGGGTTGCTGCGGGGATGCCTGAGTCACTCTGTGTGAGCTAAATTAGGAGAACTGCACCTCTTAGGGACCATAGGTGCAAAGACAGGCCCAAACCTCAAACCCCAGGGGGTAGCTTGCCCCTAGCCCTAGGAGAAGGCAGTAGAGAAGTCACACTGGTGGCCACAAACAGAACTGAGCAGAACATGCTGAGGTGAGAAAAGTCTTGCTCAAAGATGCAGTGAGGCACATGCTGTAAATGCCAGGCCACGATAGGACAAGTCCCAGCTTTGGGGTGGCCAGGCTGTTGCTTAGTCGAGCTTGTTGCCTGCAGAGCTATATTTATGGCCTCATTTGCTAAGTAGACTGTCAATAGCAGCCTCTAAGCCTACTGCCTTCCACATACACACGAGGATGGTCCTTTTTCACTTACCTACGCTGGTGTGTGAGAGCGCTAAGTACGATAATGAATAATTGACACCAAACTTTATATTCCTCTCCTTTGGCACTTTTCCTGTCTCCGCCACACCCAGTTATCTTACCAGACCTTTCAGCAAATCTTAACCTTGAGGATGTACCCAAATGCACCTCTTTGGGACTCTGACTTCCGGTGCTTTTTTGTGTTGTTGTGTTTGCTGCAGGAATTGCAAGAACCTAGAAATTCCTAGAATGCTTGCAGTGAAGAGACTTGTAGGTTTCTCTCTGGAGGTCTCAGTAGGCTGGGTCCATAACTGAGTCTCTCTTCTTAACCAGAGCACCCAGCTTCCCCTGGAAATATGATAGTCTTTGATTTAAAGCACAAAGGCTTTAGTCTTGCTGCATGTAGTTTCCGGTCAATTAACTGTTCTTTCTCCCTTCACCCCAGGTCCACTTCAGAAAACCAGGTTAGCTGTAAACGTGGTGATTATTAGGAGCAAACTGTGTAGGTGTGGACGTGTGTGCAAATTTAGAAACATTGCCACTTTCCTCCAAAGCTATTTCTTCCTTCTTAAATCAAGAGGAGGAAAATTGCTAATTTCTTGGTTGAAATCATTTCTGTCATTTTACGATGTAGTTGAGACTGCTGCAAGCAAATGTGTAGGTTTTTACTGAACTCTATCAGCTTTTAGAGCTGAAGGTTTCAGAAAGCCGCTCCAGATTTCAGGCTTCTAAAGAAACTGCCAGTGAGATCAAAGTTGCTATATCTGGCTCAAGCATCATATCCCAGGCACCTGGGTGAGTTTTGAGCAAGAAATAATTTAATAGAAAAAAAAAAATGCCTCCACTTCTGCACAGCAGACATTCACCAATTAACTGAATTTAACAAATGCTTTTTGCCAGAGTGATCTTGTCCTTGGTATAATTTAAAGACGTTTATTTATCAAATACTCTTTGCTTTTGTTTTGATTTTATTTTCCATTAATATATGGGGGATGGTTCTGGGTGGTCTGTTGATAAATCGTACTCATTGTGGTATAGCTCTTCCCCACCCCCTTCTTCTCTGTGCCTCAGAGGAAAACCGGGAACCTGATTTTCCAGTTCTTTTCCCATAAGCCTCCAGGTTAGATTTGGCCAGTGAGAGGCACCCCCATGAGATGTCTCAGGCAGTAAAGGAGAAGTCATTTTTCTTTGGTGCCAGCTACCGGCAGTTACCCAGATCCTTGGCTTCTCGAAGTCCTCCTGAGAAACACCCACTATGGGCAACTTGATCACATCAGCAGCTCCAATTTCCCTTGAGATCTCTGTTCTTCCAGACGCTCTAAAAGCAACCTTCTGACTTTTATTTACCCAGCCCTTGTAATGGTTGTGTAAGCCTCAATTCCTCTGTCAAATCTCCCTCTCTCTAATCAAAAAGCTAGAATGGTTTCTGTTTTCTGATCAAACCCTGACTGATACAGGGGCAAAGGATTCATTTTTCTCATGGCTCCCTTCCCTTATCATACAGAAAAGGTAGAGATATCAGTAAGGGAGAAACTAGTTACTGAATGCACACAACTGTCATCGCAGTGTGATAGGTATGAGGACACACATCAAAGATAAAGTCCCCACCTTCAAATAGTTCCAAATAAAATAGAGACGTAATAATGATCATGAATACATAAAATGTATGTGTAAACACAATAACCAACTAAAAGCGTGTGCTGAGGGGAGATTGGATCAGGGAAAATTTCGGGGTAAAGAAAATCACAAGGAGTTCCCCTCTCTTTCCAAATTCTTCTTCCAGGCAAATGCTCAGTGGAAGGGCTTCCTGGACATGTACTGTGGTCCACGACTGCATCCTGAGCTGCTCTTACGTGACATCCTGCAGGGCAGCGTCCTCATCATAGGCCTGGGGCACAGGAGGAGGGAAGCCTGTGAACAACAATCAAAAAGAAATGGTGTGTTTAATTTTCTGTGGCTTCCTGCACATTAACAGGGTGGATCTGGGAAGAATTCGAGGATGAAAATAATGGTCATGAATAGTTCCATTAACGGGGGCATCTGTCAGTTAGAAGGATTTGGGCTTCAAGAGACCGAAAACACTGACTTCAACTGTCTAAAAGTCCATGGAATGGAACACAGGCACAATCGGAGGCTCGGGGATGCCATCCACCCAGCCTTTTCCCACCCTCTGCTCTGCTGTCCTCAGCCTCAGTTCTATTTTCAGGCTATTCTCCTGAAGCAAGGTGGCTGCAGCATTCCCAAGTGACACACCCAGAAAGGAAACAACATTGGGTACCAAAAGGAAGCATGGTTTCTGGTGTAAAGATGGATGAGGCCATTTTTATGCCCATGATGCAGAAGCAATACCTGCAGAATGAATCAGGGGAAGCTAACTCATCAAGAACACGAAGGTCATCATTTTGGGAAGGAAGAGGACAATTTTGAGAGGCTCCCCATGCTCTGTACATTTTGCTGTCAAACATGTAGATTGAAGATGAGGATGAAGATAATGAAGATGAAGAAAACAATAATCCTCTAAAAGGGTCAAAATCCTAAATCTTAATAGCTGTCTTTGCTAATACCTTGTTCCCGACCAGGGCCATTTGATATGAGATTCAGAATTAGCCTCCAAATGTAAGGGGAGAGAATGAAGTGCAGGAGGGGGCACTGCTAGGTTAGGGACGCCTTGGAGGAAGGCAGAGGGCCTCAGAGGCAGACTTGCCTAATGTAAATGTGTCCCAGGGTGGTTGCTATTTTTATTCCAAATAGTTTGCTTATGGCAAAAGTGGATGTTTTCCTAACAATCCTCAGGAAATAAGAAACACAAATGTCTGTCTTCAATTTCCATTACATCCTGCAATTTAAATCAGTCTGGATGCATTCGTTTTTGGGTTTTTTTTTTTTTGGAGTGGGGAGCAGTGTTGTTTAGATATAATCAAGCAAATTGATATACAAGTACTTACCGTATATTAACAAGGCCATTTGTTAAGAAATTCAGTTATAAGACAGAACTAAACTCTGGTAAAAATTTTAAAACCTGTAATAAATTCAATTAATATCAACAGTCATTATTTAGAATCTAAATTTGTAGATCTATTACCATGATATCTTGAAAGGAATTTATATTAATTGAGTAGCTATTTTTAATGCTAATAAAATATATAAAATTCAATATTATAAGTGGGAATATGGTACAATTTTAAGAAGGAATAAACTAAAATTGTTTTTTCTAATTCTTTTATATAGAGTTGAAGATAATCTGCTAATATGTTCCTGTGAATCCTACATGATTGTTTCATTTGCCTCCTTGCCAATCAAAAATTTCTAAATGCTACTCTAAGATTGATTATCTTAATGATTTTTGCTCTTCCTCCATTTAAATGTGTTTTTTCAAAAAAGCAGCCGTAGAGCTAAAGGTAGGTGAGTCAGTTCTAACTAGGATATTAGAATGCTACAGTAATTAAACTATTGTACTGCCACCCCTCGAGCTATAATTTAAAAGGATGAAAGCTTAATTTTTCCATCAACAAAGTCAATTTCATCCAAGCTGTTGTTCAGTATACCACATGCATTTAAAAATTACATGTTTAAACTAATCAGGAGCAAACATAATTTAAACCTTTTATCACAACATGGATGGATTGTAAATTTACGGAGCATTTTCACTATAGAAAAATAAGTCTATTCAAAACATACCCAGAAGTCATCAGGCAAACAGAGCAGTATAGATGTAAAATACCCACTATGTGAGCTTAGGGTACAAAGGTCTCTAATAAATTAGAGTAAATAGCAGCTGAACTGTCCTCTCTGTGGTTTATCTGTTCACCCTAGCAAGGAAAGAAAGTTAGCATTAATTGGTACGCGATAGGCTCTCTCAAAGGAACAGGCACTTAGAGCAATTAAGTCAGATGCAGAAAAACAGCTCTGCACTGAAAAGCTGACAGCAGGACTCCTGCACAATATACGTAATGAGTGGCTGAGGACTTTAATGGATGGAGGCTTGGAGACTAATGGACAATTAATGTAAAACAGATGACTTCCCTTGGAGATGACAGTCTTTTGAAAGGCCGCTTCACCTGCTGCTCAAAGAAATGCGGCTAAAGTGAAATGAAAAGAGGAACGTGGTCTCATTGAACTGGATTAGAGCTAGTATCTGTGTCCCTGCGTTCTCCTTGAATATTTTCAAAAACTAGGTCAGGAATTTAACAGTTCCCCACAGCTGGCAGTGCAAGCCCCCTCCCTTGGCCTCCCGCCATCCAGGGTGGCCTCAGAGCGCTGACTGTGCCTCTTGAGCCCTTTTCTGAGGAACTGCCCTGGGGGCTCACCTCCTTTTACAGGAGAAGACAGGAAAGATTATAGTGTTACAGCGTAGCTTTTAAAATGACATCAAACCATCCCAACACAGAAATTGCAGCAAATACATATTGGAGGATCTCACAGAAATTGAAGAACATGGTTTCTTCTCAAGCTCAGCCATTTTAATTGTGCAACCTAATGTGAGATAGCTGGAGTTCTTCAAATTTGAGCTTTATAACCACAGACAGGCTTCTCCTGATAAGTGGTTAGGAACCAAAAGCATCTACTTAAATCAATTTTTAGGAAGAGAAACCCACATCCTACAGACACAATGCTGCAAGAGCATGTAAGTTTCCTCCCGTGATCCTCCCAAAGTCTGTTTAACCCAGACTGAGGCTTAATACACATCAGCTTGAGCCCTGGGTCTCAGGGACAAGCAAGAAGCCAGGTGCCAATATGGGAGAGAAAAATGGAAGAGGGAAAAGAAAGGGGACGTTTCCCCCTTCTTTCTTAGTGGGAAATAGGCTTGGACTGAGCTATAATTTGAGATACAAACTAATCCTTGACAATTTTCTATATTCTAACATCCCTGTGCTCAACCCTTAGGAAATCAAAGCCTTTATGACATTTAGGTCACCCGGCATTTCACCCCCATCCCCACCCCTCCTCACTCCAAACGTACCTATCTTAGGAATTCCCTACTTGTTCTCCTCTAATTTTTCTTCCATTTGCTCAGGACAGTATATCTCAGCTAGAAATTAGAGGAAAGCAGCCCGTATGGGCTAATTAACACCTTTGGGTGGTGGCTTGAACACTCTCAGAAGTCTTTGCATATTGGAAAAAAAAAAGCTGCTTCTAAACTCACCCACATGTCCAATTGACAGAATTTCTGTGAGAAAAAGTCAAATGAAAATTTCGGGGATCTAATTCAAAAGAATGGACATATGCAGGAGAAATGTATGCAGGTATTTGTTATAGCAGTGAAAAGCAGAAACCACATGAAAAGTGGACAGGAAAATGTCTAAAGTATAATTTATTCATACGGTGTCATGTTGTGCAGGAATTGTGTGTGTGCACACTAGAAAATGAGAAAAAGTAATGCTTTCCTCACAGTCTGACTGAATTTCAGCCCCCAGGTACCAGCCCAGCCTGCACGGCTGGGCAGGGCAAGATCTGCACAGAAACCCAGCCCCGCCCTCCCACGTGAGCACAGGGCCGTGGCAGGGGCAGAACTTGCTTTGAGACCACAAATGTTAATACGTGTGGATTGTGTGTTATGAACCAGAAATTTGTGTAGTGGGTGTGGCATTTACTCCAAGTCGAATGGGCAAGATATATCTAATTATTTTCTTCAAATTAAATCTGGCTGCCATCCCCTATGCCATTGAATTGGCAAGAAATTTAATCTTAGTTATTTATCTCCTCTCCTCCTTGGGTTTACATAAAAATCTGGAAGGCTTATTTGGTGCCCAGAACATGGCGAGTCTCTCGGTGGGTCCAGGGTGCTGTGCATCTTCACTGTCCAGGGCTCCATCTGGGGCGGCTGGCTGGGCCGTGCTGGGCCAAGCCGCTTCCCTCCAAGCCCCATTGTCGCCTGAGCCCAGCCTAGTCTGTGGCACTGGTACCTGAGGGGCACTGATCCTCTCGCTTCCGGAATGTCTAGTTTCAAAAGCTCCCATGTCCCTGAACAAACGCATCCACTGAGCCCCTCCCTAAACACATACGCACCTCCAGCACAGCCCACTCAATGAACTCAAGTTTCCTGCTTCCCAGAAAGAATGATTTCCAGGTTGCTGAGAAGAGCAGTCACCTTAGTGCAGCAGTTCTCAGCATGTGCGTTCTGGCCTGCAGCGTTACTATTAAAGGAAGACTGATGGTTGGAAATGCCAATTCTTGAACTCTACCTGTGACTTGCTAAATCAGAAACTCGGAGTGCAGCCCAGCATGCTGCATCTGACGCTCTCCGGTGCTTTAAAGGAACTTGGACTTTCTGCTCTGGCCTCACAACAAACCACCCAGAGGCAAAGGAGCTTCAAGTCCTGGCTTCCACCTTTAAATAGGGGAGGGAAAATAGAAAGATAAAAACAAAACAGCTCTCATTCTTTTAGATCCCTCTACAGTGGCAACAAGAAAAAAAAACTAAATATATGCCTTAGTTAATTATCTCTCGCCTTTTATAATACACTGTGTACACACAGTCTGGATTTATTTAAAGGATGAAGAAAACCTGAACTCATCTGATCCACACCTCACCAACAAATCCTCACCCCCACCTTCCAGGTTTAAGAATTCAGGAGGCTTTATCCTGAAAAAGGAGCATGCTGAGAAATAAAGGTCAAGTATTCAGACTAGGCTGTTCCATGTCTCCGTGGAATGAAGAAATGTGTGAACACTTCCGGAATTTCAATTGGGTCTCCTTTTACAAGGATTTTTCTGCTAATCAAGATGGAATCGGCATATAACTTCCTTGCACTAAAGAATTCCATATTAAGAAAACATAATACCCCCAAATATATTATGCCAGATAAGTGCTCATTTTTATCACATCATCTTATTTCAACTTTGTTACAAAGGTTTGATTCATGCAAAAGTGGAAAGTCATCGTTTTCGTTCTTGAACCCAATTACATGTCACCGCTTCCTGATTCATCTTCCCGTTGCTGCAGACACTTCTAACACATTCCGACCTGAAATTTTCTGAGCTGCTGCTTCTTTTGCAAGTGATTTTAAGAACCTGGCATTAAAACATAATTACATGACGGAAAAATACTTTTGAAGCCTGCTCAGTGTGACTTTTTTAATAGTGAGTTTTCCAAATTGCAAGCCTCAGAGGATGATTTTCTGAGCTGTGTATAACTCGAGAGCATCTCTGTGGGCCCATTAGTCACCTTACAAAATTACATGAACTCTTTCGGGCTCCCCAGGGTAGCTACGACTTAGCAATAAATGAATAGATTATGCTTCACACAGTCATATTTTTAAACAGTATATATTAACAACCAAGACTGTTGAGCAGTTTGGCTTTTCAGATTATAGTCACAGTTATTACTATAAAATATAAGATTCTCTTTTTATAGATTCAAAGAAGAATTTAAAGTCAAATGGAGAACTGGCCTCTATGTTTTACTTGAGGAAATCCAGGCCATAGATCAATTCAGACCTTGATCAAGGTCACACAGCCTGGTTTCAGTGCAGCAGGAATTGTATCACAGTCCCCCGCGCTTTCCTCCAACTGCCAATTGTCAGTTTCAGCCAATTCTTAATTTTCCACTGGCCAAAAAGCCAGTCCGTTACCTTCTGTTACACGACTGCCACCTAGTGTTGACAGTGGTTATTGCTGCTTATTAAATGGACTCATAAAGGCCAGAAAGGAAATATGAATAGAATAAGAATTAAATCATCTTTAAAATTTATTAAGAGGCTACCATCCTGTTAGGTGCTTTATTCATGTTATCTTTTTTAATACACACAACACTATGAGCTAGGCATTTTTACCCAAGAAGAAACAAGGCTTAGAGAAATGAAGAAACTTGCCCAGATTCACAGAGCCTTGCTCCCAGGTGTAGTAGCTGGATCACATTCTTCCTCCCTGGGGCTGAGTCCCTTTCCTGTAACTTTCACCTAGATATGGCTGGATTCTCCTAGCTCTTAGCAGCCCTCTCTGATCTGTGATATTCCTCAGGCTGCAGCGAGTGGTTTAGGAGAGCTAATATTATAAGACCCACTGACACTATTGTTAGGACAAGAGAGGAAGATGCGGTGCTATTTTCCACTTACACACCTAGTGGTAAAAACGGTGTGTGCTCGGAAGCTGTCCAAGCTCTGCAAAGTGGAGCTGAGGATCAAGTCACCACAAAGCAGGAAAGCTAAGGGATGGAGAGAAACAGAACCAGATGACATCCCCAGTGCCCCCAATTCCAGCTGTATTTGAAGCCTGCTGTACCCCTGGGCATTTCGGTGCTGAGCCAATAAATTGCCCGTTTAAGAATTAAGCCAGTTTGAGATGAGGTTTCAGTATCTTGTGCTGAAAAGTCCTGACGATTACCAAGAGTTCGCCCTTTCTCGGCTCCTTCCCTTTTGTTATTTTCAACTGTCAACAAATCAATATTTGCATCGTGCCTATGCTTACAAGATCTGTTTTCCAAAACATATCCTTCTATTCTTGCAGCACTTAGCTAAAAACATCATTCGAAAATATTTACATGTAATTTAAAAATGAAGTTTCTACATAAATTAAAAACACAAAATACCTTGAAAATCTTTGATTTCTGATCCTAAATATCAGCAACTAGGAAGTTTACAATCTAAAGCAATTATTCCTTCATTAAGGCAAGAATTGAATGGAGCTGTGGGGCTTGTGAGAGAGTCTAGCCATCTGTCCAGGATTCGTTATGGTTGGAGGAGTATGGGAGGTTTTGTCAAATGAGACATATTCCCTTGAGAGTATCATGCATTTATTCAAGGAAAGGTCAAGACATATGAATACCTTAGGAAAGATAGCTCTAAAAATCAACATTAAAAAATATTGGTTATTTATTTTTTGATGATGGGAGAAATTAATTTCCTTTCTTAAAATTATTCTTCCCTTTCTTAATATTCTGAATAAGAATTTATCACATGCAATTTTCTAAACCAAATAACTTCTTGGGAGGTGAATTGTTCATAATTTCAATGATACAATAAGTAACATGATGCCAGAAGACAGTACCATACTTATAATTTGTTTTTCTCAATGTTACTGACTGCCAGCTTCTGGAGAGTGTTAGTTGTTTTGAGAGTTGGTTTGCTAATGATCTAGCTGATGGTGGCCCCAAGGAACATTCAAATGCCTATCATAAAAACTATCCAACAAAGAGTTTTGGCTCAGTAAAGGAAATGTTTGTTTTTTGCTTGTTACTATTTGAGGCTACTATGTCAATGGGAGGAAGACATTTTGCAAGTAATGTAGTGAGTCATGAATAGACACTGGAGTTACGTGTTGCTATTTTTACTGATTTATTTCAGCAATGTTTTAAAACCTTTTAAAGATTACTGACCAAGGCAGCTCTAGCTTGCTGGCTTCTCCCCTCCCCTCACCACCCCAGATTTTCAAGCTGTTCTTCAAGCTTCAGGAGCAGCTAGAAGAGAGGGCCACGTAGGGGGTCTGTCTACCATCACAATTGCTCATCCTCACCCTCTGCTCTTCTGATTCAACTAGAGCAGTTTTGCTCTGAGCTCCTCTTGAACTCCTGGCCTCAAGCAATCCTCCTGCCTTGGCCTCCCAAAGTTCTAGCATTACAAGTATAAGCCACCATGCCTGACCATTCTTGTTTATAATTGAATACTATTCCATGGTGTGTGTGTGTGTGTGTGTGTGTGTGTGTGTGTGTGTATTATTTTCCTTAGGCAATCATCTACTGATGGACATTTAGGTTGATTCCATGTCTTTCCTATTGTGACTAGTGCTGCAATAAACATACACATGCAGGTATCTTTTTGATATAATGATTTCTTTTCCTTTGGGTAGATACCCAGTAATGGGATTTCTTTTCCTTTCTTCTTTGTGTAATTGTTTTATAGGACCTGTGAGTTTTTCACTTTTGTACGTTTTTATGATGGCAAATATTGGCCTTTTGTTTCCATGTTTTGAACTCCTTTGAGCATTTCTTGTAGAGCTAATCTAGGGGTGATGAATTCCCTCATCATTTACTTGTATGAGAAAGATTTTATTTCTCCTTCCTTTAGGGAGCTTATTCTGGTAGGATATAAAATTCGTGGCTGGCACTTTTTTTTCCTTAAGCACCTTGAAAATAGGATCCCAATTTCTTCTGGCTTATAAGGTTTCTGCCAATAAATGGGGTCTAATGGAGTTTCCTTCATAGGTGACTAGATACTTTTCTCTTGCTGATTTTAGGATTTTTTTCCTTCATATTGACTTTAGACAGTCTGATGATTATATGTCATGGTGAAGTCTGTCTTGCAATGTATTTTCCTGGTGTTCATTGGGCTTCTTTGTATTTGGATGTCTAAATCTCTTGCTAGAGTAAGGAAGTTCTCATCAATTATTTCCTTAAATAGATTTTCTAAATTTTAAAATTTTTCTTCTCTCTCAGGAATACTGATGTTTTGTAAAGTCAGTTGTTCATATAGTTCCATACTTCTCAAAGTCTTTGTTCATTCTTTTTCTTTCTTTATTTTTGTTTGACTGGATTAATTCAAAAGAGCTATCTTCAAGTTTTGAGAGTTTCTCTTCTACTTGGTCTAGTATATTTTTGAAGTTTTCAACTGTACTTTGTAATCACTTTAATAAATTTTTCATTTCCAGAGGTTCTGTTTTTTTTTTTTTAAAAGATATCTATCTCCTTGGTAAATTTCTCATTCATATACTGAATTTATTTTCTGATATTTTTTGTATTGGTTTTCAAATTTCTCTTGTATCTCATTGTGTTTCTATAAGATCAATATTTTGAATTCTTTATCTGGTATTTTGAATATTTCTTTTTGGTTAGGATCCATTGCTAGAGAATTACTGTACTCCTTTCGGGCTTTAATAACACCTTGTTTTTTCATACTTCCAGAATTATTTCACTGATTTCTTCGCATCTGGAAGAATAGTCACTTCTTCTTAATTTAGAATTTACTTTCGTTGGGACAGGCCTTTTATTTTTCTTGAGGATGTGTTTATCATGTATGTTCAGTAGGGCCATTTGGCTTTGCTTCTGGGTGTGTTCAATGGTAAAGACACTGTATGACTTTCTTGGTTATAAATAGCCTTAATGTGGTGGCTTTCTCAAATGCTGGTTGTAGTAGCAGTAATACTGGGTGTACGACTAGACTTACTGCCTCCTGGGTAGCCAGGGTGGCATAGCTGATGGTGGTTACAGAAGTTACAAGAAGCTTGTCCCATTCTTGAGCATTGTGCATTTGCATCAACAAATATTGTAATGGGCTATGCCTGTTGACCTCTAGGCCTGTAGGTGGCAGGTAAGAGATAGCTGTGGTGGTAGCGGTAGGGTTTATTGACCTTTGTTAATGTAAGAAATGCTCTGGTATCCCAGGTGGTGGGTTGGGCTCTGGAGTGCTCAAGGGCCTTGGTCCCACCCTCTATCTCAGAGGGGCGGTGAAGTTGTGCAGAGCCTGCACTCAGGCAACTCAGTGACAGGTACAAGAACCAGCCTTGACAGGGGTGGCAGGGGAGCCCTCAGGCTTCTGGGAAAATGTTTGGGTGATGGGCGATTGCTGTTGCACTGAGATCTCCACACAGGGAGAGAAGGGTAGTCCTAGCACCACAGACTTGGCAGCCAGGAATGGGATCGGCTTCCCTCTCACACCCCTGTCCCAACATTCAGGATATTCAGTTAGGTTAGACACTGCAGTTTGTTTCTAGGCTGCAATGCAGCGTGGTTTCATGAGAGATGCCAGCCCATGGTTCAACACTAAACCCCTGTGGCAGTGGCAACGGCTATAGTGTGAAGTTCTCAACCACACACTCAAACACTCAGCTCTCCTGCTTTCCCGCTCTCAGCTACAAAAATGCCACAGCTCTGTGCAGAAAGCGGGAGGGACCCTGCCCTTCATGCAAGCCAGGGCTCAGAGGCCACATCTTTAGTGGGGTCCCAGTCAGTCCTCACAGCTCTAGATAGGCTTCCCTCCTGCTCACTGCTGCAGCCTCCCTGGGGCAGAGGCAGTGGCTGTGCCTGGGGAGTACACAGGGGGAGGGAGGGAAAGTCTCAGTCTCTACTCATGAGTTGAGGGCCTAAGTAAGCAGAGACTGTTTGGCCAGTAGGAGGGGATTTCACTCTTTGCTTGCAGAGCCCTGCACAGAGTTTGTGCCCTTGCTAGAAGCAGAGTCACCTTTTACAGCCCCAAGCAGCGAGCTCGCTGGCTCTGGAAAATACACAATATGGTTTCCTTTGTCTCAGAGGCTGCCTTTTTGGTGCACTGCACTCTGTTTTCCCCTAAGAGTAGCACCCCCTGAGGGCTAGGACCCTGCATCACCTTTGGGTCCAGCCAGAACTACGCCACTGCAGCCCTCCAAGTGGGTGCTGGAAAATGTCAGCAGAAGCCTCTGGGATGTGGAGATACAAGGACTGAGGTTCCCAGGGCATGATACAGGCTCCTGACAGCTGTGCTCTCACGAGGGTGCTCTGCCACAGCCGCTGGACTCTGGGGGGAGGGTGAGTGAGTTCGCCGTCTCGTGCAGTCACCTCAAGAGTCTTCAAATCACTGCCCACACTAGTGTCAGGGTTTGTGAGAAAGAGGAGCTCTCCCACAGTTCAGATCCCAGCAGTCCACAAGAGGGTTGAGAGCCGCCCAAACACTCCCACTTACCGTTTCCCTGGAGTACCGAGCCCCTCCTCCGGGCTCAAAGTCCATCTCCTGCAGAGTTGACCTCTCACTTCTTCCTTTTCTGAGCCTCAAGTTTTTCCCAGGAGTTCTTTGTTGGGTTTTAGCATTCTCTTCTTGATATTCCATTTGAGGTATGATTACGTATTCATAATTTTGTTCTTCCTTTTAGGGAGAGCTGATCCCTGATGTCTCTAGTCAGCCATCTTGAACCTCCACTTCTTTATTCTATTATACCCAGAAAATTCTTTGGACCAAAGAAATTTGCAAATATGCAAAGTTTTTCCAAATACTAGATCTGCATCCTAAGGAGTATTGGAAAGGGCAGATTTGGTAAGACCACAGAGGAGTTTACTGCACCTTTTCCTTATGTCAGTGGTAGTCTTCTTTCTTGATACTGTCAGTCCACATTATTTCCAGATTTCGTGATTGTGAATTTGTCTACTTGACAACATTTATTTGTAACACCAAAATCAATACTCCTGGAGCTTTCTTAGTCATTCAAGGACACTCACAGAACAGCAAAAATTTGAGTCATGTTTCCAGCTGAGGTTGAATAAGGTAATACTCTGCCCTCTTCTTTCAGTTCTCATACTATAAACAAGTGTTCTTTTGCAGTCTATTTAGTGCCACATTTTTCTCATTTTTGTGCCTTTTCTTGGTGATTTTGATGTTTTAAATGCCCCCCGCAAGCATAGTGCTAAAGTGCTGTCTATTGTTCCTAAGGACAAAAAGACTATGATGTAGTTTATGGAGAAAATACATGTTAAACTTCATTCAGGTGGGTTATAGTGCTGTTGGCAATGAGTTCAATGTTAATGAATCAACAATATATATTAAATAAGTTGTCTTTAAACAGAAACACACATAAAAGAAGGGTATATATTGATCACTTTACAAAAATGTAGTGACCAGAGATTCTCAGGAACTTAATCTTGTATTTTTCCTGGTAGCAATGGTTCAGTATTTACTAATTCAGTGTTTGCGGTGAGTTTAGAGAACATAACTACCACAAATAACAAGAATCAACTCTATTTATATTGTCAAAGGGACACCACTCAAGTGAATTTCCTAAAGGAAGATGCCTGTATCAAGGTGACCAATATCAAGGTGACCAAGGTTTCCATCTTAATGTAGATAGAAATGTACCTGACAACTTTTAAATGGCAGATTCTCTTCCATTTAAAAAGACAAAAACAAAACAAAACATCAACAAACAGAAAAATCAACAAAACAAACATTTAAAGCATTGCTTAACCAGTCCCACCTCCCTCCCTCAGGAAGGATACACATATGCATGTGTACGTATGTGTATATATATGAATATGTGTATATATATGTATAATATATATAAATTTGTATGTATATATATGTGTATGTATATATATTTAAAAAATCTCAGATCATAAAGTATCAGTGTAGTATGCTCAAAGAAATTGCACACAGAGATAGTTATTTTGACACAAAATATATTAAGAATTAAAACTGAACATACTCCAACATTAATATATCATTACACTCCTACCCCACATAATTATGTGAAACATTTTGTCAGAATGAGGTGTAGAAAAGTTGATATTTTCTATTCCTTCCTTAGAAATATTAGTAGAGGATTGTTAAATAATAGTACAAACATAGATTATTATATAACTATTCATAGTCATGTTTTATAAAAATATTTCATATGGGAAGATGTTGACTCCACAATGAATCTACAAAATTGTATGCATAGTATGATCACAATGTTTTTTAAAAATTATGTATAAATGCTGTAACTATAATAAGACAATCCTACAATATTTGAAGTTGTAAACTTCACCTATGACATTAAAGGTAATATTTATTTTCTCCACACTGTTCTGAATTTTCTACATTTTCTATCAGTATATTATATAATAAAAACTATTACTAATTATGATTTCTATAATTTAACATGGTTTTGATTGTTCAAGCCTATAAAGTATTCACATTTGTTCTTATATTAAATAAAAAAGCTACATTTTTGTTATCATTTGATGTCTCAAATAATTAATGCCTCTTTAAGCTTTTCAAACTCCCAATGAAGTGCGAGAAGTCACAGTCGAATCTGCATTCCCCCGATAACGAACAGCAACATGAACTACCCTATGCAGGTAATACAAAAACTCTTCTTGGTTTCGAAACGAGATGCAATTTTCATGCAGAAAAGACATCTTTCCAAGGCTGATCGTCAGAAGAAGCCTGCCTTCTCGGTGTGCCTTGCCTCTGGCAAGCAGAGGGAGGACGCTGCCAGGCTGCCACGTGACAGGGGAATGCTGGGAATCACTTACAAAGTAGATAACCTTCTTAGCATATATCATAAATCATGATATAAATTGAAAGGAATAAAAGAATAAGTAGATGATATAGAGAAAATAGTCCAGACTCACATGGCATGAAGACAAATACACGCACTCAATTACACAATTACACAATACCCCAGTACCCTGTTAGATATGTTAGCATATCTAACAGCAAATGGTCTTCACCAATTGTATGAATGATGTAAATAGGCTGAAAAATATTATTTTTAATGAGAAAATAGTACATATTTTGGCATCTGTTTGAAATTCAGTTGAGCCTCATATGGAGCATTAAAAAGAATTCCTAGTGTATACTAAACCTTCAATTTTGCATTCATTATAAATCCATTAATTTGTAAACGTCAGTATTAATCCCTTAAGCCATATATTTTAAGATCCTCCAGGTTCATTTCAAGTTTTTTAAAAAATAAGCATGGGCCATCTTTCTCTCACTCTATTTATAAAATGCTCATCTAAAGCTTGTAAAGCTATCAATTCTTGGCCATTGATTTTTATTTCTCCGCTACCATTTGTTCATATATATGCTCTGTTTTGTTTTGTTTTTTTTGAGACAGAGTCTCACTGTGTTGCCAGGGCTAGAGTGCCATGGCGTCAGCCTAGCTCATAGCAACCTCAAACTCCTGGGCTCAAGTGATCCTCCTGCCTCAGCCTCCCGAGTAGCTGGGACTACAGGCATGCGCCACCATCCCCGGCTAATTTTTTCTATATGTATATTTTTAGTTGTTCAGATAATTTCTTTCTATTTGTAGTAGAGACGGGGTCTCGCTCTTGCTCAGGCTGGTCTCAAACTCCTGATCTTGGGCAATCCACCCACCTCAGCCTCCCAGAGTGCTAGGATTACAGGCATGAGCCACCGCGCCTGGCCTATGCTCTGTTTTTATTGTTCTCTTTGATGGTCTACGTTGTGTTGCTTTTGTTTTCTCCTTGAAGGCTGGTTTTGCCCAATGGATATCCCAGAGACGACTCTGTCTCAGCAGGCCTCTTCTGTTCTGAGGGGTTGCAGGAGATAAGAGACTGGCTATTTAGATAGCCTTTGAGCACAGATACTACGTGCAACTTTGAGGTTCCACTTGGCAGTACCTGATATCTTCTTGAAGCAAGATCATAAGGCCAGAGAAAGCAAAAGCAATCGCACAGCTTCAGGCTGTGACCAGAGACCTATCAGGGCACTAACACTGCCCTTTTTTTTCCACAGTCCCAGGCTTTATCTACAATCCAGGATCAAGGGTAAAAGAGTAAGTAGCACTGGACTTGGTCAATTATATCCTCTCACACTCATTTTTCAACCTTTTGGGAAAAGGTGATACTCTTAAAGAGCCCTCTCCATGACTGTAGCCATTGAAATAAACCTCCCAACTGGAAGTGTCTGTGCTGAGTGATCGGCCAGTGTCATGACCTCCATGGTGTTGGAGGGAGGAGCTGCATTCACTGATGGACCCAGTTCTCCCTATATCCAGCTTATGGCTACTAAACAGTCTGGAACCAAGATAAATGATTTTCCTGGGAAACTGTGAGTAGCAGTGCTTGGCCAAAATCTCAACCAGGCAGAAGACAACTAACTGCTCAGTAAGATGATGTTCACACTAGGTTTTCAACTTTGTGTGGAAAAATGTTTATAAACTTTTATAAACGTCTACATTGACCAAAGTTTCTCCTAAAGTAAAAAATGACCTCTAAAGTTTTTTTCTTTTCTATTCATTTTCTTTTTAAACTTTCTGGTGTTTTATTTCTACTTTGACATTTAATTATGAGCTTCTAGAATTACCCTAAAAGGAAAATATCTCTGTTCAGACTTTAAACACTAACACAATAATACTACTTACTTAACTACATCTAGGACATTTTAACCTTACACAAAACTGACAAAGAACCAACAGATTTGCTACACGGGTTCTCTATTGAGATGATAAACAATGCCTTTTTATATTTGAAGAGTCATCACTCATACTGGGCCTAGAAAGAGTGAAAAAGGAAAAACATTCCTGAAGTGATGGTCAAAATGATTGCTCGAGGAAAAATATATTTTAAAAAAATGTAGGGTTACTGGAGAATTTTGCTGAACTCTACAAGCTTGGGAGCTGTCAAATCATTTTTACTTCAATGTAAGACACATTCAGGGAACAAATTAGACATTTGTTGAGAAGCTGCAAGACAGTTTAATTAACTTTCTTTTACAGGACAAAAGGCTACCATTTAATGCAAAATCTTCAGGAGGCTATTCTGAATTGCGTGATTCAGGCAGTAATATTTATTCCGTTTGAATTCCATTTGAGCTTATTGATTCCTTCATCTGAGAAATAAACAATCAAGAAGAAACATGAAGCAGCTGTAGAGGCAGCAACCTGGGTCTTCCAGGCTTTACTCTAAATCACAAGAAGGGATATGGTCTAAATTACTTCCATTCATATATGCTTCTAGGATGTTCCTTATGTGAAAGATTACTTATCTTCAAACTTCTTTTTCTGTCTTTCATTAAGCTAGGAAGGAAGTCTAATGGCTAGCAATAAAGAAAATTGTACTAAACAATTGAAAAAAAAATCTTTCCTAGCAGACTAGCTAAAGAAAAGTATATTGAGTTTTGTAATCAGCGTGAGTTGAGAATGATGTTCTTATTATCTGTGAGCTGGTTTTTTGGGCTATGCAGACCTGGAATGCCAGCGCTTGCTGGGAACCCACAGCTGCAGGGAAGACAGCTATGATTAATGATCCATCAGCACCCTGGTTATATAGGACATAAAGTTCACTTGCATTTCCATTTACAAAACAAAATGTATCTAGCAATAAACAATGCCTTCAACCTCCATCTTTTTCTAAACTAATCCTATTCATTAATCAAACTAAACCATTATTCTAAACTCCAAAAGCTTAATATGCTGCAAAAAGTTGCCAGATACAGTAAGGAAGAGTTGATTTGTGATTATGTTGGTGAGAAGGATGGTCTTTTGTTTCCTTCATTTCTCCAAAAGCTTGCTGCTTAAAACATATCTACAATTCATAATTTAAAACCCTCAATTTCTTGAGCTAGTGGTACCTGATTGTCATTCAAATAGCTGCTGATATGCAAAGGACCACACTCCAGAGAAATTGTAGAGCAAAGCTAATGTTTCCATTTATGCACACGTGAAGACAGATGAAGTGTTGGGAATCCACCTGAGAATAGAATAACCCAGCA
>NW_012147952.1:8493409-8498218 GCF_000956105.1 Propithecus coquereli
CTACACTCAAATGATCCGTTCGCCTCAGCCTCGCAGAGTGCTAGGATTACAGGTGTGAGCCACCACGCCCGGCCCCATATGTTAAAATATTAAACCCTCACTAAAAGTAATATTTTATAAGCTATTAGAAAAAGGTTTTTTTTTCATTTTAACTGTAAAAATCTAGATGGTATGACTGTATGTTACAAAATTAACTATGTGAAATTTAATATATTTCTGAAAAATTTTCAGATAGCATGTATTTTTTATAAATCAAAGGAAATACACCAAAGTGTTATATTTGGTTGTTTCTTGGGTAGTTGGATTCTGAATGCTTTTTAAAATTTTCTTCTATTTACTACTTTCTAAATTTTCTTTTTTATATATTAATGATCAGAAAAAAGATATTCAATAAATTGTCAGTAAGTACAATTATAGAATGTGAATGCTTTCTACATAAACACATGTTTTATGTGGTCTACCATTTATAAGTCTATATGAAGGTTTTTCATTCTATTTATTTTACTAAGAAGAAAACCAAACTGTTTTCTGGGTTTTAATTTTCCTAGTATAGTTTTAAGTTTCTCACGTGGGAGGGAGTTGAAGGGAAATATATCACCATGCTGGATTTGAACAGGCCATCAAAGAAACATATCATTAGAGTTAAATTTACAAAACTAAGTTACAATAAAACTTCATTACATCTCAGCAAACTAGGAATAGAGATAAACTTGATAAAAAACATCTACAAAAAAACTAACATCATATTTAATGATGCAAAACTAGAAGCTTTCCAACAAGATCAGGAACAAGGCCAGCATGTCCCCTCTCACCACTCCTGTTCAACAGTATACTGAATGCCCTAGCTAAAGCAATAAAATAAGAAAAGGAAATTAATAGTGCATAGACTGGGAAGAAAGAAATAAAGCTGTCTTTGTTCACAGATGACATCATTGTCTGTGTAGAAAATCTGAAAGAATCAACAAAAAATACTCCTGGAATTAATAATCATAGCAAATTTGCAGGATACAAGGTTAATATACAAAAGTTTATTGTCTTCCTGTGTACTGCCAATGAACAAGTGAAATTTGAAATTAAAAACACAATACCATTTATATTAACATCCTCAAAAATGAAATAGTTAGGTATAAATCTAGCAAAATATGTACAAGATTTATATGAGGAAAACTACAAAGCTCTGGTGAAAGAATTCAAAGAACTAAACAAATGGAGAGATATTCCATGTTCATGGACAGAAAGACTCAGCTTTATTAAGATGAATTCTTCCCAGCTTGACCTATAGATTCAACATAATCCCAATCAAAACCCCAGCAAGTTATTTTTTGGATATTAATAAACTGTTTTTAGAGTTTATATGGAGAGGCAAAAGATCCAGATTAGCCAACATGGTATTGAAGGAGAAAATCAAAGTGGGAGGACTGGTACTACTCAATTTCAAGATTTACTATAAAGAGTAAAGAAGTGTGGTATTGGCAGAAGAATAGACAAATATATCAATGGACCAGAATAGAGAACCCAGAAAGAGACCCACAAAAATACAGTTAACTGATTTTTGACAAAGGGGCAAAGGCAATACAATGAAGAGGAGATAGTCATTTCAACAAATGGTGCTGGAACAACTGAATATCCACATGCAAAAAATTGTTAATATAATGGTGGGTACAAGTTATAAATTTGTCCAAATCCATAGAGGGTACAACACTAAGAGTGAACCCTAATAAGAAACTATGGACTTTGGGTGATAATGATGTGTTAATGTAGGTTTATCAATTGTAACAAATGTGCCACTCTGGTTGGGAATGTTAGCAATGGGGGAAGCTATGCATATGTAGGGGAGAGGAGGCATATGGAAAATCTGTATCTTCCGTTCGATTTTGCTGTGAACATAAAATTGCTCTAAAAACTAAAGTTTATTTTTTAAAGAAAAACTGTTGCAAAATAACAAAGTAATTAATAACTTCTCATCCTGAGAGGCAGCTTTTAATCTGATGAAATGAAGGGAAGAAATGCATGTTACATGTTCATGTTTTTAAAGAGTTCACACCATCCTTGTCTCTCATTAGTGGCATGTCATCACACAACTGATGGCAAAATGTTTTCTGATGGCAGGTTACTATTGCCCAGAACATATTTCACTGGTTAAAGAAACTCACAGATTATTTTCATTTGAAAAAAAAATTAAACTACTCACAAGATTTTTCCATACTGAACATGTACAGACTTTTCTTTTCTTGTCATTATTCCCTAAACAATATAATGTAACAGGTATTCACATAGCATGTACATTGTACTAGGTATTATAAGTAATTTAGAGATGATTTTAAGTATACAGGAGGATGTACATAGGTTATATGTAAATTCTATATCATTTTATATCAGGGACTTGAGCATCTATGGATTTGGGTATCCACAGGGGTCCTGGAGCCAAACCCCCATGGATTCTGAGGGATGACTATAAGGAAGCACAACCTCCTTATACTCTGCATAGTCTTCATAACTTTAAGGAATTCCCAATATAGTCATGTAGCCTGAGCACTCATCTTATGTTAACTGTGTCTATCTCATTGAAAATAGTTTACGATTAATGTAACTTTTGGTGTTGGTCTAGGCTAGTCAGGATCTCAAAATAATCTAACCATTTACAATTTTTTTCTTTCACGACATCTGTTTGCAACTCATCTGTTTGTTTGTTTATTTGACATTCTGTTTAGTTATCCATATATATTATTATATTAGGATTGCAATTTTGTAAAAAAGCTATCATTCTTTTGTCAACGGAAAAAAAAGACCAAACTCTGTAAAATTATTTTAAAGAGATTTACTCTGAGCCAAATTTGAGGACCATGACCCGGAGCCACATCCAAGAGGCCTTGAGCAAGTGGACTCGCTGAGGCCAGGTTACAGTTTGGTTTTATACATTTCAGGGAGACAGGGGTTACAGGTAAAGTCATAAATCAATACGTGGGAGGCATACATTGGTTTGGCCCGAAAAGGTGGGCCATCTTGAAGCGGGGGCTTACAGGTTATAGGTGGATTAAAAGATTCTTTGGCCTGTAATTGGTTAAAGACATGAAGCTTTGTCTAGAGGCTTGGAATGTTTTAACATAAGGAGATCTTTATCAGAGATAAACCACTGGACATAGATTTGTTGTGTAAATTGAGGACCTGCAGGTTTGTCTTGCATACCCTTAGGCCTGCTAATGGGTCACAAAGGATGTCTCCAAGAAGGGAGAGGGGAATGATAAGGCATGTCTGACCTCCTTCCTCCTGGCAGACAATTTAGTTTTAGGGTATTCCTTTGGCCACGAGGGGGTCCATTTAGTCAGCCGGTGGCGGGGGGTGAGCCTTAAAATTTTATTTTAGTTCACACTTTTAACAATGTTGAATAAAATTATTGCCTTTTGTAACTGAACACAATGAAAGAAAACATGGTACCTAACAAAATCAGCCATTCAACAAAATGGAGCTGCTGTTGACCATCTGTAAGTGTTCCATTGAACTTAAAATTTATTTCTTCTTGCTTTCCTTTTCCTTCATTCTTTTTGTTTTCCTTTTGAAAATGTCCTAATTCTCATAAAAACATATTTATCTTTTCCACTGTCATTTTTATTACCTTTTTTATTTTGGCTATTTTGATCCTTTTCCTTACTGTCTTGATTTTGTTTATGAGAGATTTCAGTTTCCTTGTGATATAGTAAGAGAATGTTGATATTTTGAACCTGCTATACAAGTCTTCTATCTCCCAGAATAAGTTTTTTGGTAGGATATTTTTTCCATTTTATTTAGATTTCAATATATTCAATAATTTAAGAAAAATGTACAAAATTAATCTGAAGTTAAGGTATGCAAAAGTGCAATTCAAATACATTTTTAAAAATCACTTCTATATTGTATAGGGCTATGTAAATTAGTAATCAAATTACTCCTATAGTACATACATCAAGTTGTTGATGGGTAAATGTAGGAATTTTTATCACAAAAACCCTCTTCAGGCCATTTTACTACATTTGGAGAAATTTGTGTGCAGTTTTGCTATATCATTTAGTTTTGCTGTATTCGTGTCAATATTATATGTTGTTTCATCTGAAACTACTGTTGGGATAAGATGTATTGGACCAATTAATATATGATCCCATACATTGTGATGCATAAAACTTCACACACAAACATTTTGGATGCATGTGGTACTGCTACAGTTTTGCTCTATAAACACAAAGATTCTCATAAATTCTCTCTTGCATGACTCCCATGAAAGAAGGAAAAATGTATAGAGTATAAAAATTGCATATTCTGAATTATTTATTTTATTTGTTTTAGAACTGTCATTTTGACTAGGCATTGTAGAGATATAAATATTCCAATTTTGCATGTCTGATAATTGGAAGAAATTTCAGCAGACTAGCTTCAGGTCTATATATCTCAAACTTAATTTCTCTTGCACAACCCTCATACTTCCAGGGCTGGATGTACAGTGCATGTTCACATTGCAACATAATCTCTGGCCCTATACTTGGTGTTCCATATTGGGTGAGTCAGCACCATGGATAAGTGGTATTCCTGAAGGTCATTCCCGTACCTGGACAACTACCAATGAGTGACAGTGCCAGAAGTGATTGTGTAGCCATACACATGCCCCATTAAACCAACGATAAATGTTTCCCCAGATTAACTCTCTTTGTTGGTATTACCTCAAACCTACACTATTCTAAAACCCCTCACACCCAAGGGTAAGTATGACAAAGGAAAAATTGGAGTGGAAAGAGACAATTGTCTCAGCTAGTGAAAATATCTTACTTTGGCAAATTTTAC
>NW_012147952.1:8500653-8501644 GCF_000956105.1 Propithecus coquereli
CCGGCCTCGATGCTATAATGTTGAAAGCATCATCATCGTCATCATTACTCACTCTCCAAAGAGGAATCATAATCTAAGATAGAGTGATCATTTCATGTGTTGCTACTCACATGCATGATGCTACACCTATTAATTAATTCATCATGAATATCACCATTTCTGAAGCTTTGAAAAGACATTTAGCAAAGTGGTATGATTCTTTACTGAGTGAGATGCAAAAAGAAAAAAACAAACAGACAGACAAAAAACTAATTGGGTATGATTCTTGAGCACTGTCCGTCATGAGCAGGCAGGCTAAAACACATAGAAAAAGACAATGAAAATGTTTGATACATTCATAAGATAGCCACAAAATCGAGGCCCCACAGAAGTATTTTGAGGTGGTTAAAAAAAAAAGAAGAACACCTTGAGTGTGGCGTGGTGTGGTGGAGTAGGGGCAGGAGGGATAGAGCAGTGTTGATGGAATCATCACCTTTCATCCAAAAGTCAAGAGACAATTTTGGTATGAAGTGCAATTTCAAATGTTTGTGCAATCGAGAAGGTTGAGAAGGAGGCATACAAGACAGAAAGTGAAATCAAGCTGGACCGTGAAGGTGGTGAGGCATAAAATGGCCTGTACTGCCAAATACAAAATATTAAGTCAAAGGAGGCTACTCACCTGCAACTCATGATTCTTAGTAAAAAAGCTCTGGGTTTTGAAGAGTTTAAGAATGTCCCAACCTTCTTTCTGGTCAATCTACCCTTTCTTACAAACCTTTGTACTTCTTTGCCATTAACCAAAACAACCAGTTGTTTTGATCAAATAGCACACATTCCTGGTTGAGAATGGTAGCAAGGATGTGGTTGAAGTGGTCCTCGTGGATGGGTGGTTGAAGTGGTCTAGGCTGGATGGGGAAGGTTTGGGTACTGAAGGCAGGTTGATAAGAAGATTCCTATCCAGTGGTGTGCTGGAGTCAGCTCCTACAATATCCTGAGAGGAAATTTATAAATT
>NW_012147952.1:8501694-8503663 GCF_000956105.1 Propithecus coquereli
AGGTACGCTATTATCCCCACATTAGAGATGAGGAAACAGAGGAACAGAGAGGATATGTGATTTGCTCTAGGTCACACAATCAGTTCTTTGCAAAACTGCCAAGAATAATTTGTATCTTTATCCTCTTTTTTCCATTCCTTTTCAAAATTTTATGTTTGTTGTTTTAGCTAGTAATACCTAACCTAGCATTATACTTGTCCCAGGGCAGGTGTTTAGTAAATAATTGTTGCCAAATAAATCAAGTCAGGTTGGTAGTATTTCCTAAGTCAGAAATAGAGCTTGAACTCTGTAACTGGAATGCTTTTGGAAGCTGACATGAGAAAAAAATAATCACACGGCCATATTTAACTGTTTATTGCAGGTGATAATTTAAGTGGTGCAATCCATCTTTAAAAATATATTCTTTTTCCCTACAGTTAATCCTCTCTGTTAAGTATCAAATCATCTTAGGAATAAAGAAATACAGAGAAGAACATAAAACACTGATCAAAATCTGTAATTAACTGTTACCAACATTTCAAGCTTCCAATGTTGCTGTCCCACTTTAATCTCAGCTGTGTGAAATATGTCATTGCTTTCTAAACACACACGGGCAGCTAATTCAATAGGATCCTCCAACAGCCTCTGTCTTGCTGCCCAGACATCAGCATTATTAGCAGCAAACCTCAAAATGTAATTATAGTATTCATGCTATAGATAGGTATAAACTACTGTAAGTCCAGTCAATTCATTAATTTGATTGTTTCCATTATCTTCATTTTATCTATTTTTTCTTTTAAAATTTTGTTTATATGTTTCATACTTCCAATGACCAAAGAATACAATACTTATATCAAATGGCTGAAACTATTGTGTTCAGTAATTCCAATAAGGTGGCTTTACTAATATCTGCCTAGTCTAATTTTTGAGCTCATTGGATCAGTGCTCATTGCTGGAGTTCATAAATATTATGCCTAAATCCAAACTTTCAGGTGTGGAGGACAGAGGGAGGCTCTCTACCTCTCTATCCCCTTTTCTCTCCTGTGCCCAGTGGCCTCAGTCTCTGCTCCTGTCATTTGCATTTGAGTCTATTCTATTTCTTCAGTTCAAGCTCGTGATGAACACTTCTGGAGCTTTGCCAGACAACTCAGGAGTGAGTCTTCCAGTGTCTCGTCCCCTCAGGCAGCAAACTCAATCTATTTAGAGAGCTGTTAATTAATCGAACTAGGTTTGGTCAGGTATTATGAACAGAGAAAACAGGAATGGAAATGATAAGTGTGCCTTTAGAAAAAGACCGAGTAAGCTATATGTAAATTTTTTTTTAAAAAAGCGACCTAACGAAAAGAATCTTCTGAAAGGGGTTTTCCTCTATTCTACTTTGGTTTTTCTTCTTAACCAAATCTGAGAGAACGCACTTGCTCTATAGTGATATCAGTTGCATCCCAAATATGCTTGTAAACTTGGGCAAAATGCAGAAAGGAACTGAGAGGAATGTAAATACTATATGTTCTCTCTGCAGAGCTGTTCAAGAAAAGGCTATTTGCTCAGAGATAGAGTTTTAGAAAGTGTGTCTGCCGTCTGTAGTCCAGATGATGATGATCGTGGTGATGAATTAAACATTTAGAAATAAAATATAATGGTTGTTTCTGTTTCCAAGGATAAAGCAACTGAAAAACTGTTTCATTACTCTTAATGTAAAAAATAGCTAGAATTTGTTTATGTACTACGTGTCTATAACTTAGAAGGTATAAAAGGGAAGATATGCTGATTGTAAATATTTGTGAATATGTCTTGGCACAATTTCTCTATAGGTTATAGTGCATGGATAATGTGCTAAGACACAGACACAATGCTATAATGTTTTTTTGTTTTTTTAACTTTTTTTTTTAGAGACGGGGTCTCGCTCTTGCTCAGGCTGGTCTTGAACTCCTGAGCTCAAACAATCCTCCCGCCTCGGCCTCCCAGAGTGCTAGGATTACAGGCGTGAGCC
>NW_012147952.1:8504719-8534164 GCF_000956105.1 Propithecus coquereli
TAAACAAGTTATATTAAAAGCAAAAGGAATAAATATTCATATCCTTCCACTTCCTGATTTTTTTTGCCTATTTCACTATATACTCTCAAGGTAATTTTCTTGTATTGTAGCTATATGATGGAAATATAATAGTATGGAATGATGCTACTGGACATCTTTTCCCAATGCTGTGCTCAGTGACAACATGGTGGTGGCTTAAAGTCAGCCATGTTGATGAACATTTGCCAGCATATCACTGGTCCTAGCTGCAATGTAGCATCTTCAAGAGTGGTCCTGGTCTTTACATCAGAGCTGATTTTAAAGGCAAAATAAAATCCCATTAAAAAGTAGATGCAAGAAATCTATAAGGGTATAAGAGAAGTACCCAAGCTAACATTTCTCTGATGTTACTTTCTGTGATTTCTGAACATTCAAGTATTCATTCAATGGTATTTATTGAGCAGATTCTACCACCATGCTAGGCTCTCTGGATACAAGGAAGATGAGTTATCTGCCATCAGGGAGCCTTTAGCTTAATATACCACCCAGGGAGTCATGGATGATGACAATAGAGATTGGTATGGGAGGGTAGCACAAAGTGCCTGGGAGCACAGAGGAGGGAAATTGAAGTGTTAAGGCAGGTGTGGAACTAACACTGTAAACAGCACATTTGTTGCCAGCTAAGGTAGGTTATTGGGGAATCTTATAGGAAAAAGCATTAAAATGTATATGGTACCTTAACTCTTATCATGCCTCAGAGAAGCATGGGTTGTACCCTAGGATAGGGACCCCCATAGCTCTGCAGCTGGGCAAAGATGGGAGGGAGCAGGTAGCACCTACCAATGGCATAACAATGGGAACTGGAAAGCCTTACGGTCTAAGGAACAGGCTTGCTAGTGAGAAGGGCATCCTGGTAATGGAAGTTTGCCCATTTCAGCTGGCAATTATTCAGTATTTCCTGCCAGGAGCTCAATGCTAGGCTATCAGAGGACATCTGTTCCTTATCATTCACCCAGACTGACGGTGTTTGGGGGAGGAGGAAGGAGTTTGTGGAAAGAGGAGGCCTAATCTGAGTCTTAAAGGGGGTAATGATGGAAGGAGGAATAAGACAAAGGCCACATCCAGGTAACAACTACCATGACACCGTGGTTAATTCTCATCTAAAGAGCTATTTCTGGAATATTTAGAAATAAACTTGGAAGGTAGGAAGAGAAAGGCAATAAGATAGTATAGGGAGGGATGAGAAACATTGCCACTCACTTGCTGATAAGATTTTCAGTTGGGTGCCTCAGATTGGGCCTGGAACTCTGCAATGGTGATTAAATTCTGATCCAACTCCTAGACAAATACTTCTAATATCAGGCAACTGAGAAGTAAATCGAAATGACATTATTAGAAATAAGTGTCTATGTATAATAATCTGCTGTTTCTTTGCCTGAAAGAAGAGAGTTCATCATCTGTATTCATTGCTTTTGAAACTGCTAAACTGAATCCTCTATTTCTTCATGCTGAATTGAAGCCTGTAGTTATCAAAATGCTGACAAGTTGAGTTATTGGCTATTTTCAGGAACCACACGAAGAGTTTCCCATTAATAACATTCACTGTGTACATTGATAGAAGAGAATTATTTAGAGCTATCAAATGTGTTATTACAACATATCCTGTATGCCCTGAAGAAGACTTTTTTGACTTGCAGAAAGAAAAAGAGATATTTACAGGAGGTCAACAAATGACAAAATACCATTACTTATAATAAATGGGAAAAATGTAGCAATGCAATTCTATGATAACTCAATTAAAATCTGCCAGTCTCTCTCTGTTTTTCTGTAAAGTTTACCACGGTCACCTCACAGAAATAAGAGGTAAAACTAGAAAAGTAGAACTCAGATGAAGAGAGAAATTTGTTCTAAATACTGATTTATCATGTTGGCTTAAAAATCCCTACCAAGAAAAAAAATTTGATAATTTCCTTTATTTCATACTAAAAATATTATAAATTACCCACTTGAGGAGACAATAGAGTATCATGTGCCTTTAATGAAAAAAAGAAAATACGTTAAAATATTCTGATTTGAAATATAAAAGTAATGGATCAGAGGTAAATATATAAGGAATGGCTCATATGCAAAAAAAATTACTACTATGGAGTGTGGGAAGTCTTAATTGGCAAATAAGAACCTCAGACTTCCTTCTTATGGTGGAACTGCCTACATAAATGGTTTTGAGACCTTTTGTATGTTTCAATTCATGAACTATTTTGATACATTGAATATCATTTTGAATACATCCCTTGATATATAACGTTACACAGATATAACTATATTCCACACCCCCATAACACATAAACACACATGTACAATCCAGGAATGATGAATAAATGATGGTGCCTTTTGGTGCCACTCATCCAGTACTTGACATACAATGCATAGTTTCTACATACCAAGTATTGTACTAGGCACTGGCACAGACACATATGTAATACCTACTTCCTGTTCTCAGAAAGGTGTCTTCTAGTAGATGGAGAAAGACATAAAGAAGACAAATCAGATGCCAAATTCAGAAAAGGGCACAATAAAAAAAGACAACTACAGACCAATATCCCACATAAACACAGATGCAAAAATCTTCGACAAAATACAATACTAGCAAACCAAATCCTACAACACATGAAAGGAATAATTCATCATGATCAAGTAGGTTTTACCCCAGGGATATAAGGGTGGTTCAACATCTGCAAATCAAATATGATTTGTCACATAACAGAATTAGAAACAAAAACCATATGATCATCTCAATAGATGCAGAAAAAACATTCAATAAAAACCAGAACCTCTTCATGATAAAAACTGTTAACAAACGAAGCATAGAAGGAACATACCTCAAAATAATAGAAGCCATATATGACAAACCCACAGCCAACATCATACTGAAAGCATTTTCTCTAGGAATTAGAAAAAGACAGGGATACCCACTTTCACCACTTTTATTCAACATAGAATTGAAAGTCCTAGCCAGAGCAATCAGTCAAGAGAAAGAAACAAAGAGTATCCAAATTTCCAAATTGGAAAAGAGAAAGTCAAACTATCCATTTGTCAATGACATGATCTTATTTCTAGAAAGTCCTAAAGACTCCTCCAAAAGACTCTGAGAATTGATAAATAAATTCAGTCAAGTATCAGATTACAAAGGCAATGTACACAAATCAGTAGCATTTCTACACACTAATAGCAGGCAAGCTGAGAATCAAATCAAGAACTCAACACTATTTACAATAGATGCAAAAAAAAAAAAAAACAACAAATCTAGGAATATACTTAACCAAAGAGGTGAATGATCTTTACCAGGAAAACTACAAAACACCATTGAAAGAAATTGTAGATGACACAAACGATTGGGAAAACATCCCATGTCTTCTAATGCTCATGGATCAGAAGAATCAATATCGTTAAAATATCCATATTACCCAAAGTGATTTACAGATTCAATGCAATCCTTATCAAAATACCGATGCCACTTTTCACAGATCTAGAAAAAACAATCCTAAATTTCATATGGAATCAAAAAGAGCTCAAATAGCCAAAGCAATCCTAGGCAAAAAGAACAAATCTGGAGGAATCACATTACCTGACTTCAAATCATACTACAAAGCTATAGTGACCAAAACAGCTTAGTACTGGTATAAAAGTAGAGACATAGATGAATGAAACAGAAGAGAGAACCCAGAAATAAAACCATATACCTACAACTAACTGATCTTTGACAAAGCAGACAAAACATACCTGGGGGAAATGACACTCTATTAATAAATAGTGCTGGGAAAATTGGATAGCCACATGCAGAAGAATAAATCTGGATGCCTATCTCTTACCATATACATATATTAACTTGAGATGAATTAAAGACTTAAATGTAAGACCTGAAATCATAAAAATTCTAGAAGAAAACTTAGGAAAAACTCTCTGGACATTAACCCAGGCAAAGAATATATGGCTGAGACCCCAAAACCAAATACAACAAAAATAAAAATAAATAAATGGGGCTTAAATTAAACTAAAAAGCTTCTGCACAGCAAAAAAATAAAATAAAATAAAATAATCAACAGAGTAAATAGAAAACATACAGAATAGGAGAAAATATTCACAAACTATACATCTGACAAAGGACTAATATCCAGAATCTACAAGGAACTCAAATAAATCAGCAAGAAAAAAGCATATAATCCCATTTATTAATAAAAGTGGACAAAAGAAATGAACAGACATTTTTCAAAAGGACAAATGGTCAACAAACATATGAAGAAATGCTCAATCTAATCATCAGGGAAGTGAAAATTAAAATCACAATGAGATACCACTTTACCCCTGTCAGAACGGCCATTACTAAAAAGTCAAAAAATAATAGATGTTTGCATGGATGCAGTGGAGAGGAACGCTTATATACTATTGATAGGAATGCAAATTAGTACAACTTCTATGGAAAACAGTATGGAGATTTCTCAAAGAAGTAAAAGTAGACCTACCATTCAATCCTGCAATCCTGCTACTGGGTATCTACCCAAGGGAAAAGAAATCATTACATCAAAAAGACACATGCACTATACATTTATCACAGCACAATTCACAATTGCAAAGATACGGAATCAACTTAAGTGTCCATCAACTGATGAGTGGATAAAGAAAATGTGGCATATATATACCATGGAGCACTACTCAGCCATAAAAAGGGATGAAATAATGTCTTTCGTAGCAACTTGGATGGAACTGAAGGCCATTATCCTAAGTGAAGTATCCCAAGAATGAAAAAACAAATACTACCTGTATTCACTTATATTAATAAGTGGGAGCTAAATAATGGGTACGCAGTCACATAGAGTGTTAAAATGGACATTAGAAACTCAGAAGAGGGGAGGTTGGGAGGGAGGTGAGAGATCAAAAATTACCTATCAGGTATAATGTACAGGCGATGGGTAAATCTGACTTTACCACTATAAAATTCATCCACATCACAAAAAACCACTTGTACTCCCTAAATCTATTAAAATTTAAAAAAAGAAATTATAAAAAGTAAAAAAGGACAAATCACAATATAACAAGATAAATAATCTTGTCAAAAATGTATGGAGGATAATGCTACAAAATTACCCAGAATAGAGGTATTCATCCTACCCAGAATCAAGGGAAACCTCACAGAGAAATTTACACTTAAAGAAATAAGATTTGCCAGACAAGGAAGGTAGAAAGGTCTGGAATTAATAAATTTCAAATCATTCTAAAAAAAAAAAAACACTATCAATATATCATCAAAATTTTCCTGAATACCAGTACACAGAACATTTAAAAGACTTTTCTGAACCGAGCCATCCTTAAGACATATTTTTAAAACTTCTGACCTTGAAAGAGGAGACCCCTTCTTCCATATTTTCTGTAGTTTCTAATTCATTAGCAGCGGCATTCCATAAATTAAATTCTTTCCTTTGTATTCCTTCAAATTATGCTCTAGGAGTTTTAGAACTATGATTTCTTACATTATCTACTTTTTAATGAGATATAATAACTTTTTCTTATAACATTGAAAATAAACATTTCAAATTCTCTACTGCTTCATCTTTCGAGGGTACCTGTAGAGGCAGGTTTTTAATTCAATATAACTTATATTTCACTTACTTCTTGATGCCATTTAGTGTGTTCTACCTGAGAAGTAATTGAACAACCTCTTTGGGTCAAGAGTTTCCCATTTTGACCTATATTTCTTAAGTGTTAAAGTAACAAGGTGATTCTGGATAACACTCTAGGAATTTTTTTTAAGATCTTGATGATAAAAGTCTGAAAATAATGAGACCAAGCTTGGTACAACCCCTTCTGGGCTGGGCTGTTAATATTCCTCACTTGAGTGTAATTGCAGACTGATTAGCTAGAACCTTGGGAACTGGGTCGTGGCAAAGGTACTGCCACTTGTTTACTAAGGCATTTCTTCCTGTTGGATTCACAGGCAGCGTCCATTTCCCAGGCTCCCCTGGGGTTGGCTGGACCCATGAGGCTGAGTTCTGGCTGGCTGGGTGGAAGTGGTGCAGGCCACAGTACTCGCCACAACTCTCTAGCTTCCCTTTTTCTGCCATAGCCATCCCGGAGGTACCAGATGATGTATCGATAATATTACATATAATTCGGTAAGGCTACTCAATGGAGATCAGGCTTCCTATAAATGAGAAATGAACATTTATGTTGATTGTTTTTGTGGTGTTGGAGTGTTTGTTGCCACAGCAGAGACTATTTTATCCTTTCTGGTACAACCATGTGATTGTCTTGTTGGAGCCACTGGGTCAAATTATGGCACATGACGCTGAGGATGGAGTTTCCTCAAAAGGAACAGATGCTCCCAGAATCAGCCATCCTGGGAAATAATCAGGGCTGGAATAAGAAATAAGGATTCTGTGAGCAACTTGGAAGAGAGAATATTTTTCTTCTTTTGAGGGCCAGAGGCCAAAGGCACGAAGATGAGGATGAGTGTGAGGGGTGGAGAGTGTAACAGGGGCATAGAGCCTCCATCTGGACAGGACAGAGGGAGAGGGCCAGGGGACACTAGACTGGGCTTGTGCCAGGTCAATATTGTAAAGTTTTCTTCATGTTGTGTTTTCCTTCCATTTTCCTTAAATGTTCAAAAGTCTGTTTCAAGGTACAGCTTGGTGTCAGCTGTACTTCAGGCAATTATGGAAAGACTTGCCTTTGCTTCCAATGCACAAATAAAGGAGAGAACAGTGTCCCTATCCCCAGAGCTTACTAGTAAAGAACCAGCAGGACCAGCGGAATGTCAGGGAGCAGAGTATGGAAAGAAGAGATGACAAAGCAGCACTGTAATTGATTTGGTATCCTTTTCTGTCTGAAACATTGGTAAAACTAAGACGCTGAGTGCCAGAAATATTCTGTTACCAGATTACCTTCCTGACTTCAGTGAGTTGCAAGGTGAAATTTCACGGTGCAATTTTCCACAAGGGTTACTCAGTAGAAAAAACATCATTCTGTCCGCCTTGCTCTCGTCAGCTCCTGCACTGTAATAGTGAGGAGGTTACATGATGCTGCAGTAACAGCCCGGGAATCTCAGAGGCATAAAATAAGAAGGGTTTATTTCTCGTTTATGCTACATGCTTAATGCGGGTCAATTGTAGTCTCTACTCAAAGCTGTCCTCTTTCTTGGGCTCAGGCTGGGGGAGTAGCACCATCTGAAATGTGGCCAGTCACTGTGACGGAGGAAAAGAGAACACAGCAAAGGATGCACTGGCCCTCTCAGCTTCCACCCAGGAGTGATAATTGTGACTTCTGCTTCCAAAACAAGTTCCACTCATGGCGAGGGCAGGGCACAGTCAGAACATTGCGTACAGCCTGTTGTTTCACAGCCTTCCGTTCCTGCCTCATTTTCCCATGAAATCCCTTGAGTCCCTTGCTGGAGAGTATGTTGTTCTAATTCAGTAAACTACAATAAAATTTAAAATGGACTGACAGGCTGTTTGTTTTCTTGACAAGAGAAACTCTATAAGGAGGGCTTGGTCATAAGTAGAGAAGACAAAGAAAAAGAGACAAAAGAAGAATAAGAGAAGAATAGATGAATATAAGAATATAAGAAGAAAAGAAAGAAAGAAAGGAAATGAAGAGGAGAGGGAGAACCCCGACAGTGAGCGTTGCCCACCCTCGCCCTGAACTTTGTTAGAGCTTTTCTGCTCCTCTGAGTCTCCACTGGTGCTCGTCTCTCTAGGAGCTGACTTGTTCCTTGAACACAGAAAGACTAGGGAAGAGGAAGCCAGAAGGGAAGAGTAGAACAAGGGGGCTGAATCAGACATACGAGTCTGAGCTATCAAAGAAGGGTGACTGCAGAAAAGGAACAAGGATGAGGAGAAAAGGAAAATGGAAGCAATCCATGGAGCGTATAAAATTCGAAAACATCTTAAACTTGGGAAGATGCTGCAGCAACATGAAACTGCTAGAATTTGTTGTTCCAGCCTTTTCCCTCACTATGCTCTGCCTGATGAGGTTTGCAAAGTTCACAGTCTTGAGATTTTTATCTCAAGATAAGAAAAAAGGAACTGGTTATCCCAGAATAAACACACTGGGGACTTTGCATCTTGCTGTGTGTCATGGCCTGCAGTTGACATGGGTCCCAGCCAGCCAAGCCTCTGAGTCCAGCCTCGTCCCACCTGGCTTTAGACATGCCCAGTCCTACCAGTTTCGCATAGCCCATAGCTTTGGAGAATATGCCGGGCCTGCTAGGTAGAGGTAGTATAACTGTATTCCAAAGAAAACTTTACTCTGACCCATGAGAAATCGCTTGTTTGTTTAAAAAAAAAAAAAAAAATCTTCACAGCTCCACAAGTCTGGTGCTAAAAATATCATTTTAATGCAACCTGATCTGCTTTCAGTAGCACCTTGCTCGTGGAGACTAACAGGCATCTCTATTAAATGTCAGAGTGTCTTTTCACATAAAACCCATGAAATTGTTTAACCGAAATCCACTGCAGGAGAGCTCCTGCAGCATCCGCGGGGAGGGTGAATGCCTGGGAAAGTGGCAAGCTGCTCTCCAAGATGCTGTTTAGACCTCGACATGGCAGTGGCTTTTGCTCACACTATAGCTTCTATTTACTATATTTTCATGACTTGAGTGTGAAACTGTTTAAAGTATTTTATTTTATATGAAATAGAAATAGGTTTCTAAAGAGAAAGCATCAATATTACTAAGCAAGAAAACATAAAGCGCAGCCAATGGCTTAAATTCCCTCTCAGTGCCCTGTTGAGTATTTCGCCTTCTTCTGAAATGGATGCTTCCCCTTTCTTCCTCAATCTACAAATACATTAGTTCCTCAGAAGCTGCCATATTTTGCACAGGACCACCACTAGCCTAATCAAGGTCTTCATGTGAAAAAAAGGGGCTCTGCATCATGGGTGCCCAGTTTAGCAAGGCCCAGTGTCTGCCAGAAACAAAGAAATCCCTTCCTCTGGGAAGATCCATGCTCCATGCTGCATGGCTTGGTGAGCAGAGTATGGGTTTGGTTTCCATCCTCCAGCGGGGCATCTTTGTGAAGTGCACAAAGTTCACAACTATACGTGGCTGCTCTAACGTGATCTTTCTCCCTAGCTACATTTGATTGATCCAGGGCAGCTTCTTACATAAGCCAGGCCAATCACACAAAAGGGCTTATATGAACCCTTTTAGTCCTTCCAATTAGACCAAGAGAGTCAGATCTTCTCTGTTGGTAAAAGCCAAAAGGATGAAGATGAATTCATGAGTCATCTCAGGTGGCTGAGATTCCCACCATTTGAAAAAAGCCATCTGTATTGAGAAAAAAATGAAATCAATACACACAAAGCAAAACCAAGACACAGTTGGAATTTACTCAGCACTAACGTTTCTGGTTTCAGTGATGACTGAGTCTAGCAGCATCCCTACCTTTCTAGCACGTGAGTAGTTTGGTTGTTCAGTCCTCCCGTGGATTCCGTGATGGGCACTTTAGAGTCATGAAAAAAACGCAGCAGCACCGCAAAGGGCAGCACAGATCACGGCAGCCAGTGTTTCCGGAGGCAGTTTCACCCTGCACAAATCAACCCCCTGACCAGCTCAAGCAGGGAGGCGATAACTGCAACCCAGGCACCGAAAGGCCTGTGCTTGTTAAATGATTGAGTCAACTTCTCAAATTTAGTGGTATGACCTTATGCAAATCTCTAGACCTTAGTTTTCACATCTGTAATATAAGAATTTTAATAGTTTCAACTTTATAGGTTTGTTGAGGGGTTTAAGTAAAATAATGCACATAAATATTTAGGATAGTACCATGTATCTAGTGCTAATAAATGTGAGATCTGAGTATTATTAGTTTATTATTTCAATGTCATAATGGTGCTTGACATGGAATAGGCACTAGTAAGTGTTGCAGTGCATGTAACAATCTCGGTGTAGCCCTAAGTCATAGCAAACATTCTGTGACCGTAGCTAAGTCATTTTATTCTTTTTAAACCTCAGTTTCTTTATCTATAAATGGGAATAATAGTAATTTTTGACAGGTTAATTGAAAGGTAACATGAGATAATGCATATGAACAAATTTCATAAACTCTAGAACTCTACCCAACTATAAAAAATGAAAGATTAGAAAGATGCATCTAGGTTTACTTCTTTTCAAAAGTGCCAAGATATTAATATTTTAATAGCTAAAAAATAAGTGAGATTTTAAAACCTGACTTTCTTCTATTGAATGCTGTAAGTACCATGTGTTCTAAAAATGGAACACATTTTTTTCTCCATTAGAATCAATAAAACTATTTTTTATTTTGATTGAAAAAAATGTGTCCTTTAAACATTTTTATTACTCTTACATTAGGCCTCATGCAAAAATTTTGCTTCTCCCTAATGAAGACTGAGAATTTTGATAGTACTCCAAAGCCAGCCTGGAAAAATAGCAATTTTTAAATTACAAATCAAATCTTTGCATGATGTTTAAAACATTAGCCTGCATACAATGAAAGAAGCCTCAGATCAAATTGTCTGTTTCCTTAGTATGCTAGCATTTGATAAATGGAGATTTTAGATTAATAAATAAAACTTAATATAATCGTCTTTAGATTATTTTAGTGATAGAGTAGCCTGCGTCCCCCAACTCTATTGCTTTTTCTAGCAAGTTCATAGATATAAATGAAAAAGATGTTCAGCAGAATAAAGTCAAGTTAAAGAATAAAAACGTGAGACAAATTATGAGACTAGGAAAGTTGAACGTAGTGCTACACTATCTTGTTTCACTTTCAACTTAGGACATCACCATCTGTTTTCTGACATACCCTCCTCCCCCTCTTAACCTGAAGATTTGCAAGGCAGGAAAGGGAAGGCGATGGGGATGCCAGTGAGCCCAGGTGTTCGAACTCGGCCATTTTCAAGCCTGGCTATAAACTTACTCAGCAACCTGGTGATATGGTTCAAAGGTTGTGACCGCCTTCTGGCACCACTTTCCCTTGCCTCCTTGCTAAACGTCCTCAATTTTGCTCAGACCTCGATGTGCCCAACCCTAGGGGATAAATTATGATTGGTCTCTGTCAATCCCATACTACCAGAGACAGCAGAATGACCCTGTTCTGGCCAGTGTGATGTAAGCAGAGTTTGCTGAGGACTCTGGGAGAGATTTTCCACCCAGATGAAGGTGGAAAGGCCTGTGAGCCCACCCGTTTCCCTTCCCTTCCCCTTCCTTCTTTGAACACTGTTGTGTGAGGGTGTGATGCTTGGAGCTTCAGCAGACCTGTAGGTAATCTGACGTTCGGAAGACAAGCCACATGCTGACTCCATGCCTGAAAATGCCCACCTCTAGACTTGTTGTTACACGAGTGACTAAATGACTTTGTTGGCTAAACTACTGTTAGATTTTTTTGTTTCTTGTAGGGAAAATGCCCCTAACTGATAGAAGGATCTTCCATAAAGAATTTTTACCTCTCTCCTCTTCCCTGCTCCCTCTCCCCCTACTCACTACATAATACCTGGCCAGATATGACACTACACATTTAGAATCACAGAATGTCAGAGCTGAAAGTTACTTTACATCTTTAATTCCCAGGTGATAAAATAAGAAATTCAGAAGTGATGCCCCTTGTTTGAGACATTGACCTTTGTATGGTACAAATGCCGATGGGAAAGGGAAAAGCCTTTGGTATGAGTGACTCTCAAGATCATTTCCCAGGAGTAGGTTTGTCTGTGAACAGAGAACATGAGGCACTAGGAACCTGAGGTGCAGGTTATCTTTAAGAAGGGGAAAGGGTACAGAAGAGGGAATCTGGGGGCTCCACAAATCTCACATAAGATGAAGGGTGCATTTTGCCAAATGGCTTTCCGGAAATACATGATGAACATTTCCTCCAGATGGTATGAGGGGTCCAGCCTCAACACACAGGGCTCCAGTCCCTGTGCTGACTGTTGGAGGCGCTGGGGGTTGGTGAGTAGGAGGTTCCTATAACCTCATGGAAGAGATTTTTAAAGAAACAAAGAGCTAAAACAATATCAGGAATATCAGAGATCAGTTTCAAAAGCTTCGAATGTTTTCTGAATTTCTGTCAACTCAATTCTTGCATGACCATGCAGATGCAACCTGACTTCCATTCATTTGAATTGCTGTTTTACAAATTTTTTCTTGGAATTTTTTTTTTTTCTTTTTTTTTTTGAGACAGAGTCTCACTGTGTTGCCCAGGCTAGAGTGCCGTGGCGTCAACCTAGCTCACAGCAACTTCAAACTCCTGGGCTCAAGCAATCCTCCTGCCTCAGCCTCCCGAGTAGCTGGGACTACAGGCATGAGCCACCATGCCCGGCTAATTATTCCTATATATTTTTAGTTATCCAACTAATTTCTTTCTATTTTTAGTAGAGATGGGGTCTCGCTCTTGCTCAGGCTGGTTTCGAACTCCTGAGCTCAACCAATGCCCGCCTCGGCCTCCCAGAGAGCTAGGATTACAGGCGTGAGCCACCGCGCCTGGCTTTTCTTGGAATTTTGACAATTCCTTCCCCTATTTTTCCCCTCAAACTTTTATAAAAACCAAGATTATTTTGATCAGAGAGAATACATTCTTTTAACTTAATTACAAAAGTAATACATATTTACGCTCATGTCTATCCTCAACAATCGCATATCCCTGACTCTATTTAACAAAGTACTTTGAACCTCGTGCATGCTCAATAAATAATTGTGGAAAGGATATATGAAGAAATGCAAGAAACTTGGAAATACAAAAAAACAGAATTTTAAAGAAACTACCTATTCTATACATTCATTTGTAGACAATTGAATCTTGTTCCACAAATATATCTTCTATATATATTATCAATTGTTCATTTTCTTTCCTATAAAGGGGAAGTCTCTTAGAGTTACTGTTTCCTGCAAATGCTGGATTTTTTTTTTTTTTTGGAAAATTTCAATTGTATTATTCTTTACTATGACACACAGAAGGCATGTAAGCTGCTTCCACAAGTGTATACGTGTGATGAAAACAAACCTGCGTTCTAACTGTCACTATAAATTTCTCTACTCTGCTATAGAGGGCAGTCTAAGACATTTGGTAGAATTTTATAGTCCAACTGTAACAACTTAAAAAAAACTGATGTAACCAAAGTAAGTAAATAATAAATGTTCCCCTTCATTTGCTATTACATGTGGTGGATGTAAGACATGACATATTTTCTTTGCTCACTTGAAGAGTGATTTATGGACTGAGTTACTGAGCTTGTTTCAGGGGCTATTGAAATTGTGTACGCAGCATGGGAGGTAAATGAGGAGGCTGTCAATGACACTTCCTGGCAATGTCCTCATCAGCGACACAAATGAGCAAATACAGTATTGATATCCCTGCATGATCCAGGCTGGGAACATGTACCATTCCAGGAAGTCATCTGTAGACCCTCTGCTGTGGTCAAGGATGGGCTTTTTATTCATAAACACTAGGGGAAAATAATTCAGATAGAGTTTAGTTTTAAGTCTTATTGGGCAGACCATTATAAAATTTTTTTTCAGTTGTCAACAGGGAGCCACAAAGAGATGCACCAAGACTTGAGTTAAAATAACTGTCCATTCCTGATCATGGTGCCCACATTATGGGTACACTGCCTTATCCTTACCCTTGGCAAAACTGATCTTAAAAAAAACAAAGCAATAAGGACAGTTTGTACTAATTTCCAGTTTTCCCATCTAGCTGTTCATTCAACAAAAATGTACTAAGCACGTGCTTAGTGCCGCACATTGTTCCAGGCGTGGAGGACCCTGCGGACAGCAAAGCAACGTCCCTGCCCTCATGGGTCTCAGTTTATTAGGAAGATATAATTAACAAATTAAGAAAAAATGCATAAGATGATACTGGTAGCAATGAATACTACAAGGAAAAGTAAAGCTGGATGAGGCCATGAGAGTGGCATTTTAGGTAAGGTTCTCAAGGGGAGAAGGCGTCGCGGAGCAGGGAAACGGATGGATTGAGGGAGGCAGCCTTGGGCAAGTGTGTTCCAGGCTGAGGGTCAGCAAGGAAGCCCGTGTGTGGAGCAGAGCGAGCAAGGGGTCTGCCACGTGAAGTGCGGTGTGTGTCAGAGACAGCCAGAGGCACAACCCAGTCCCAGAAATGACTTTGGGCTGGTTCTAAATGCCAGTGAAGAGACTGGAGGTTTTTGCAAGAGAGCAACACAGTCTGCTTTGCCTCTTAAAAAGATGCTCTGGCTGCAGTTTAGAGAATAGACTGTTTGGGAGTGGGAGGTGGAGATGGGAAGGGGGTTCACAGTAGAAATAGGAAAACCAGGTAGGGGGTTATTGCAGAGATCCTCCCCAGAGGTGATTCCCATGAAGGAAGGAAAAGGAGAAAACTTTATTTTCAGAGAGACAACGTGCAGATCGCGGAGCGTAGCCTCCAGGGAAACTGCAAGCACACTCTCTGAAGAGGGGAGAGAGAAAGCTGATATTTATATCTTTTAGGGTCTGTCTTACATGCATGTTTAGCAGGTTTGGGGGAAATCCATGGATATCTGTGAGAGAAGTCACGTGCATGTGCAGTGGGCAAACATACAGGTAACACACACTCCATGTTCACTTTAGGGTGGGTCTTAACTTTAAAATGAGGTCGAATTTGGCTCTTTACATCAAAAGGTGAACTACAGAACATAAAGACATTTTATGCACAGCCTCTGCAAGCTGGATAAAACTGGTTCGAGGTCTGCGGCTGTGTATCAGGAAAGATCGTTCACAAGGTCGGTCTCCCGTCCAATCCGAGTTGCTGGAGGGACCACGAGGTGGGGAGGGGTGGTCCACTCATCAGGGTCAGTTGGTAAACTCCTAATTGTAGCCATTTTGACAATATTTTTTTCGGGCTAGTTTCTGTTCAATTACAAGAAAGAAGGCCTTATGGCAGTTAGCAATATAGGGGTACGTGACAACCCCTCTCCTGGCTATGATGGCTTGAATCCGTTTCTGGTGTGCCTCATTTTAGCCACAGGGAGTCCATCTCATCTGTCAGCCAGGGGTATATTTTAACACTTTGAACCAGAGATAGGAGTTTTGGATGGGTTGGATATGGGCGGGAATGAAAGAGAAAAATGAAGGGTAACTGGTTAAGTGCTCCATCAGCTGAATGGCACTATTTACCAAGTTGAGAAAGACTGGAGTAGAAGCATGTTTGGTGGATATGGGCAGGCAATCAAGGGGTCAACTTTATACCTTTTAAGGGTGAAATCTTGGAAGGCAGAATCCCTCCTACTGGAGGTGCTTATTGTAGATATACACTTTGGACCCAGCCCCCAGAGATAATACATCAAAAGGGGAGAGATCTAGTAAGATGATCTCACATGGCCTTATGAGGCCTTATCCACGGGGTCCTCAGAGGCCCCTCAGTGCTGCAGTTGCTGCTGCTGCTGGTTTGCCAAGGTACTGGCAAGGTGGGGGAGAAGTAGCACATGCACTGGGGCTTCTGCGACAACACAACATCCAGAAGAAGGAGACGGTGGTGAAGTGATTGTCAGGCATTCTAGTGGCCCAAGAAGGTCAACACCAACTGTGTAGTTTGGGAGACTGGAAAGGAAGGCCAACCCGGAGAGTACTGCACATTGGATTGTATCTTATTTCTACTTAATAATGGGCACCTTTCTCACTCTACTGTTCATGTTCCACTGCAGCCACTGAAAACATCCCTGTGGTTAGGAGATCTGATTGAAAATATGTACTTGGGTATCTCGTGGTGAAACACCAACATTGGCAAGGACAGAAGTCCCCTGTTAGAAATGTATCTTCAGTGACCTGCTCAACTTAAGCAACTAGCAGGTGCAGCTTTAGCAGAAGCAAAGAAACCATGAGCTGAAGATGAAGAGCATGTGCCATGTGCACCTTGGTAAGAGAGATGAGCTGCTCTTTTGCAGAGCCCCAAAGAAGGGATTGTACAAACTGAACAGGTCTTCATCTGAAGCTATGTCAATGGAAAAATTACTACAATTAACGTCAAAATTAAGGCTAAGAGAAGATCTACATCAAGAATGATCTAGATGATGATACAACTGCTCCGAAACAGAAAAGTTTTATGGATGCTGAGGCAGATGTGACCCAAGATACTGTCAGCAGAGAGAGTATACGTGGGATCAGAAGCACAGTGAAATGTTTCCAAGAATATTTTTGTCATTCTTCAGCCTATAAATGCCAGAGAAGAAGGGTATGTAACTGAACAGTGACTGACCCAAATGCAGCACCTGTGGATCCCACGTTACGTGCCAAAAATCCTATCCCAGCTACCTACAACAGACATGACCAGGAAAGACTCAAACTAAATGAAGAAATAGAAGGCTTGAAAACTGGCACTACAGCACCTACTGTGGTAGGGAAGAAAAATCTCTAACAGAAGATGCATCCGCCCGTGAGACTCAGACTCTCACAGTGTAGCCAGTACTGAGACCAGTTTCTCAAGCAAGACTCTCCCCAAACCAGAGGAAAGGATCTCAAATACCCATTATCTTAAGTCCAGCAGCTACCAGCTCTTTAATAAGCATGCTTAATGCAAAAGGCCTTCTACAGGAGCCGAGATTTGTCCCATCAGATGAAAAGCAGAAACAAGGCTGCCAATAAGAAAACAAAACTATAATTCAGAGAAGATAAGAGCAGATGCAGCCAGAGGGTTACTATTATTAGTTGTCACAGTTCCTTACAGAGTAGTAGATCAGCCCCTTAAGTTCATGAACTCAGGGTAGTGGGATAGGGTCAGTTGTAGCAGTTGTCCTGCAAGGCAGTTCAAAGACTGGCCATGACTTTTGCCTGATGGGTCACTAATTGACATATTTACTAAAATTAAAGATGTTCATCTCAAGTATCCTAAAGTTTGTCTAGAACCAAATGTTCAGAATGGGATAGAACCATATCAGAACTCAGCTATCACAAATGTCATTTGGACAGACCAGTTTTCTTACAATTCTGAGAAACATTTACAGCTACATGGTAAATAAATCCCTCTTGAGATTCTGAATTAGTTGGTTTTTCCTTTTTCTGGAAATTTGAATTAAGAAGCATGGGTATACCTTGATCTAAAGGCTGAGATTCAAGCTTTATAAATTTATCAAGAAGATGTAAATAAAGAAGGTCACAGACTGATCTTTTTTTTTTTATTTCAGCATATTATGGGGGAGACTGATCTTTTATAAGAACTTATTTGATGCTTTGTGCTTCAAAGGGATGATGCCTGTTATCTGTACAAGCAAACCTTTTGTCTTACAATTACATTTTAATATTTGTCTTCTAGTCTGTAATGGAGAATGTATATTTTATAAAAGTTTTTTCTCCACTGGCTAAATTAAATTAGCATTACTTAAAATTTGTTTCTTTAGAAAATAAATACAGGTTATAAATATGTGTATATATAAAGGTTATACGGTTCTCTAAGCCACCTTGCTTCTGATTTTTTGTTGTTTTGTCGTTCCTTTTATTGAAAATACTATGTTGTAAATGGTAACAAATTTTAGTCTGTGAGACTTCCAAAACCAAGCAAAGGAATATTGAATGAATCGAAATGTTGACCTGTATGTGTATTATACCCACACTTTAGTCAAGAACAAGTCTTCAGCTAGGGCTGGACTGTTCAGTCTTTCCATGACTTCTTTACTTATAATGAATACATTTAATGAACATGCATTCTTCTTGCTGACTTCTGACTGTGATATCTAACTGGAAATCTCAACACACAAATTAAAAACTGAATTGTACTTTTATTCTGGGAGCCACAGTATAACTTGGGAGAGGGAATATGTATCGGCGTCACTACAGTGTAACCTTAACTTTCTTCTCTCATAAGTTTATTACAGCATTTTGAGCAATATGATCATACGTAAACAGCTATCTTAGTCAGCTTGGACAACCATGACAAAATATCACAGACGGAGTTAACCGATAGTTCTGAAGGCTGGGAAGTCCAAGATCAAGGTGCCAGCAGATTTGACTCCTGGCTTGCAGTCAGCTGCCTTCTCCCTGTATCCTCACATGGCAGAGAGAGAGGAAGCAAGCTCTCTGATGTCTCTTGTTAGAAGGACACTAATCCCATCGTGTGAGCTTCATCTTCATAACTTCATCTAAACCTAGTTGCCTCCTAAAGGCCTCATCTCCAAATACTAGCACCATGGTGCTTAGGGCCTCAACATATGAATTTGAGGGGGAGAGGCACAAACATTCAGTCTGAAAAAGGCCCCCATGGGTCTTTAGTATTTTGATCCCTTTCACTTACAAGTAGTTATCGAAGTCATAAACCAGGCACTGTGCCTGGGATACAATTGAGTTTTACAATTATAAAATGATTCATTAAGCATCTTTTTATCCTATCATTGATTTACAAGATTCTACTAATGTGACAAAAAGCAACCCAAAATCATCCTCTGCAATGAGATTCTTTTGAGAAATTTCTCTCATTGTCTCTTGAAGTCAAATGAATTTTGCCTATGTACAGTTGAACAAACATGTTTTTCTTTTAGCCTAAAATTCTTAAAGCTTCATACCAAGTTATTATTTAGCATTAGGATAGTTTTCAGACCAGAGATATTAATGTAAAACCCACTTGCAAAAAAGATTATAGTCCCACAATCCTTTGTTATAATTCTGAAATCCAGAAAGCTCTAAATAACAAAAGTTATTTTCTTTTTTAGTGCTAACACCTTGAAACCATCCTCACAGGGTTAACAAGAATTCCGGACAGAAATATAGTGATAATTAAGCATTAATCAGGCTGCACTTTGGCCCATTTCCTTGTAACTGAAAGTCGGTAGCACTGGATACTGAACATTGGCATCCCTGTTGTTCCTATAGACAGGATCTCTGGCATTAGAATCATAAGGCCTTTGTGTAAGAATTGCTTAAAATGTTTTTCAGATCCTGAATTCCAGCAGAACAGCTGATGCCAACCAGTTTGAAAAGCCCCACTGACAACCCGAATCAGCATGAGAATGCAGCTTCTTCACCTTCCCTTCCCGTGACCTCACCCTGCACTCTTCAACCAATCAACAACCCCCCCACTCCAAAACCCTAAAATCCCTAGCCCCAAAGTCCTCAGAGAGGCAGATTTGAGGCTTCCTCCCATCTCCTCATTCACTGATCTTACAATTAAACCTTTCTCTGCTGCAACCAGGAGCCTCTGTGTTTGGACTTGCCGCACACATCAGGCAATGAACTTATTACTGTTACAACCCGATCTGAATTGACACGAAGCTTTTTATTGTTTTTATTCATTGCACTTAATGTGAATATTTTTACACTTCACTGCAGAAATGTTATGGTTTTGCCCCCAGGGATAAGAAACCAACTACTCCCAACCAAATGGAAGCATACTCCTACTGGAGAGGAAATGGGACACTCATTTCCTTCTCATATCAAATTAATAGATGAGAATGAAGTGTTGTGTTTAATTTCGTATTACATTTTTTTTTCTTTTATTTCAGCATATTATGGGGGTACAGATGTTTAGGTTACGTATGTTGCCCTTGGTCCCTCCCTCAAGTCCGAGTTTCAAATATGTCCATCCTTCCGGTGGTGCGCATTGCACTCCTTGTGTATACAAATATCCGTCCCCTCCTCCCTCCTCCCCCCTCCTCCCCCCTCCCCCCTGCCCAACATCCAATAGATGTTTTTCTTATATGTGCATTTATGTGTTGATTAGTTTTAAAAGGGACAATGACAAATGGTTGTGGGGCCAGGAAAAGACATTAGGAAGCTTGGTGGTTTGAAAAAAGAATGTCTTTTGTGAGTTTGCATATTTTGAAGTTTCTTGCTTCATGCAGTTCTTTCAGCATGGCATGTTGACTCCATTTCTCTGTTTTGTCATTTTTCAAGGCCCTACGAAAATACCACTTCCCTTGTCAATGTTCCCCTGATTCTTGCCCCCAGCCCCGAAGAGTGAATGAGTTGTTTTTTCCCTTGTTCCCCACAGCACCTGCCTTATGTCATTGCAACAGAGCTTGTTCTATGGTTGTGCCTATGCTCTACAGGCCCAAACACTGATTGCTTCTTCAGGGCAAAGACAATATCTTACTCGTTTTTCTATCCCCTAGTACCAATCATATGACTTCCACATAATCACCACTCTATTTATGTGTATTGAATGAAACTGAGATGTTTATTTAGCCTGGAGAAAATAAAACTTGGAATGTACATGAAAGCTAAATTCAAATATATGAATGTGTATCATTCAGAGGAGACAAAAACCATATTCTGTATTATACCAGAAGGCAAGATTTGGATCAAAGTTGAAAATTAAAAATAGGGAGATCTTAATGCAATATAATTTAACATTTTATTAATAGAAAGTCATCAAAATGGAACACACTACTTCAAAACATGATGAGGGGAAAGTGTGAACTAAAGTAAAATCTTAAGGCTCCCCTGACACCAGCTGACTGAATGGATCCCCTCTTGGTCAAGGGGATAGCCTAAAACTAAATTGCCTGCCACGAGGAGGGAGGTCAGACATGCCTCATCATGACCCCTCCCTTCATGGAGATATTCTTTGTAACCCATTAACAGGCCTAAGGGTATGCAAGATAAACCTGCAGGTCCTCAACTTACACAACAAATACATGTCCAGTGGCTTGTCTCTGATTAACAGCTCCTTACCTTAAAACCATTCCAAATGTTTAGACAAAGCTTCCCGTCTTTAACCAATTACAAGCCAAAGAATCTTTAAACCCACCTATAACATGTAAGCCCCACTCTCCCATCCCCTCTTCAAGATGTCCCACCTTTTCAGGCCAAACCAATGTATGCCTTCCACGTATTGATTTATGACTTTGCCTGTAATCCCTGTCTCCCTGAACTGTATAAAACTCAAACTGTAACCCAATCACAGCGAGTCCACTTGCTCAAGGATTCTTGAGCATGGCTCTGGGTCATGGTCCTCAAATTTGGCTCAGAATAAATCTCTTTAAAATTATTTTGCAGAGTTTGGCTTCTTTTCCATTAACAAAAGTAAGGAAGAATTTCAAAAACAAGAGGGACATGTTAAGGTGATATAAGAGCTGTTTGGTAGGGCTGGTCAAACCTGGGGCAGTTTAAGCATCTAAAATAATATTGAAAGTAGTGGGTCATCATCCATTGGATAAAAAGGAATCTATAAATTCATGAAGAGACAAAACTAACAAAGACAAACAGATAAGGGAGGTGGGAGGAGGGAAAGTACTTATTTATTGAAGCATGCCAACTAATAAATGTGGGAAAATCATCATGTGCAATCACCATAATAATAATTGATTGAGATGAGAATAACCAATGGATGCTAAAACTGAGAAAAGAAGACTAGCTCAGAGCAGTCTGAGCTATGTGAGGTATGAAAAATATATCAGGCCCAGAGAGACATGAGTATGAGACTTCAGTCACAGAGCTTCGCCCTATGTGTGTGTGGTGGGGCATTGTTTAAAGCCATTTTGTTCCTGCCTAGCCGCCTCACCCATTATCTTCAAGTTCCCGGAAGTTGCAATACAAAGAATCATGTATAGTCAATCAATAGTTTATGTTATTTTAATGTAAATTATAACTCAGGAACTGCCTCTTCTTTTTTCCTTTAAAAACTCACTCATAACTGCTACTAATCCAAGCACATATTCAGGGTAACTTGAATCTATGCTCCAGGGCTGCAGCCCTCAAACTTGGCCCCAACAAACTCTCTACTTTTGCCTCATTTTTTTCCTTTAGGTCAATAAAACCATTGGGTGAGGTTTGTTTGGAAACAGGATACAGTATTTATACAATCTCAAAGGAATTCCTCGTCTTCACACAAGGAAAAATGTACCTTTACAGGGGAGAAATCTGGCAGACACAACTTAATCAAGTGATCACACTTATCATCAATAATAGGAAAAAAATGACATCTGGTACCTACCAATATGATGCACTGAGAAGGAGACAACATCACTTGCACAATATTCCTGCCAAAAACACATAGCCTGAATAGAAACCACGAGGAAACAATCACATGCACCCAAACTGAAGGACATTCTACAAACCAATGGTCTTGTACTCCTCAAAAATATCAATAACTTGAAAAGCAAAGAAAGGCTGAGGAAATATTCCAGTGCAAGTAGACTGTAGAATATGACAACTGATACCATGCATGATCCTAGATTAGATCCTGGATTGGAAAGAAACTGCTCTAACAGACAGTTTGGGGACAATTGGTGAAATTTGAATACAGATTATATATTAGGTAATATTAATGTATCATTATTCATTTTGTTAGGTAGATAGCAAGGGATTCCGGGTCTCCTTGGGACAAAAGTGGGTGCTGGTTCACCCCCCTCAATGGACTTTCAAAAAGGCTCATGGGAGATCTGCATGCGCAGTAAGACTCAGGTCATATAACTCCCAACTGTCTGTCAAAGTGGTTCCATGATGGTGTCTGAACCATGGGGAGGGAAGTCCCTATCCAGACACTATGAAACGAGACCCAAACCTTAACCAAGTACTTTTTTTCTCTTTTGCTGCTATAATGGGTCCTGTCGTCATCTGTGGCATATGTATCTTGCTCTGTTAACCTACATCTTGCTCTTGCTCTATAATCCTATCTTTCTCTCCTCAATAAACCTCATTTTCATGCTTGCCTTACTTTGGTATGTCTGGTCATTCTTTGGTCATGAGTGCACCAAGAACCGACATTTCAGACTGCGACTCAACAATTTTCCTGACTTTGATAATTACAGTAGGCTTATTTAGGAGAAAGTTCTTACTCTTAGGAGACAAACTTTAAAATATTTGGGGGTGAAGATCATTTTCTCTGCAACTTACAAATGGTTCAACAATATATATGAATAAAAATGGAAATTATAGCTATATACAGAGAGAGAGAGGGCCCATGTATAAATATGGACGAATCTAGGTAAAGGCTATATGAAAGTTAATTGCAATAATCTTGCAGATTTGGGGGTAGGTCTGACTCTTTTTCAAAATAAAATGTGTAATTTTAAAAATGTTGCCAGTCCTCTTATGAGAGGTGTTCAAGCAGAGACTGGATGAGTTTCTGAGCAAGAAGGGATTTTTGCATAGCTTAGGCAACTGTACTAGATAAATCCACTTTTACCTTAGTCTGATAATTAATTTTATGTGTCAGCTTGGCTAGCCCACAGCACCAACATATTTGGTCAAACAGCAGTCCAAATGTTTCTGTGAAGGTGCTTTTTTTTTTTTTTTAGATGATATTAACATTTAAATCAGTAGACTTTGAATAAAGCCGATTACCCTCCATAATGTGAACGGGGTGTAGTCAATCTGTTGAAGGCTTTAGGAGACAACAGACTTGAGGTTGGAGGAAGAGGGAATTCAACCTCCAGATTGTCTTTGCATTGAAGCTGCATCATTATCTCCTCCCTGGATTTCCAGCCTGACACCCCACCCTGCGTATTTTGAACTCACCAACCTCAATGATCATATGAGCCAATTTCTTAAAATGAATCTCTTTTTCTGCTTCTCTGGAGAACCTTGACTAATATACCTCAATTCTGTTTCCAGGTGCCTTCTCTCAACTTTAATTTTTTTCTCTATTTCTTCCTCTTCCCAGAATACCTTACCCTCTACTGCTCCTTATGTTCAGGGCCTGGTACGTAAAATAGAAGCTCCTCCCTACCCCACCCCAGCCATGTAATGCTGAGAAGCTCAAGGTGCTGTCTAAAACAAAATATTGTTTGTTATTCTTATTGCAAGTTTTGTAATTACCACGATTGTGGCATAGAACATGATAGAATCACCACTAGCCTGAAGCCTAACCTCTAAATGATCTGTGTCTAATCACAGAGTATCAGTGTCTGAAATGTCACCCCGCTCCATTGCTGTGATATATGCCTTCATTAAGGTTGAGGAGAAGAAATTTAAATATCAGTGTTGAGCTTCTGAGCAATTATGTCATTTCTATTGAAATGACCTAATGAAAATGCACCGCCTTTAACAGTGAAGAAATCAGTTTATAATGTTTGCTTCTGCTGCTGTGTGTACGCTGTTTCCACGAACGCCTTTCATCACTTGCTCTCACGGTGCGTCTTACTGCAGAAAGCACCCTAGGACTACAGAGAGGTTGGGCGCCTTAGTTCTGCCACTTCATTACCAAGTAATGTAAATAAAATTTAGGCACTGGTCAGCATCATGAGAACCAGAAGAGTAGAAAAGTAGAGACCAAAGTAAAGGAAAAATGAAACTTTCACATGATCTCTTTGGATGGATTACGCCTATGATATTTTCCCGGTGTCCTGCAGATGTTGTGTTTAATAGCAACTATAAAAAATCCAAATGGGAGCCGGGCCTGGTGGCTCACGCCTGTAATCCTAGCACTCTGGGAGGCCGAGGCAGGCGGATTGTTTGAGCTCAGGAGTTCGAGACCAGCCTGAGCAAGAGCGAGACCCCGTCTCTACCAAAAATAGAAAGAAATTAATTGGACAGCTAAAAATCAATATAGAAAAAATTAGCCGGGCATGGTGGCACATGCCTGTAGTCCCAGCTACTCGGGAGGCTGAGGCAGTAGAATTGCTTGAGCCCAGGAGTTTGAGGCTACTGTGAGCTAGGCTGACGCCACGGCACTCTAGCCAGGGCAACAGAGCAAGACTCTGTCTCAAAAAAAATTAAAAAAAAAATAATCTTGCTAATACAGGTATTTGTTCACTGAGATCAAATAGTTAAGGCCTGTGGTGCCTTCTTATGCAAATGTATGGTCCAGAAACAATACTTAGCATGTATTTTAAGTATGAAAAAATGAAATGTTAGTTAAATAAGCATTCTAGGCTCAGCTGTTTTGTGCATAGGCCACTGGGGAGCTGGGGTGAGTTAGGATGGGAAGGGTTGGGGCCAGGAACCAACTCAGCCATCCGGTATGCCTTGGGAAGGGGTTGCCTGCCATCCAAATTTCAGAATGAAAGAGGGCCAACCAAACTGTCGGCATTATCCAGGGTCTTCTCTGGTGGACAGAGTGCCACAGAGCACTCTGCAGACAGGGGTAATTGTGAAGTCCTGTCCTAGCAAAATGGAGGGGTAGGAGGACCCATTTGAATTAAAGTAGGTCCTTAGTCAGCAACTGAGTTACAGATACAAGGCCCAGCTCTGAGGGAGGGGTTTGGCCAAAAATTCGCATGTTGTCCAGCCCCAGACAGGTGGCCTGTGTTTTAGAACACAGTCCAGCCCCAGCAGGAAACTGGAGAACTAATCAGAGACCAGTGTATAGTTACTGAGGGCACAAAACCAACTAGATTGTAGCCTCTGTGAAACCCTTGGTTTTGGTCTTTTCTCATGTTTTTTCCTGGGCTCTCATGTACATCTGAAAACCTGCATCCTTCAGTTCTTGAAAATGTCTCATTATTTCTTTAATCATTTCCTCCTTCCCATTTTTTCTCTTCTCTCTTAGAAATTCTTATTTAAGTCTATCTCCTACTTTGATTGTCTAATTCTCTTATTGTTTATTTCTTCTGTTTTCCTATTAGAAATTTTTGTGTGTGTGGGGGGGGAGGTTTGTTTCTTTGTTTTGCTTCCTGGTCTATTTCCTTAAATTTATATCCGGCAATTTTATTGACTTTTGCCATTTCAGTTTTCAAATTTTAATTTCCAAGAGCCCACCAGTTCTCGTTTCATGGATGTAATGTATTCTCTTGTCTCTCTCTGAGGAGTTTAATTATAAGATGTTTGGGGCTGTTTATTTTTTCTCCTCTCTGTGTAGTTTCTGAATCTTTTGTGTTCCTCTTTATTTTTTGCTTTTTTGTCTCTGTCTTTCATGTCGGGGGCCTCCCTCAACACCTGCCCTTCCTCCGCTGTTCTTACCCATGAGAGTAGGGCCTTTGAGAGCTGCATGAAGCTGTGTTCAAGACTGGCCCTTGTTTCCTGGTTAACCTCACTGTGGGGTTACAGGCAGAAGAGGCCATTTTGTTGAGTGATCCTCAAATATTGGTGTCTGTAGGTCTGTTCTCCTGCCCAATCTTTTTATCCAGAGAAGGTCCGCCACTCTCCTACCTGGAGAGTATAAGTCTGGGTACCAGTGTTCTTGGAAGAGAGTTGGGGCTGGGGTTGGGCAGGGCTCACCATCCAGTGTGTGAGCTTACTCAGTGGGATAATTCTCAAAAAGTTGCAAATCAGGCCTTAAGAACATTTTTCATACATTCCCCCTTTGAGGACAATAATTAAAGAGGCTAAAAACTTATAGAGCTGGGGTATACAAGAGCTTAGTCATGTGGCTGCTGTGTTCCCATGCAGGCTCCCAGGCACTTCCTGGTGCAGGACCGAACACGGGGTGGGAGTGGAGGGATGGCCCAGGGACCCCCATGTGTGCTCTTGTTTGGGATCCATATGGCAGACTATTTGGGTAAGTCACTTTACCTTTGCCAATAAAATTAGTGGGTTAGAGTGTGGGATCTTTAGGTCTCTTGCAGCTCAAAGATTATCTATTCTATTCCACAACACTAAACCCATCTCATTTTTATCCCCGTAGAAAGCTGGGATGAGTCATATACAGACGTCATAAGTTCTACTTCAGGACATTAAGGTGAGATAAAATGAATATTTTGAATCATAAGTAACAGTAACATCTCCCACCTGTGTGGTTTGGAGGGACAAATGAACAGTGTTATCTGCATTTCACTCTTGCAGTTATTTGAGCTTTTCTTTCAGGCATGAAAAGGTAAAGGCTATAATATTTTTTTTAAGGTTTGTTAATATTGGAATTTCATATTTCAAAATCTGCATTATATATTTAAGAAACAGGAGTAGGATGAGCCAGCATGTGTGGCTGGGGATGAATTTGAATGTGTAATTATGTATCACTTCTGAAGGACAGCTGCAGGAAGCACAGTGACACCGTGTGCTGGGGTCTGTGAGGTTGGTTGCTAATGCTTAGCACACACACCTTTACACGCACACATGCACACTCACGCATGGCCTTGGCGTCTGTCCTTGCCAATGCCTGGAATGCACCTCAACGCTGCCTTTGGATGCAGGGAAATGTCCTACTAATCAGTCTTATGAGACACTGGGAAATATTTCAGTAAAGGATGAAAAAATAAATAATATATTATTCCTCTGAAAAACCTTCGTCCTTCCACAAGCTTAAGTCCTTTCCCCCATGCCACCTTAGGATGAGAACTTTCCCAATTCGGAAAGCTTTTTACTGCAATCTGTAGGGGAACGGCTCTGCTATGCTCTCTGGCATCCTTGCAGGTCACCACACGGGCCCTGGAGGTGAGGCCCAGGCTTCGTCTGACTGGTCTTGGTGAATACCCTGTCATCCTCTCAGGAACCTGGCAAGAGTGGCAGTTCTACCAGGAGTCATCACAATGCTGTTCCCTGTCCACCTCCCTGTCTTGTGGGAGGCCGCCACAAGGCCCTTTCCCATCCGTTCCCCTGGTTCCAGAGAGGCATGGGACTTTCCAGCTGTCCCCCTCTTTCAGGAGCAGTTGCAGACTATGAAACTGGGTGGCAGGAGCCTAGAGTTGGCTCCTCAGCAACAGGGTGGCCCACCGCTCCTGTTTCCCATCATCTGGCCTCTTAGGCTGGTGCTGTGCTGTGGGACAAGGGGTGCAGGTAGCTGACACCATGCTGATCTTGCTTATGCTGTCTGTATCAATAATAGAGTGTCTAAATCCACTTGGGCTTCTTGTCTCCTGAACAGCTGAATCTCTGGAAGTGTGGCAAGACAACCTAGCAGCTGCTGCCATGTTTAAGAACAGTAATTTAAGAAAGAAAGGATCTTTCTTTTACTCACATACCAAGAAGTTTAGACACAGGCAACTGCTATGTTAAGTCAGTAACATGATGTCAGGGTTGAAGCCACTGCAGAAATTCTTCAGTCTTCTCGGTCACAAGATGGCTTCTGCAGCTCTAGTCATCACGTCTGCAGTCAAGGCAAGATGAAGCAATGAAAGCAGGCATAATCTCTCTGCCTGTTTGATAAGAAAAGCACAAGCTCTCTCAGAAGTGCTCCAGCAGACTTCTCCTTGTGCATTACTGTCTGTTACAGGATCATACCACCCTGAGCTTCAAAGGAAGCCAGGCAGCCAGTTTCTGAACGAGAGGAACTAGATCAGCATGACTGGCCTAGAACACACTAGTCACGGCACACCCCGGGCTGGTTTCCTAATTTCTCTGAACCAAACAGAAGTTCCATCGGTGGGATAGAAGGGGAGAATAAGTCGGGAAGGCAACATGTTATGTCTGCCACTCGAACCAATGTTGCCAGTCCCAGCTTTCCCAGCTCAGCAGGGAAGACCAGTCAGTAGTGACTCCATTATCTCTTCTTGGTTGCACACCAATTATATCTCATACTTGAACTGACCAATGAGTGACTGGGGCATTGCAAAGACAATTTCCAGTTCTGCAGAAAATGTAAGACCAATCTAAAAGACAAAAATTTAGAGTTGTCCTAATAAAGGGACACTAGATGCACTAGCCCCTGAACCCCTTTTCTTTTCTTCATTCTAGAGGTGAAGTATCAGACAGCATCAAATGTCGAAGAGAATGACATCAGGTAGATATTTAGGATCTGAAGCCACCACAAGCTTACTCACCTTTGCAGAATTCCTACTATAATAAGTTTCCTTCAGGTAAGAGTACTATATCCGTTCTTATTTAAGTAAGACATAATTAGAATTTTTACCTGTGTTTTGGCAAACTGATACAAGGAAAAATCAGCCTGTCTGGTCTGGAGGAGAGTTGCTCAAATGCTGAGATTGGAACTAATCCTCCAGGGGCTAGGCTATGAGGACTTAACCTACTCCTTCCTTCTCTTCCACCTATCAAACTCCTAAACATCCCTCAAGACCCTGCTTACAAATAACTTTCTTTATAAAGTCTTTCACAGATTTTTGAAAGTTAGTCAGACTATGTATGGAATTTAACCACCCCTTTTCATGTCCATGTCATAATCCTTACCCCTGGCATAGCAAGATTATTTACTTGTACAACCGTCTCACCCACTATATTAGGAAGTTTTCCCGGGGAACAGTTTTGTCCCAAACACTTTGCACAAGGTGGACACGGGTGCAGTAAGTTGTAAGTTCTCAACATATGATGAATAAAATCAGTTTAAACCATGAATAATTAATAACATAACTAAGTTCTATATCTTAGTGCAAGCACATAAAAACAAAAAATGCATTCATGGTCCAAAAAAGATATAAGTAAAAAGCAAATTCAAGCCAAGAAAAATATTTTCAACTCCTATCATATTAATATATCTTATTGCCTTTATATATAAACTCCTAGAAATCGAGATTAAAAAGATCAACAAGGCTGCGTGCGGTGGCTCACGCCTGTAATCCTAGCTCTCTGGGAGGCCGAGGCGGGTGGATCGCTCAGGGTCAGGAGTTCAAGACCAGCCTGAGCAAGAGGGAGACCCCATCTCTACTAAAAATGGAAAGAAATTATCTAGAAAACTAAAAATATATATATAGAAAAGATTAGCCGGGCATAGTGGCACATGCCTGTAGTCCCAGCTACTCGGGAGGCTGAGGCAATAGGAT
>NW_012147952.1:8534214-8560823 GCF_000956105.1 Propithecus coquereli
TGCCTTTCAACCTGGACTTTAAATATATTTTTCTAGTCCGGTACTGATGTCCAACAAGCCGCCAAGAAATCGTCTTGGAAAAGCTAACCAGCAAGAGCTTATGTTCTTCTTCTCCTGGTGTTAACGTCTTCAGGAGAACTTCCTGAACGCAGAAAGGATGCTAATGGTGGCTTCCACCTCAGAGAGGATGAGAAAGGAAGTATTTTAGGGTGGAGAACCGTTCCTCAAGCTTCTCCTAGACAAGGCCACGGACTGCGTCGCCGCTTTCCTGCCAGCTGGGAAGAGAACAGCCTCCTCCCGCCTAAGGGATGCAAAACTTTGCTCAAGATCCAAGTAACAGGTAGGTAGTAAATACTGCCTTTTTTCTCTCTACCTAAAAAAGGGCTTTCCGTCTTTCCAAGGACCCTTTGGTCTTTGGTTATAGTTGCCAGATTCAGCGAATTAAAGTCCAGTGCTCCCAATCAGAATTTTATTTATGAATTTAAGATAAACAAAGGGTTTTTTTTTAGTGTTTATATGTGATGTTTATCTGAAATTCAAATTTAACTGAGGTCCCATGTTTTATCTGCCAACGCTATCTTTGATTCCACTCAGTTTTCACGCTGTTTTCCAGGGCATCCTAAATCCCTGCTGCGTGGGTGCTGAGCGGGGTCGCCTGGACGGCGCCTCGCCCGCGCGGCAGCTGCAGGCGCTCGTCTCCCTCTAGCGGCCGCCAGGGGCATCGCACCGCGAGCGGGCAGCCGGCGGGGCGGCTGCTCCCTGCTCCCCGGGAAAGGGCGCGCGGGGACCTCAGGAGCTTGCTCTGGGGCTGCGGCTGGGGGCCTGCTGAGTGCAAAGTCGCCTAAACCCAGTTCCGTTCCCCTCGGGTGCCCCTGCACAAGAAAGTGGCCCTGTTTCCAGTAGCAGAAATGGAGTTTCCTTTGTTTCAGATAAAAAATACAGTGGTATAATATTATATCTCTTAGGACAGTGTAAGCTGACGGTTACTGTCTAACCCTGGCTGTTGCTCCCCACCAAAGACTGGTAGATGTCAAATCATGCTGAAGAGAACTCCGAGCCCTTCCCCCACTCACCCCAGTTGATTTGTTAAATAAGATTAATTTAGACGCAAGTTTCAGAAGGGTGGAGACGCTTATCTGTCTTCTGTGATGTGCCGGTGACTGACAACCAATAAACAAGCTGAAATGAATTGACACGGAGATACACTAGCGGCTTTGAATGGGAAATAAAGAGGAAACCCGTTCCCACCTCAGGAAATGACCACCGCGTCGGAGAGGAGATGGCGGATGAAGTGCTCGTCCTCAGCAACACCGTGGAATTGGGTCTCGGAATTTCACTTCCACTCGATTTAGTAAATTGATGGCTGGAGTCGGAGCTAGAGCTGAGGGACTGATAAATGTGAGATTGTTTTACAATACACTCACTGCTTTTAGTGCTTAATGATACAGGCTAGTGTCTAGTGGAGTGGAGCCAGAACATGGGTTCTAGAATCCACATCACACCTGAGTTCCTCGAGGGACAGTTTCTGCAATGCAGGCGGTCCACGATTGCTGGTTGAATGGGACTGTATCTGTCATAATCGTCTCCACACCAGGGAAATTACCTGTCTTGAAGCACACTCATTGGCTTTGGAGGGGGTCAAAGCAAGGTAGAGAATTTAATGACGAAACTTTAGTGATAGGGTCCCCTACCACCAGTGGCAGTATTAAGGGGTGATTGGAGCCGGGTGTGGTAGCTCACGCCTGTAATCTTAGCACTCTGGGAGGCCAAGGCGGGAGGATCGCTCAGGTTCAGGAGTTCGAGACCAGCCTGAGCAAGAGCGAGACCCCGTCTCTACTAAAAATAGAAAGAAATTATCTGGACAACTAAAAATATATATAGAAAAGATTAGCCGGGCATAGTGGCACATGCCTGTAGTCCCAGCTACTCGGGAGGCTGAGGCAATAGGATCCCTTGAGCCCAGGAGTTTGAGGTTGCTGTGAGCTAGGCTGACGCCACGGCACTCACTCTAGCCCAGGGAACAAAGCGAGACTCTGTCTCAAAAATAAAAAAGAAGCAACCCATTCCCACAAATAGAGGACTAGTTAAATAAACTGTGGTGAATCCTCACAATAGAACAAATATTAGGTAGCTGAAAAAGAATGAGGACACTCTCTCTGTTGCATTCTGGGAAGGTATCCAGGATAGATGGTTCAGGAGAAAAGCAAAGTTCAAAATTGTGAACAATATGAAGCCCACTGTGTGAGAAAGGTAAGAATATGTATTTGTTTTGGTTTGTATAATTGCATAAAATACTAGGAAGGTACACTGCTGGAGGTGGGCGGGGGAGAAGGGGAGGTGGAGAACAGTGGATAGAGTAGAAGCAAAACTCAGTGTATTCTGATTCAAGCAGCAGAGACAGAAAAAATAAATTTAAACAAATTTTTAAAACTCAATGTATACCATTTTTTTAGTTAAAAAATGTGAATTAAAAAATAATAATCAACCTGTGAATTAAAAACAATAAATAAAAATTTTAAAATCCCACATCTTGCTCATAGTATTTAGAGCCAGATTTCATCTTTGTATCTCTGCCTTACTTCTTACTAAATCAGTGAATTTAGACAAATTTTTTAACTTCTCTGTGCCTTGAAGCAATTTGATGAGTTAATAAATACAAAGAAATCAAGCCTGAAACACATAAGCTCTACATGACTTTGGTTTGTTATTAATACCGTATTTAATAATAACTTTTAAAAACTCTTGGTAACCCTCTAGTGATAAGATTTCCTGAATCTTTCTGATACTCCTAATCTTTTTTCCCCCAAAGATAATGAAATGAATGCCAAGAGAAATAAAGTCATTAATCCAAAACAGCACTGAGCCAGGGCCAAGTACAAATACAGGAGCTGACAGGTGGACATTGCCAGATCATCTCATGTCACACGTATGGAAACATTATGAGACAAGGTCATTGACTTCTATTCCTTTTTAGAAAATCAAAAAAAAGAATATAATAAACTGGTCTGTGAGGTGTTATGAATGTACAAACTGTTTCGATGTGTGCAAGACAGCTGTAAAACACAGCTCCTGAAAGCATCTGCTGCAATTCTTGATGAAGTCAATAGGCAAAATCTTCTACCAATTTTCGAGATACCCAGAAAATGGGAGTCACTGTCGGGCTGGGAGTTTCTAGAGAGAAACTCCAAATAAATATGGGCAACAGGTTCTACAGCAGTGCTCGTATTTACAGTCCTGAACACACTCACCCCATGGTTGTTTATTTAAAAAAAATAAAGGATCATGGATGCGGAAAGGATGTAATTAGCAAGGCACTGTCAATAAATTTGCCAACCCCTTTTGGATGGCTTATGTTGCCTTCTTCTGTGGAAAATGAATCCATGCATGACATTTTGATATTTGGATTATCTGATAACACCAATTCAAAGCAGGACAAAGAAACCGCTTAGGTATTTTTCTTTCTAATCAAAAAAAAACGAAGCCTAACACATTGTGAAGAAATTGTGCCCCCTGCTGATTTAAATTGATATTAACTTTATCAGCTTAAAAAAAAAAAAAAAGCCTCCAGCGCTGCAGGATAGCGCAGTGTCTTGGATGTCAGTAATTCAAATGTCCTCTCACATGCTAAGGCAGACTCTACCTGCAATGAGAAACTGCTTTCTTGACACTGACCTTGTAAAAGAAGGAAGTGAAGGAGGAACGCTTCCTTTTGTGAGCTTTGTGGAGATATTTGTTCTAAGAACCTTCTCGGTTTTGCACGTACCTTTGGCAACCCTGAATAGGGAAAGCGAGAATGGCCCGGAGAGATGAGTTGGTTGAGGGTGAGCGCGTGCCTCTTGAGATTATTCTTGACTTTATTAGGACCAAAGGACATTAGAACTCTGTTCCAGCTACCAGAAGAAATAAAAATGCTGCTCGAGATTACTCAGTGCGAGAAGACGATCATTGCCAATGCATGGCAATCACCTGGGAAGTCGCCTTGCTAACTTGCTGTGAGCCACCTGGGCAGATTCTGCACGCGCCGCCCGCGCCAAGGGCTGCGGCCCTGCACGGTACTGCTAGCCAGGCACGTGGCATTAGGAGCGCCACTCTCCTTCTCGGCCCTCATTTTTCTCTTGGTGCCTTGTTCCCTCCTTTATCTATCTGCCTTTCAACCTGGACTTTAAATATATTTTTCTAGTCCGGTACTGATGTCCAACAAGCCGCCAAGAAATCGTCTTGGAAAAGCTAACCAGCAAGAGCTTATGTTCTTCTTCTCCTGGTGTTAACGTCTTCAGGAGAACTTCCTGAACGCAGAAAGGATGCTAATGGTGGCTTCCACCTCAGAGAGGATGAGAAAGGAAGTATTTTAGGGTGGAGAACCGTTCCTCAAGCTTCTCCTAGACAAGGCCACGGACTGCGTCGCCGCTTTCCTGCCAGCTGGGAAGAGAACAGCCTCCTCCCGCCTAAGGGATGCAAAACTTTGCTCAAGATCCAAGTAACAGGTAGGTAGTAAATACTGCCTTTTTTCTCTCTACCTAAAAAAGGGCTTTCCGTCTTTCCAAGGACCCTTTGGTCTTTGGTTATAGTTGCCAGATTCAGCGAATTAAAGTCCAGTGCTCCCAATCAGAATTTTATTTATGAATTTAAGATAAACAAAGGGTTTTTTTTTAGTGTTTATATGTGATGTTTATCTGAAATTCAAATTTAACTGAGGTCCCATGTTTTATCTGCCAACGCTATCTTTGATTCCACTCAGTTTTCACGCTGTTTTCCAGGGCATCCTAAATCCCTGCTGCGTGGGTGCTGAGCGGGGTCGCCTGGACGGCGCCTCGCCCGCGCGGCAGCTGCAGGCGCTCGTCTCCCTCTAGCGGCCGCCAGGGGCATCGCACCGCGAGCGGGCAGCCGGCGGGGCGGCTGCTCCCTGCTCCCCGGGAAAGGGCGCGCGGGGACCTCAGGAGCTTGCTCTGGGGCTGCGGCTGGGGGCCTGCTGAGTGCAAAGTCGCCTAAACCCAGTTCCGTTCCCCTCGGGTGCCCCTGCACAAGAAAGTGGCCCTGTTTCCAGTAGCAGAAATGGAGTTTCCTTTGTTTCAGATAAAAAATACAGTGGTATAATATTATATCTCTTAGGACAGTGTAAGCTGACGGTTACTGTCTAACCCTGGCTGTTGCTCCCCACCAAAGACTGGTAGATGTCAAATCATGCTGAAGAGAACTCCGAGCCCTTCCCCCACTCACCCCAGTTGATTTGTTAAATAAGATTAATTTAGACGCAAGTTTCAGAAGGGTGGAGACGCTTATCTGTCTTCTGTGATGTGCCGGTGACTGACAACCAATAAACAAGCTGAAATGAATTGACACGGAGATACACTAGCGGCTTTGAATGGGAAATAAAGAGGAAACCCGTTCCCACCTCAGGAAATGACCACCGCGTCGGAGAGGAGATGGCGGATGAAGTGCTCGTCCTCAGCAACACCGTGGAATTGGGTCTCGGAATTTCACTTCCACTCGATTTAGTAAATTGATGGCTGGAGTCGGAGCTAGAGCTGAGGGACTGATAAATGTGAGATTGTTTTACAATACACTCACTGCTTTTAGTGCTTAATGATACAGGCTAGTGTCTAGTGGAGTGGAGCCAGAACATGGGTTCTAGAATCCACATCACACCTGAGTTCCTCGAGGGACAGTTTCTGCAATGCAGGCGGTCCACGATTGCTGGTTGAATGGGACTGTATCTGTCATAATCGTCTCCACACCAGGGAAATTACCTGTCTTGAAGCACACTCATTGGCTTTGGAGGGGGTCAAAGCAAGGTAGAGAATTTAATGACGAAACTTTAGTGATAGGGTCCCCTACCACCAGTGGCAGTATTAAGGGGTGATTGGAGCCGGGTGTGGTAGCTCACGCCTGTAATCTTAGCACTCTGGGAGGCCAAGGCGGGAGGATCGCTCAGGTCAGGAGTTCAAGACCAGCCTGAACAAGAGTGAGACCCCTGTCTCTACTAAAAATAGAAAGAAATTAGCTGGACAACTAAAAATATATAGAAAAAATCAGCCGGGCATGGTGGCACGTGCCTGTAGACCCAGCTACCTGGGAGACTGAGGCAGGAGGATCCCTTGAGCCCAGGAGTTTGAGGTTGCTGTGAGCTAAGCTGACACCACAGCACTCTAGCCCAGGCAACAGAGCAAGACTCTGTCTCAAAAAAAAGGGGGGGGGGGTAATTGGGGGACAAGGTAGCTTTCAGTCTCGGTCAATCTCCTTCAAGACACCCAAAGAGCACAGAATCTAAGGCAAAGCAAATGTCTTGCTTTGCAGTTTCAAGACAAATTCCCTAGAAGTTGCCCTGCTTTAAGTATCTCTAAGCTTTGCTACACAGATATACAGATCCTTACGGCTTAGTACCCATCTTAGTCCTGATCTGTCATCTCACAAAGTAGGGTGGTAGGTATTTGCACAGGAAATTGAGACATCAGGTATTCACAGTTTTTAGAATAGTTCATAAGGACTGGAATAATAATTACATAAGTGCATCTATTCTGTGCAAGGCATTAGCTCTTGTTATCTTACATGATCTTTGTAGTAGCCTTGTAATGTTATCATTATTGCTCACATTTTTACAGATGTGGAAATATCAAGTTGAAGAAGTGAAGTAACTTGGCCAAGGTCACACAGAGAGAACCAAGAGGCAAACCCATGTCTACCTTAGTCAACCTTTTCCAACATACAGCATTGGCACTTGAGTACCTGAGGAGGCCATTTGTATTCTTCAAAGTGGGATCAAATAATTAGGAAGTGTATGCCAGAAATAAAAAAGCAAGCATCAAATGAAAATATAGAAAGGTTGACCAAGGGGTGGGTGGGTTCTGTCCTTCCTCTACCAGAGCTCTGAGCTCTGTGGCCTGGATCTCCTCTGCTCATCCCTTTAGACCTCAGGTTCTTTAGATAACAAAGCAGAGGGTAGTGATTCCAAAATATTTCCCAGCTTTTAAAATGCATACATTTTCAGGGCTAACCTCTTGGATATTCTGATCTGGTAGCTGTGGGATAGGCCCCAGAATTTAGCATTTTCAGCAAGCATGGCAAATTTGAAACTGAAGGGATTTCATGTTATCTAATATTCATTTATTCTTATAAACAATAAATCAACCACTTAGGCTCTATATTCTTAAGATAATTTTCTAGCAAAGATTTGTATTATTATTTTGATAAGATTATGTCAGGAAAGGAACAGTTTAAGGCACCCAGTGAATGAACTGGTATATTTCTAGACAGCAATATTGATAGGTCAAAATTTTGGTGGTGTTTTCTATGCCATTCCACTGGCATTTGGCAACTTGTAACATAACCACAGTGGAGATGTAAACTCCTTAAATCTGGCAATTCCACTTAATACCAGATTATAATAGGTTATGTGGGGGAAAACCTTCAGACCTTTGAAGGAACAGTTAATCTCATGAAAAGAATGATTTTGGAACCAAAATATCATAGTGGTTCTTTTATCTCAGTGTTCTTTTAGTCATTTAGATTCTCAACTCATTCTTTGAACAAGCATTTTTAAAGTGCTTGCAATGCTTCAGACTCTGCTAGGGGCTGTGAAGAAGGATGAATACGAACTGCTCAGTTTCATTAACCTTAGCGTACCACACCTCCTCAAATCCCATGAAGAAAGAGTCCAGGCAAAATAAAGTCAGTAAGTAAAAATAAGACGGATTACAGATGCCCCCACTATGAACAGGACGACCGTGGACACGTGTTGACTTCCGTGGATGCGTGCGTGGGAATGGCGTCAGTGGCACGCTCTCTGAATCTCATCAGTTGACTCATGAGAAGTCCAAAGCACTTGGAAAGAGGTAAAGAGTTACACCTGTGTTACACCTTCAACTTGAAGTAATCTTCTAATCCCATCTTGCTTAATCAAAGAGTCATCTGAATAGGCTTAACAGTAAGACCAGAAGAGGATAGTCTCAAGTTCTTTGACCAAATATTTCCTCGCTTCTCTTTTATCACATTTTGTTTCCTAACTATTTAACTCTTGGGCCACCCAGTTCTATCCCTCCTTGGCTATTTACATTACTTGTACTCTTTTAGGTAATTACAATTTGCTGCTTCTTCTTATTTTTGTTTTTTGTTTGTTTTTTTGGAGACAGAGTCTCCCTCTGTTGCCTGGCCTAGAATACACCGGCATCATCATAGTTCACTGCAACCTCAAACTCCTGGGTTCAAGCGATCCTCCCACCTCAGCCTCCAGAGTAGCTGGGACTACAGGTGCATGCCACCATGCCCACCTAATTTTCCTATTTTTTGTAGTAACAGGGTCTCACTATGCTGTTCAAGCTGGTCTCAAGCAATCTTGGTCCTTGGCTCAAGCAATCTTGACCTTCCCGCCTTGGCTTCCGAAAGTGCTAGGATTATAGGTGTGAGCCATCACACCCAGCCCATGATTTCCTTCTTTAGTCATCACTCATGGCTCATATCTTTCATTATCTTCATCTTATCTTGATGTAAGAAACTCATCTCAATACACCTATGCACTTCCCTTTGAAGATGGCATCATAACATTTGTAATTTGTCTCTCTTGTAATTGAATAAGTTACCTAGGAGATGATTTTACGTGTTCTTTTTATTTCTTTCTTTATCCTGTGTGTACATTTCTGACATGTTACCTGCTCAAATTTCTAAGGTTAAATCTTTACCAGTTGGGCAGGTGAGTAGTTGATATATGACTGACAGGCAGTTCTCCTTCGGGATACTTGAGATTGTGTAAGTATGCCTTATTCATACCTGCTGAAACTGAAATGTGCAATAAAAGCAACAACAAAGAGTGGAGATGATGACAGCTCAGCTGAAGCAACTGGTTCTCTAGCTCAAGAAGCCAATGGGGAAATTATGACCCTGGTTAAATAAGTAGCTCTCAAAATCATTCCAGTCATTCCAAGGAGTGATGTGATTTTTCTTCACAAGCTCACAATGAAGAGACTATATTGTTTACCTGATGCTTTTCTTCAGAGTGTACGCCATTGTTTCTATACTTCCCATATAAGGGTCTACATTGTCATTCAATTCAATTTCTGTTCAACAAAGATTTTTTTTCAACACCTTCTATGTGCTAAGCATTGTACTAGGAGCTATAAATATCATTAGGTGGATACAGACATGGCTCTTTTCTGGTATATTCTTTTTCTGTTCATTTAATCAGATTAATCTATGTTTAAATATTTTGATAATGAGTCATAGTATGAGAGTATGAAGCTAAAAGCATGGTCTCTGGTCAGACAAACTTGGGTATGAGACTCAAGCTTGTCACTGTTAGCTGTGTGGTCATGGGCTTGCATGTACCATTGAATCTTTGTTTCCCATTTGTACAGCAGAGGTCACATTAGTACCTACTTTCCCAAGTAGTTGTATTAAATGAAATAATATTTGTATAAGTACTTCCTCCAGTGTCTTGAATTTAGCAAGTGCTCAAAAAATGGAAGTGCTTATAAATTAATAATATGATTTCCTGGGCATGAATACACAGACTCAACTGGTTCTCTGCCAGAAAGTAAGCCCCTTTTTGAGCCATCACCTGGGCTAAGCTTATGAAAAGATTTTCTTTTTTTCTGAGACAGAGTCTCACCATGTTGCCCAGGCTGGACTCAACTTGAATTCCTAGGCTCAAGCAATCCTTCTACCTCAACCTCCCAATTAGCTGGGACTACAGATGTGTGCCATTGTGCCCAGCCAAGGAAACCTTTTGACAAGGGTTGAAAATGACTCAATTTATAACAATCTTGTTGTTTAGTCAACCAGGGAATGTTAAAGTTAAGATTTCTCCTGGCAAGTAAATTAAGAGAATAAGAGAGTGCTGGAACACAAAGTCTCCTTACTTTTTTTTTTTAAGAGATAAGGTCTCAGGCTGAAGTGCAGTGGCCCAATCTCAGCTCATGGCAGCTTCAAACTCCTGAGCTCCAGTGATCCTCCCACCTCAGCTTCCCTAGTAGCTGCAACTATAGGTACACACCACCATGCCTGGCTAATTTTTAAATTTTTTGTATAGATAAAGTCTCACTATGTTGCCCAGGCTGGTCTCAAACTCCTAGCATCAAGTGATCCTCCTGCCTTGACCTCCCCCAAAGTTCCCTTTCTTTAGAAGACATTTCCTCTGATTTTTTAATAAATAAAACAAATCCTTGGGAGGCTGAGGCAGTAGGATCGCTTGAGTCCAGGAGTTTTAGGTTGCTGTGAGCTAAACTATCGCCACAGCACTCACTCTAGCCAGGGCAACAGAGTGAGACTCTTGTCTCAAAAAAAAAAAAAGAAAAAAAAAGAAAAAAAATCCTGAGAGAGGCTGTAAAATAGTGGTTCACTGGTCAAATATTAATACTTTTAGAAAGTGCATATAAGATATGTTGTACATTATATATTTGCTGTGCACATTAGCCTATTAAAGATTCAGAGAATACTAACAGAAAAGAAACCAGTTTTAACTTCCTATCATTTTCCAAATTCATTTATCCATAGAATTTTTTTGCATTTTTAATTGCATGAAATCTCTGTCCATCTGTAGAATTTGTTTTTGACATCTCAAGGAACATCCTTTAAAAAGTGCTGCTGAGAGAAGCTCAGAAGAACTTGACTCAAAATCATCAAGAGTGAAGAGTCGGTACCGGAGAAATATGCAAACTGTTTTTCTGACCCTGACCCTTACCAGTAGTATACTCTTGGGCAAGTCACTTGATTTGTGCACATATAAAATGAAATGATAATATAGCCTCCATAGATAGTCATAGAGAGAAGACTCATTACAAAGTGCATTTAAGGTGGGAACAGAAGTTGGCAATAAAAGTTAATATTGGCACAATGTGCATCCTAATTTGTACCGGAGTAAATACAAGGAAGCAGTTCTTAAGAGTAAATCTTTTGATACTGGAAGGCTGGGAAGCAGTTGGGCGTGTTTGAGACATAGTTATTGACTAAAGGTATGTATAGGGAAGAGCAGGACTCAAGGCTGGGAAGATGGAGAAAAGAAGGAACATAGTGTGGTGCAGGGTGCTAATGCCATTAACAGAAACGGTGAGAAAAGTGTGGGTAGGAATGGCTGAGGGGCGAAGTTAGACTTTTACTTTTTTTAGAGACAGAGTCTCACTCATAGCTCACTGCAGCCTCCAACTCCTGGGCTCAAGAGATCCTCCTGCCTGGTCTTCCGAGTAGCTGGGACTACAGGTACATGCTACCATGCCTGGCTAACTTTTTATTTTTTGTAAAGACAGGACCTCAGTATGTTGTCCTGGTCTTGAACTCCTGTAGACTCTTTTTGGATGTGTTTGTTTTTTTTTGTTTGTTTGTTTGTTTTAGACTAATCAAGTGCAGTAGTGGGGGGGAGGAGTTCAATCTGTAACTGACTGTGAACAATCAAGTGAGATAACTCACTACCTTCAGACCAGCCTGGATGTGTTTGTTTGAAGAGCTAACAAACCACCCAGTTGACAAGTTAGATTTTAGGAAAGAGATCAGAGCTTGAGAAAGAGAGGAAATGTTAGTGCATTATTGTGCAATTTTTGAGAAAAGGGTCATGTCTTATTCAGTTCTGTATCTTCTTTTAATTATGGAAAATTTTAAACATAAGCAAAGGTAGAGAGAGAAGTATAATGAACCCCAGTGTACCTGTCACCCAACTTGCACCATTGTCAACTCTGTCAATTCTGTTTTGTCTGTGCTCCTACTCACTTTCCCACACCCACCTTAGATTATTGCAAAGCAGCCACTAGATACCATGTCATTTTACTCGTAAATATTTTTTTATGTGTCTTTAAAAGTTAAGGTTCAGTCTAAAATTGCAATCATAGTGACATTATCACACACACAAAAATCAACAGTCATTACTTAATATCACAAATAACTAGTGTTCACATGCCCCCAACTGTCTCATTCAAGTTCTTATTGTTGTTGTTTACAGTTTGTACAGGGATCACACAAATAAATGATTCATCAGCATTTTTTTTATGACTTTAATAGTTAAATACCTTTGAGGACAGTACTTATGCTAACAAAAACATTCTTATGGTGCACAATGCAACCCTTATAAATAGATGAGGAGAGTCTCTGCATGTGTAGGACTCACTTTCTAGTCAGCACAACCTAAAGTCAGGTCGAAAGGAGAGGATACAAAGGAAAGAAGAAAAAAGGAGAGAAAAAAACTTTTTAAAGAAACTCATAGCCAGAAATAGAAACCTGAAAAAAAGCTTTTTAATTTATGCTGCCTTGGAAGGAAAGAAGGAGCCAAAATAGCAGAGTAGCTAACCTAGAGTGAGCACACAGAATAGGCACACTATCTGAATTAACTCATTTAATCCTCACGATATCTGTCTGAGGTCAATACTATTATTTTAGAGATTTAGAAAGAGAGGCACACAGGGGTTAAAAATCCCGATCTCCAGAGAAGCATAGCAGTATTTTCACTACCTGGAGAGAAAGATGTAGTTTTTCATATGCATGTCAAGGAGTTTAACCAGGCTTTTCCTTTAGGTAGCAAAGTGCACTTAGAGATCAGACACCCCCCAGGCTGGGCTCCTTTTGAAAGTGAACTCTAGGGGACAACACAGATCTGGGGGCCCAAAGCAGAGCTTTCAGTCATTTGGAAAGACCTGGTGCTCTCTGAGAAAGAAGGGATAGTGACAAGATATCATATCCCCCACCCTGGAGATGGAAGAGTTGTGAAATGAGGGGCAAGAGGGCCGTCCAGAAAGGAAGCCAGGAAGAAGCTAGGACGCAGCCAGCCACGCCCCGTCCACACACCAGTGAAGATGAGAAATGGATGCTATTTATGCTTGTTGAGAGTTCCATAGCTTTGCAGGAACTAACCTGATGTTTTTTCTTTAACCTCCTTTCTTACAGTTTATACAAAGTCTACTAGCAAAATATTAATACTCTTGCAGGAAGAAAAGAGTTTGTGTTTGCTTTGGAAATGGCAGGTTGGAGAAGGGCTTGGAGAGTTCCAGAGGATCCTAGGAAAAGGCATCAGATGTTCATAGAAGGCAATGTGTTGGTAACTGGTAAAGAGAGGTGAGAGGGCCCAAGAAGGAAAGGAATAAATTACCAAGCTATTCTAAGAGTGAGAGTGGCTGTAGATGGTTTATCTGTGGGGAAGTCTTGTTCCTTGACAACAGGCAGTTTCGGCATAATTTCTTGAGATGCAGTTTTATTGAGGAGAAATCCTTTTAAAAGTTTATATTACAGTCATACCTGGCTCAAGGCAAATTGTGAAACATACTTTTGCCCTTCTTTTCAACCTTGGGTATCCCAGACCTCATGCCAGAATGCATGCTTTCCCCTTGCCTCTGCTGTAATAGACTTTCCAGGACTGTTTCAAACTTTAAGTACACACATATACACATGCATGTGGGCATGTACACACACACACACGCACACACACACATGTGAAGTGTACTATTTCAAACTCCTGCGAATATCAGATCACCACTTTTTCCTATCAATCGGCCTTGATAACAAATGAATAACACTGGCTTTCAGCCCAGTGTTAAATCTTAGCAGAAGATAATGAATAAGGACACAACTTCCCCGGAGACCTTTATGCGTTTTGTATGATACTTGAACATTATCACGTTCAATTGTGTAAAACAAATTGTATTATTCAGCTAACTTTTGGTTGCAATTGATGGAAAATGTTTAAGTCAGAAAAGGAAATCGTTGTCTTATATAACTGGTATGGCCAAAAGTGCAGCTGGCTTCAGACACAGCTTGATCCAAGATAATGTTATCAAGGCCTTTTCTCTGTATCACCATCTGCTATGGTTTGAATGTCCCCTCCAACTCTCTAGTGGAAACTTAGTTGCCACAATGATGATATTAAGAGGTGGGACCATTAAGAGGTGATTAGGCCAGGGGTGCTCTGCCCACGTCAATGGATTAATGTCATCATTGTGGGAATGGATTCGTTATCATGAAAGGGGGTTATAAAAGCAAGTTCAGCCCTCTCTTGCCCTTCTGCCTTCCACTATGGGATGATACAGCAGGAAGGAGCTTACCAGATGCCAGCACCATGCTTTTAGACTTTCTATCCTCCAGAGAACCATGAGCCATATTCACTTGTCTTTTTTATAAATTACCCAGTCTGTCGTATTCTGTTGTAGCAATGTAAAATGGACTGACACATCATCTCTCAACAATACATTCCTTTGTGCTAACTTCATCCTCGGGCAGCCTCTCCCTACATAGTGGCAAGAATGTCTCTCAGTGCCTGCTTTACATTCTACCAGAAAGCTCCTCTTTCCCATTAGTGCCAAAAAGTGACAGGGCTGACCCTGCCTGGCCCAGTTTGATCTTCATACCCCTTTGTAGACCAATCAGTATAGCAAGGGTGATAGAGTGATCTACTGAGCCAGATCTGAGTCACACGCTCATGTGAAGTCTCACCTGAAACGCATGGGAAGAGAGTAAGGGGAAACGAATAATGAAATCTCAAGGTCACTTAGACTATATGCAAGTGGAGGGAAAGGAATGCTGGGAATGCAAAGACAGATTGATTTTAGATAAATAGATGATTGATAGATAGATGATGATAGATAGATGATGACTTTTGCCAGCCATATACATCTTAAGCATGACTAAAGCTTCTGGGTACAAGTTTTAATAAATATGTTTCCATTGGCAGTCTCTTGAATGGTTTCTTCAGTTTCCTCTGCTGAGGGATAGATCCTACTCTTAGTATTTGACACATTTCTTCTCCATCAAACCAAGAAGGCTGGGTTTTTTTTTTTTTCCTCTTTATCGGCTTGCTGAAAGGAAAAATAACAATCCTAATTACTTAGTCAGGTGAGAGGAAATTTATCATTTCTAAGTCAAATGACATTGATTAAAAACAAATACCATATATATCAGCAAAGAGAGGGTCCCAGGACTTTGCCAAACATCCTTTCACTGCTAATGTTGCACAACCCACAGAAGTTGGCTTCCTTCTGCAAGGTAAATTCTTTTATTCATTCATTCATTCATTCATTCACTTATTCAACAATTATTTATTGAATGTAGAGGCAGATTTATCATGTAGCTAATTAAATTTAGGTTTCACTACTTTACCACATCCTTTTCAAAGTCCTGGGAAGAACCATAGAGATGTGTTCACATGGTTATAGATTTTTGTAAGACTTGTAAATGTGAAAAGTTTTAACTTTTTAATAGGTTAAGTGCATTGTGTCTTTTCACTCTGACCTCCCCTCTGACCACTTTTTTCAGAGAGTAGTGTTGAATAAGCCACCATTATTTTGGGGATCTGGCTAAGGAGAAGTTGACTTAAGGTGTAACTATTGCTAGCCCTGCTTGGGTAGATGTACTGGCGCACCTAGTGTCATGACTGAAGCTGTAGAGCGGAAGGTTACATCAAGCTTTGAAATATGTCTTACCGTACCTGACACCAAATGTATGTGGGTAGTAAAAGAGATACAAGATTTGTATGGAGCCAAAAGCAAGCCAGAGGAATTTATTTTAATTTCCAGAAGTATAAAATTTATATAAAAATTGTAAGCCAAAGATTCAATTCTCATCAAGTACTAGTTAAAACGGAAGTTCATTCCTGCTAATGTGCTTGCTAATGCAGAGAACACACCACACATTATTTTCACCATACATTATTATGATGGAATTTGTATGAGATAGAATTTAAAAGAATTCCCATGATTGTAGGGCCCAATCCTGCAGTGAGTGTATGTGTGTGAAGTTGCATGTATTATGCATCTCAACTATCAGTAATAAAAAGCAAATTTGAATCAACAATATTAAAGACAGAATTTCTATTATAATGCAGATGACACAAAACTATGGAGGTATAAAGTGCCAACTCAATCTCCCTCTTGTGAAAGAACGAAGTGTATCAAATTTAAGTGATAGAGACTCTAGAGCACTGCACTTATAGCAAGACATTCAAGGGTATAAGGGCAGACAGTGAAAAAATTTTTAAAAAATTGTTCTGGTAGGCTTCCTCCTGGAGAAGATAAACACAACAAACAAAAATCCAATACCCGGGAGGAATCTCTGCCTTCTTGCCCCAGAGCACATGGCTATCACCAGCATAAATCCAGCATAGTGGGGCTTTGTTCTGAATGAACAAACAGAGAAATACTGCCAGATTTTTTAAAGAAGAGAATGGCTTTGAATAATAAGTTGAAATACCTTTTTTCTAAATATATTTACTCAAAGAAAAAAAAGGCAATTTTAGAAAATTTCTGAATTTCCTAAATTGAAAATGAGTTGTGACAAAATTGTATTTGTGAAATTAGGGTGAGAGAAAATTGAGACCAATTTGTATTTGAGAAAAAATTTGTCAAACATTTTTTTTTTTTTTTTTAGACGGGATCTCATTCACTCTGTTTCCAGGACTAGAGTAGAGTGGTGTCATCATAGCTCACTGCAACCTCAAACTCTTGGGCTTAAGCAATCCTCCTGCCTCAGCCTCCTGAGTATCTGGGACTATAGACATGCACCACTACTCCCGGCTAATTTGTATATTTTTTTTGTAGAGATGGCGTCTCGCTATGTTGCTCAGGCTGGTCTCAAACTCCTGGCCTCAGGAGATCCTCCTGCCTTGGCCTCCCAAAGTGCTAGGATTACAGGCGTGAGACATCGTACCCAGCCCAAATACAAACATGAGACAAATTTCGAGACAAAATTGCATTTGTAAAATTAGATTCTGAAATCAGGAAAGTTTGATTTGATACTTGAAGAATTAAAAGTCACATTTGTACGGAGAGATATAGAATGTATGTGTATCTGATGATTCAATATTAAGATGTAAATTGACAGTCTTCTAAATTTGATCTATAGATTCAAAGCACTCTCGGTTAAAATCCTAGCAGAATTATTTGTAGTAACCGACAAGATAATCTAAAATTTATATGGAAAAAATTAAAGGACTTAGAATAGCCAAAAGAATTTTAATAAAGAAAAAGGTGGAGGTCTATATTATCTGATTCCAAAACTTATTATAAAGACTAGATTTTAATCAAGACAGTGTGGTATGATGTAAAGACAAATATTTAGACCAATAGAATAAAGAGTCCAGTAATAAATTCACATGTATATATTCCATTATTTTGTATCATAGGTGCTGAAATAATTAAATGGAAGATGCAGAATCTTTTCAACAAATGCTACCAGAACAACTAGATATTCATTCGAGGGGAAAAAAATGAACAGTCACTGTTATATCACATGATACCTTAACAACAACCTGGATCTAAAATCCAAGATTGTAGTAACAAATACTGGAAAGTAGTAAGTGATGATAAATGTTTCGAGAAGTGAATGTATGCTAAACCTAAGGTTTTGTTTTAATGAGAGGACTAATTAGTTATGTCTCATACTTGAAGTTAAAAACTTAAGCAAAATAGGGGTAAATAGATTTTTAAAAATTGAGACTACTCATAAAACTATGCAGCACACCTTTCAAAATATTAGACTTTTAAAACAATAAAACAATACTGAAAAGATCAGGGGAAAATAAAGCATAAAATAACAAAATTATAAAAAGAAACAACAAATATCGATTTAGATGTTTTTGAAAATTGATAATAAACATAAACGAATTAAAATCTTTTATTAAAAAAGCAAAGCCTTTTAGATTGGATCAGAATACCAAATCTAGGCGAATGTCATTTCCATAGGACACACTTAAAATTATGTACAATGCTTAAATATTATGAACATGAAAAGAAAAATCAAGAAAGGAAAAGAAAAAGAATTGAAGAGGAAACAAAATCAACAGGAGATAAAATAGAATTTAACAACTACAAATGTTAAACAGCATGAAGAGGTAATAAATACGTGACAAACAAGAACTCAAAAAATTTAAATAATATAATTAAATGTCTAATTGATAAATGTTTAATTTATATGCTGGAGAAAATACATAATTTTGAAACATCATGGAAATTTACAGAAAATTCCAATGTATAACAATTGCTCAGACTACATTCTTTGATTATAATTTGAAAAGTCAGAAATTCATAACAAAATATTTAACAACAGTAGAAAGATACCCATTCTCAGAGATCTAAAATTACTCAAATAAATTTTGGATCAAAATAGAAATTGGCACTGCAATTGCATCTTGTTTAGAAAATGGATATAATGAAAAATTCTGAATACTGCAATTTACAAGACAATGTGGTAAATGAGCCAAGAGGAGCCAGTATTTTTTTAAAGAGTTAATGAGAAGAGCTTGCACTAAATGACATTAAATATTATAAAGCCATGATAATTAAATCAGCATTCCTCTAACTCTCTCATACCAGATAGCTGAGCATACTCGACCTGGCCTAGTGACCTCTTTTCTTTTTTTGATTCACATGCTCAGTAGCAACTCTGCATTCTCCACTGGACACCTGATCCTCTAAGTCACAACTGACCCTCCCTGGAAGACTTAAAAGGTCATCATGAAATGATGACAAGGGAAATAATAGAGGAGAAATGGCCAAATCTGTCTAAGCTGCATTAAAGTCCCCAGGTCATGGGGGGGTGACTCTCTAATCCACTACTACTCAAAGGGTGGGTTGCTAATTGGTAGTATCAGCATCACTTGGAAACTTGTCAAAAATGCAAATTCATGGGTCCCACCCAGTCCTACTGAATCAGAATCTCTGAGGGTGGGGCTCATCGTTTGTGTTTAACAACCTCTCCAGGTGATTCTTACACAGGCTAAAGTTTGAGAACCACTGCTCTAACCTGTTCCCCCCTTTACAACTCAGCTTCTCATAATGCCTAACCAGCTTGGTTTTCTACTAACTGGGCTAATGCTCCCTTTACATAAGCAGGAGATGTGTGGGGTTTGAAGGTTAGGGAGCCAGGCACAGGGAAAGGGAAAGGTCCAGGTGGGGAGGAAAGGATAGAGGTCACAGGAGGTGTAATGCCATATTCCTTCCAGGGAATAACATTTTATACTTCCTGTTACATATGAACTAAGAAGATAAACAATTCTTTTAAACAAAATTTAAACCTAGCATAGGACTGGATAACCAGGCAAAGGACAATCTCAGGGGATTATCTCTCAATTGCACTTGGTTTGTTTGATCTTTCCTTCCTCCTCTCTTCCTCACTCTGGCATCCAAAGATTACTACCACCAACAACATTGTGTGAATTCTGGCTTAAATATTTGTTCCACAGAGTGACAGTTTTCTTGCTTTAGATTCCCAAGCTCTGAGAAAGAGAAAAACGTTGTCCATTACACTGGACACCCTCTATTCATATATATATATATGATTATAGCAACCATGTAAACCTACCTTCTCTGAAAGTATATACTGTTGAAATTCCTCCCCCCCGCCCCCGCTCTCTCTCTCTGTATGTTTCCTGCAATATTATCTTTTTTGTTGTTGAGACAGGGTCTCACTCTGACGCCCATGGGCTAGAGTGTAGTGGCCCAATGTAGCCTCGAACTCCTGGGTTCAAGTGATCTTCCTGCCTCAGCCTCCTGAGTAGCTGGGACTACACACTAATTTTTTAATTTTTTTCTAGAGACAGGGGTCTTTCTATGTTGCTCAGGCTGGTCTTGAACTCCTGGCCTCAAGCTATCCTCCCGCCTTGACCTCCCAAAGTGCTAGCATTACAGGTGTGATATACCACACCCTGCCATTTAAAATTCCTATTTTATGACTGAAAAAGATACACACACCTCTTCTTTTAAATTTTAGAGGACTATGAGCCATTCAGCAGAGGTAGTACATAGATCCCAACACTTCCTTTCAAATGGGGCAGACACACCCTTTCCAGGAATGAAGAACAGTGGCTACTAATCTGTGACACAACAATTCAGGTAGGATTCCTGATATTTTCCTGAGGAGTAGCCAGGCTTTAGGAAATGCGGCAGTGTTAAGGTTATGTGGTAATTTTGCTGGAGGCCTAGCATAATTATTCCAAACAAGTCTCTAGAATTTCATTTGTCTTTTGGGTGGAGTCCAGCAGAAACAAGCTAAGTGCTTTTGCCAACCAGAAAACAGTTTGAGTGATTTTCAGCAATGCTATAAATACTTTCGAGGAACAATGAGATTTTAGGCACGACTTAGAGAAGATACAGAGAACTTTGTTTCCTTAAAAATGATTGCTCACAATGGAGACGTGATGTCATTTATCTTTAATTTTTGTACCATTCCTTTGTGAGCTGTGAGACATGGCTATTTAACCCAATTTTGGTTCTCTTAACTTTCATAATTGTTTTTCCCATCTAATGTCAATAAAATTCTCTTGTTTCATTAGAGCGTAAGTTGTGCTATTAGAAGCTAATAATTAGGTTGATGAGTCAAACACAGAAATGAAGAATTGGGTGGAGCTTAGCAAAACTTTGGGTTTCGTAAGAATGGAGAAATTTAGAGAAGGAATTTTGTTGATTATCAAAAAGGTGGGAGGTACTTTTCCAGATGTTTTTCTTTAGTTTCTAAAGTAAATTATTATTCTATAAGAGCCACATCGATTTAATGTAAATAATTTTTTTGGAGATACTGTATTTGTAAATATAAATGACTAATTCTTACAACATGATTTTCCTGTTTTCATCATTGCCTCTTTGTTAAACTAGTGTCAATATAACACAGGCAAAACCAACCGGAATTGAAAAACCTGGTCAGTCTAACTTGTTGTGGTTTGTCTGTGTAGCCACACCTCACAATGGCAGCCTGGAAATGCCAGTTTCGCTAGTCTCAGTTCAAATTATCTGCACCTCGGCAACAGATGATCCCAGTTTCCTCTCTCTTTCCTCTCTCCCTGTGCACCTAGTATTTTCCTCTCTCACAAAGGACATGAATCTGTCTCTTTCTTCAGGGAGGACCTGTTCTGATTCTACCCTGAATCTGATGTTTTAGAGACCATAATTCCAGCAAAAGGGAAAGCCCTGGCCCTGGCCCAGGCTCAAAAGGCCTATGTCCTGCTCCATCTCTGCCACTCCTTCCCCTGTCTGAGCTCAGGCGAGAGGTGCAGCCTTCCCTGTCCATGTTCCCACCATCAGAATGAGAGGGCTGGCCTGGGTTATGGCCCATGTTCTATGACTCTTATTCTTTAGTTGTTCACTTTTATTCTGTCCCAGCTGACCTCCTCCATGGGTGCTGTACAGTTTACAAAACTCTTTCATACCTTTATGGTTTAAAAAGCCTTTTCACAGTCTTGATCTCATTAGATCTTTATAGCAACTCTGAAGGATAGGCAAGGCAGATTTTATTACTTTTGCTTTAGGGGAAACTGAGGCCAATAGAGGATTTGTGACTTGCTCATTGGTTGACAGCTTATAAATGGTGAAGCCAGGGCCAAGAGCCACACTGTTAGTAAGTGGTCCCCAATCCCATGCAGCCACATCTCATGACCCTCTATACCTAGCAGCTTAAAGAAGGTTGGGCCCTTCTATTCTCATTTCCAAGAGTTGAAAACACAAACTCTAATTTGTTTGTTTTTTGTTTCTGACATATCTTCCCTCATTCTGTAGCTTCGGAGCACTGAAAAGCTATTCAAGGGATGGGTTTAGAAAATGATCAATGTACACGTGTTTGACAAAGATTATTTTAGTCATTGGAATAGGCAGGGCCGGGAGTGTGGTGAGTGAGTGAGGCCTTTGCTTTAGGTACAGAATTTTAGGAGACACCAAAAAATATCAGTAATCAAGATGAATATTTTAATGCAATATTTAGAAAAATAAAAATTAATGCAAAAATTCCATGGTGAACAAAACATCAAAAATTTAAATAAGGATGGGATTAGTAGAGAAAAAAGATAGAAATTATTTGAAGAATTATATGAATGACATCTTCAATCTGCTAAAAATGGCTACTGTACCAAATCTGTACTCTCTGCTTCCAGACTTATGATTATGTAAGGGAAAAAAACTATTCATTTAACCTACTATTAATTGTGCTTTCTATTATTTGCAGCCAAACACACTCCTGCCTGAATCAAAAGTTTTGAGTCTCATTGGCTGAGCATACCTTTCTTAGGACTGCATCTTATCCCGAGGAGGTGCACAATAAATATTTTTGACCTGAAAGAAATTTTTCATTAATTGAGGATATTTAAAAAATAAAATGGTGATAAGTTATGGGGATAATCGAAATTGGTGGGATAGACAGAGGAGAGAGGCAGTGTTGCGAGGGCCATAGCAGGTGTCCAATCAGTAGAAGTAATAGTAATAGTTAATGTTTACCAACTATTCATTATGTTTCAGGGGATGTTGATTTTATTTCTAATATCTGCAGCTTTCTCAAAATGTAGCACCTATTTTTTTTTCTTTTTTTTTTTTAGTTCATGGATGCAATCCAAGCTATCAGTTTACTCCTGGGATGAATTATGTGTTAATTACTTCAGCTACTATTAGGCTATTCACAGCTGCCATTTTAAAACTCCTGTTTTTGCCAAACTCTACACATCTATTCTGAGACAAATCAGCCCTTGAACAATTTGCCATCCAATCAGAGGCATATAACCCAGTGGGGAGACTCTCTCCCATTGGCCTGTTTCTTGCCTGCCTCACCATCCCCTATTCTTACCTTTCATGGTCCTGCTCCTGACTTTTAGCACTATCAGCAATGGCTTGGAGCTGTGTGGCTTCCTGTTTCCACTGTGGTGGTGATGTCAACACTTCAAGTTAGAACTCTGAAAGCCTTTTCTTGCAAAACACTGTTGATTTTACTTGATGGTTAGGTTTCAAGTCCAACTTTTTATTTCAGCTGAACTATGAGTTCAATAGGCCCTGTGGGTAGGCCTGAGGTTTAATACCTATGTATGGTATTGTTTCAGCTGGAAGACCAAACAAACGGTCAACAAATCTTGGAACACAATCCAACAATAACTGGGAGACTACCTATATAGATGTCAGGTGCATTGTGTAATGTCACAATGTGCCTGAGGAAAATTCACATAGTATCAATTTAAACTAGTAACAATGAATGCAAACTTGCTTAGCAAGGCAAATACTGTCATCATCCTTTATGGATAGCAAACATCTAGTTAGTTACTATTGCCTAAATTAATAATTACAACATGTCTCGGCTTAGCTTGGTCTCAACTAGCTCTTATTTTTAACATATTTAAATTTTTCCTTACTGTTCGTAGGCATTTATTACATACTCTCTTCTGGTGATATGTTGGGCATTTAACCATTTTTTTACACAACTACATACTAATGGATTAAGATTTGGTGCACTCTCCAGCATCATATCAACAATCTTATTTCTGCAACATTAACTCAAAAAACTCGTAACTAATAGTAAAATTTCACTGTACTTATTTTAATTAAATGTTCTTTTAAATTATACTGTGTTCTTATATTAAACCATAACCTCATTTCTGGTAGATATGAAACAAGCTCACAAATTACATACTTCTTTGAGTTTATTATTCTATCTATCATTTCAAAAAATTTTTGTTGTTATTGTTTTAGGGACAAAGTCTCACTCTGTCACCCAGGCTAGAGTGCACTGGAACCCCAAACTCCTGAACCCAAGTGATCCTCCTGGCTCAGCCTCTGGAGTAGCTGGGACACTACAGCCATGTGCCACCACACCCGGCTAATTTTTTAAAAAAATTTTTTGTAGAGACAGTCTCATATTGTTGCCCAGAGTGGTCTCAAACTTTTGGCTTCAAGCAATCCTTCCGCCTGAGCTGCCAAAAATGCTGGGATTACAGGCGTGAACGACTGCGGCTGGCCTATTTTATCTCTCTTTGACATTATACCACATACACAATTGGCTTCCAATAGTTAAAAAATACAATACAGACGAAGAAAGAGGAAACTTGGATTCTGGTTCAGGATCCGGCTAGCTCTAAGAACTTGGCCAAATTATTCCTAGTTTGTGCTCTGATCATTTTAAATATACCTACTCAAAATAAGGTGATTTTTTAATTAAATGTGTTTCCAGATTCATGTTTCTATAGACACATGTTTCAATGAATTCTTCAATCAGTTTATAAGGAAGTAGCAAGTTCCATTAATATTATATCCAGAGTTTCCAATATGGTGTCACATCTAAGACTGCATTGGCTACCGGAAATGTTAAATGAAAATCTATGCATGTCTAGGCAGGAATATATATATACACATATATATACATATATATATGTGTGTGTGTGTGTGTGTGTGTGTGTGTGTGTGTGTATTTATATAATGGATACACATAATATATATTAATGGATTATATATTATGAATGTGTATATATATTCATAAAAGCTGTTTATAAATGAGAACCAAGTTTTTATGAAGTGGTTCTTTTTCTCATCTTTGTCTAGACTTCAATTTTAGCACCTTTTATCATATAATTATTAGTTTCTTTGCCAATCTTCCCATGTGTCAGTGGCTTCTTCAAAGGTTTGGGACATAGATCACAATCTTCCTGAGGCTTACATAATAATTGGTACATACAAGGAATTCATTAAGTATTTGTTGAATGAATACATTCAACAGTAATATGAGAGTATAAAGTATAATTACCATAGAAATGATAGACAAAGCTGTTTTTATATGATCTAAGTTCTGGCATATGCACCCTTCTTCTTGACAAGAAAACATCTTATTCCGAATTACCCTACTGTGCCCCAAATGTTTATATACATTGTAGTTACAATGAGGAAACTTCTGACTTAAAATCTGAATAGGAAAGGATAAATGTTGCATAATTGTCATTTTAATCATCAATGAAGCTGTTCAAAAATAAGGCTTTTTTCTTTCAATAGATTAAGGAGGTATAAGTATTTTTTATTACATGGATGAATTTTATAATGCTCAATTCAGTGCTTTTAATGTACCCATCAGCAGAATAGTGTACATTGTACTCGATAGGTAAGTTTTTATCACTCACTCCCCTGCCAACCTCCCCTCTTCTTAGTTTCCAATGTCCATTACACCACCTTAAGACCATGTATACTCATCGTTTATCTCCCACTTACAAGTGAGAATATGTGATGTTTGTTTTCCAATTCTTGAGATACTTCACTTAGGATAATGGTCTCCAGTCCCATCCAAGTTACTGCAAAAGACATTATTTCATTCTTTTTTGTGGCTGAGTAGTACTTCATGGTATATATATACACCACATTTTCTTTATCCATTCATCCATTGATGGACACTTAGGTTGAGTCCATATCTTCGCTATTGTGAATTGTGCTGCAATATACATTCAGGTGCAGCTATCTTTTTTGTAAAGTGACTTCATTTCCTTTGGGTAGATACCCAGTAGTGAGACTGCTGGATTAAATGGTAGGTCTGCTTTTAGTTCTTTGAAAAATCTCCATACTGTTTTCCATAGCAGTTATGCTATTTTACATTCCCACTAACAGTCTGTAAGTGTTCCTTTTTCACTGCATCCACACCAACATCTATTGGTTTTTGATTCTTTTTAATAATGGCCACTCTGATAGGGGTAAGGTAGTATTTCACTGTGGTTTTAATTTGCATTTCCCTAATGATTAGTGATGTTGAGCGTTTTTTCATACATTTGCTGGCCATTTATTTATCTTCTTTTGAAAAAAAAACTGTTCTTTTGCCCACTTTTTGATGGGATTATTTGATTTTTTCTTGCTGATTTGTTTGAGTTTTTTGTAGATTCTGGATATTAGTCCCCTGTCAGATGTATAGTTTGTGAATATTTTCTCCCATTCTGTAGGTTGCGTATCTACTCTTTTGATTATTTCCTTAGCTGTGCAGAAACTTTTTAGTTTAAGTCCTATTTATTTATTTTTGTTGTTGCTATATTTACCTTTGAGTTATAAATTCTTTGCCTAGGCCGATGTCCAGAAGAATTTTTCCTACATTTTTTTCTAGAATTTTTAGGTTTAAGGTCTTATATTTAAGACTTTAATTCATCTTGAGTTAATTTTTGTATGTGGTGAGAGACAGTGATCCAGTTTCATTCTTCTGCATGTGGCTAGCCAATTTTCTCACCATTTAGTCAATAGAGTGTCCTTTCACCCAGTGTGTGTTTTTGTCTGCTTTGTCAAAATTCAGTTGGTTGTAACTATACCCCAGCATATAATAACCCTTACTTTTTTTCTAACTGATGTGAATCCTTATGCTGTAGTCCAAATTTCTGCGTAAATAATTGAAAATGTCATCATCTCGATTACACAACAAGGCCTATCATAACACTGGTAACTGAACTTCAGCAAGTAGTTGTTTTCCCTTTTTACTCCTGGTGTACTCTTCTTTTCCCTTGTTATGTTCAATATAACTTGACTTTTTTACTTTGTATTAGTCAGGATAAGATACCTATTTTAACAGTCAACTCCAAATCTCAGCAGTTATCACAACGAAAGTTTATTTCTTGCTCTAATCACAGTTCAGTTCAGAAAAACAGGTAGCTTTCTTTAGAAGGATGAGTCAGGGACCCAGGCTCCATACTCATAGACATGCCGACATTTTTAGCCATGTACTTCCAAAAGGGGAAAGAGAGTGGGACTCGTGTGAAGGGGGCTTTCACGAATCAAGCAGGAACTAGTGTCTGTTATTTCCATTGATATGGTACTGATCAGCCCTCGGTCATTGTAAGGGAACTAGGAAATGTGTGGCCAGAAAGAGAGGAAGGAAATGGATATTGGTGAACATAAACAGTCTTTGTTACACACAAGTAGAATAAATGAGGATTTTCTTGGCTTGGGGTCCCAGTATTT
>NW_012147952.1:8561574-8566307 GCF_000956105.1 Propithecus coquereli
AAAAAAAAAAAAAAAAAAATTTTGGAATACATTCTGTCCAGTTTGTATGCTCAAAGAATGATAAATTATTAATAATTAATCTAAACATATGATTTATCAAAAGAATGAGAGGACAAGCCACACACTGGGAGAAATTATTTGCAAAAGACATATCCGATAAAGAACTGTTATGTAAAATACACAAAGAACTCTTAAAATTCAACAATAAGGAAATGAACAAGCCAATTGAAAAATGTGCAAAAGACTCAAATAGGCACATCCTCAAAGGAGAGATACAGATGGCAAATAAAAATATAGAAAGATGCTCCACATCATATGTCATCAGGAAGATGCAAATTAAAACAACAATGAAATACCACTATATACCTATTAGAATGGCCAAAATCTAGAACATTGACGACACCAAATGCTGACAAGGACATGGAGCAAAAGGAACTCTTATTCATTGCTGGTGGGAATGCAGAATGAAACAGCCAGTATGGAGGACAGTTTGGCAGTTTCTTAGAAAAGTAAGCAATATTCTTACAGCAAAATCACACTGCTTAATATTTGCCCAAAATGGTTGAAAATTTATATCAACACAAAAACCCAGCCCACAGATGTTTATAGCAGCTTTATTCATGATTATCAAAACTTGGAAGCAAGCAAGATATCTTTCAGTATGTGAATGGATAATCTGTAGTACATCCAGACAATAGAATATTAATCAGTGATAAACAGAAATGAGCTATCCAGACATGAAAAGACATGGAGAAAGCTTAAATACATATTACTAAGTGAAAAAAGCCAATCTGAAAAGACTACATATTGCATGATTCCAACTGTATGATATTCTGGAAAAGGTATAACTATGAAGATAGCAAAAAGGTCAGCAGTTGCCAGGGGCTGGGGAAGGGGGATGGACAGAGAGAGCGCAGAGGATTTTTAAGGCAGTTAAACTATTTTACATGGTACTATAATGGTAGATACATGTCATACATTTGTCAAGGTCCATAGGATATAGACAACACAAAGAATGAATCCTAATGCAAACTATGAACTTTAAGTGATAATTGATTTATTAAAATCCATGTCGGCTCACTGTCCCGACCATACCTTTCTGGTGCAGGACGTTGATAGTGGAGGAGGCTACGCATGTGGTGGGGAGGGGTTATCTAGGACTCTATTTTCTGCTTAATTTTGCTATGAACTTAAAACTGCTCTAAAAAATAGTCTATTTTTAAAAAGTCTATGGTTTATAATGAAATTTTAAAGCACTACAAAAAAATTAGCATATCAGCAGCAGCAGCAATAATTCAATAGCTTTTCTTTAATTTAACTTCACTTAGATGATTAGTAAATATTTTTGAAGTACTTACATTCAAACCGTAAGGGATTTGTAGATGTGTACAGGGATGGGCATGGTGTTAGTAATGTTCTTTAATCCAGGGATCCATGGCAGGCCTTTCTGGATTTAAAGTCATTAATTTCTATTATTGTCGCAGTGCCTGACCATGAGCCCTTAATCTGATTATCTCTCTTGCTATTCTAACCAGATCTATTCCACCACTGTCTTATAACAAGTGCAAATTAATTCCTAACATAAAGCAATAAGAGCTAATATAGAAAGTTCTTTAAATTTGGTTTGCTATTAAATACACTTTGAAGTGCCTCACTACTTGATTAAGAAAGCATGATATTTCTTATAGTAATTTTTCTTGCCTGAATTCAAATTATAGCATATTAATCCACAATCAATAATATCAGGACAGCAGAGGTACAATTATGTCCCAATAACTCCTTATTTGAAGGGTTTCCCTCTGCAAAGGATATTTTATTTATTTATTTATTTGTTTATTTTTGCAAAGGAGATTTTATTATTTGTATTTCATTATAAATATTTTCTAAAGGGGCTCCAAATTCAGAGCATCATTGTAACTAGTTTGCGATAAGTCATAATAAGCTAGCTATGCTGTATAAGTAAAAATGCACTGAATTCTTTACTAAGTGGTTAATATACACAGTGAATTATGTTGCCTTAAAAATGTTTAATACAGCCGGGCGCGGTGGCTCACGCCTGTAATCCTAGCTCTCTGGGAGGCCGAGGCAGGCGGATTGTTTGAGCTCAGGAGTTCGAAACCAGCCTGAGCAAGAGCGAGACCCCGTCTCTACTAAAAATAGAAAGAAATTAATTGGACAACTAAAAATATATAGAAAAAATTAGCCGGGCATGGTGGCGCATGCCTGTAGTCCCAGCTACTCGGGAGGCTGAGGCAGGAGGATCGCATGAGCCCAGGAGTTTGAGGTTGCTGTGAGCTAGGTTGACGCCACGGCACTCTAGCCTGGGCAACACAGTGAGACTCTGTCTCAAAAAAAAAAAAAAATGTTTAATACAATCAATTCACAAAAAAGTTTCTGCAATTTTCTAACTATAGCAAAGCCATTTTAGAAGTAAGCTTTAAGCTGCGAATAGAAAACAAGAGAAAATCATGATATTGACATAAATAAGTAATGAATAGTTTGTTTCTTTGTGGGGGGGAATATAATCCGAAAGAAGATGAACATAAAAACAGATTATGGATCACTTACAACTAGAAAATAGCATAGAGTGGTAATTCAATTTCTTTTTATGACTGTGGAAAGAATAATAACACTGTAAACTTCCTAATCTTCCCCATTACTGCCACAAAAGAAATTAAGAAATAAAAATAAAACAATTTTACTATGTATGAGGGTGAATGGACTTTAAAGGAGATGACAAGAAAAATTCAAGGAATTCACATGTATTGAGCAATTCCATGAATTAGACACTATACTAAATACTTTGTATACATTTTTCACTTAATTGTCATATATTAACTATTAATATTTGAGTTAGATATTATTATCCCCACCTTACATATAAAGAAACAGACCAAGAAAGATTAAGTAACTTGTTCAAGGTTGTATCAGACAAAGCTCAGATTTGAATCTCCCTTGGTCCAAGAATGCCTTCACAAATGTTTTCTTTTCTTTTCTTTTTTTGTAAATGGGGGTCTCACTTGTATTGCCCAGGCTGATCTTGAACTCCTGACCTCAAGCGATCCTCCCACCTCAGCCTCCCAAAGCACTCGGATTACAGGTGTGAGCCACTGCACTCAGCCAAGAATATTTTCTTTTCTTAGGAACACTGAGGAGTCTTCTGACTCCTCTTCAGATGGTAAGGTGAGCTCACCTGTTTATTTTCTATCCTTCTCAAGGCTCTATTAAAAAGATAATGAAAGATTAGTAAAATGTCTAAATCCACAGCAATGGGAAGAGTGTTAAGGGGCTGCAGCAGATAAGAGATTTCAATACTTTTCTGGAAGACGGAAAGCAGGTGGTTAATTATTGAATCATGAGGCAGAGTAAAGGAAACTGCCACCGAGTCACGTGCAGAGGCAGTTACAGTGAAGGAAGGAGCCAGCTTTCCCAGTATTGCCCCCAGAAAATGCCAGACTGGTAGACTATTGGGGCGAGAAGTTGTGTTGAGAAAAAGGGCTTTGAAAAACCTGTAGGAACAGTCAACCCCCCAACTCCCTTCTACCACCCTCATCCACAAAATTCATAGCATTATGGCACTTATGTTTCACTTCTTATATCCTCATTGAAAAAAAGAAAGTTTTTTTCTTTTAAAAGAATTATGGTGAGAATTAGGGCAACTAGTATAGGCATTGGTGCCTCAAATGACAGTCTCCACATTCTGGCGTTGGAAGGCCCCCATGTAACGGCCAGCTCCTTGCCTGCTCGCACTGCAGTACAGCTTAATAGCCAACATACTCTGCCATGAACACACAGCTCTGAATCAACCTTTGTCTTGTGTCATGTTAAAGTATGAATGGCAAACATGGGCTACACAGCTTTGAGATAGAAAGTCCAAGACAGGTATGCTGAAAATTTGACCCTAGAGGAAACAGAGGCAAATTCAGGGAACAAAAATAATTCTGAAAAATTCTCTAAGAATGTTAAGAATTAAGAATATTTGAAAATATGCAGCATCCATAAAATAAGAATAAGATACTATGGGAAAATAAATAATCAGAGAATATGAATGTTCTTAGAAATTTAAAATGTGATTGATAAAACAAAGACTCAATAGAAAGACTGGAATATAGAGTGAAGGAAATCTCCTAGAATGTAGAAGAAAAAAAAACCAAAAATATTACTGACACTATAAGTAATATAGAGGATTAATTCGGGTACTATAATATCCAAATATTAATAATAGTATTTTCAGAAAAAAACCCAGAGAAGATGGAAGGGAAAGGAATTGTAGGAATAATAGAAGAAAATTGTCCTTCGTTGAAGAGAAACATATTTTTCGAATTAAAAGACACTTCCAGGTGCATAGCAGAATGAATGAAAAAATAATCACATCTAAACAAATCATTGTGAAATTTCAGAAACCTAAGGATGATGAAAAGCTGCCAGACAGGGGAGAAGAGCTATTAGCAAAGGGATTAAATTCAGACCGATGTTTGATTTTTCCTAAACAACAGTAGTTACAAAAAGACAATGGAATTTTTTCCAAAATGTCTAAGGAAAAAATATTGATGTTCATACTAGAATTCTGTACTGAGCCAAATTATTAAGCACATGTGAAAGCGGAATAAAGACAATTTGAGTGATGTAAAGTACTCATAAAATATGCCACCTATGTAACTTGTCTTATAAAAGGATATAATCTAGAAAAATGAAAGAATAAAGCAAGGAAGAAGGAGATATTGATTGATCCA
>NW_012147952.1:8568657-8569052 GCF_000956105.1 Propithecus coquereli
CAATTGCATTTCATTGGTAGACTATAAACCAGATCCAGGCGTCTAGCCTCAAGGAAGTTTGGAAATGTGGTTTTTAGCAGTAGCCCTTGCAGTAGATGATATGGGAGTGGGTATGAGAAAGGGGTGAGAATGCCTCCAACATATAATAAACAGTATCATGCACAATCTGCTATGTAGCTACCTGGCATCCAGAATCTTCTGCGTGTCTAATTCCCCAAACAAAAATCAGAGTAAAACCAACACACTCCAACCTTGCATAATACAACTGACCCTCACAGAGACAAAAACGTGCTCTCTCCAAAGTCTATTCACTGTATCCATATAGTGATGTTGTTCATTTCTCTCCTACTGTAGTTATAATCCCACCTTTATATCTTTTTTTTTTTTTTTTGAGA
>NW_012147952.1:8569521-8570538 GCF_000956105.1 Propithecus coquereli
AGAACAGGAAAGATAATTATGATAACAGAATAGAATGTAAATATTACTATTGACAGTGTAAAATTAAAAATATAAAACAGAATAGAACTTGGATGAGGGCATGAAAAGAAAGAAAATTGGGACATTTATATTCACATCTTGCAAAGTGTGAGATCACAAGACACTTCTTATAGCTCATGGAAAAAGAAGTAGAGGTATAGGTGTATAATTTAGATTTGTTGTAACTGAGCTGAATGTCCATCTATGACAGTAGGAACATTATACAGTATAATGTTTCACATTGGCAATGTAGGAACAGCAGGAAACATATATTTATCCTTTAGAAATATGAATAAAAGACCACCCAAACAAGTCACCTGGAAACATTAAAAAATGATTGCTTCTGAGAAACAGAACTGAAGGTAGACAGGAATAGAGCAAGGGGCTGTTAGAAGATTTCTGTATATTCTTTATTTTTTATGTGTACATTTATATCTTGGCAATTTTTAAGTGCTAAATCCTGTCACCACTGTATTTTATAATTACTCATGATAAAGTAGAGTCTATAAAAATTCTCTAAGTAATCATCTAATAGTAACACCACTTGGATGACTCTTAAAAAAAATTTTGGATGACACAATGAATTTTGTGCCCAGAGAACATTGTAAACAACTATACAAACCAGTGGTTACACTACAAACCAGAGAGAAGAGTCATCTTAAAACAAACAAAAAAAAGCATCTTAAGAGTAAAATAAGATGCAGAGGAAGTGTTTTGTGCCCAGAACTGCATTCCCTCAGCCTACGTCTCATTTCAGTGCTGTACTAGACAGTTCTGTGACCACTGGCAGTGTCCCAGCTCAAGCTCATTTTTGGTGGTTCTCTTTGTTTTCTGCCTCAGGGCTTCTCAGCCTCAAAATATCCTGGAGTCAGGGGGAGGGTGTAGATAATACTCCCCAGGTAACCAATGGGAGACAGAAAATTTTAGATAGATGCCAGTCTGTCTCGTACTCCAGATATTCATACAAGATTCTAAGGG
>NW_012147952.1:8572288-8578872 GCF_000956105.1 Propithecus coquereli
GTAGGGAAAAATATGCAAAACCATCTCAGATCTTGTTCCTGCAACTGGTCACAAAACATAAATAGTAAGGTTAACTTAATTTCTCCACTGCTCATTCTAATTGCATTTTGCCTTAGTCATTACTTAAACTGGAGAGGATTCATCACATGGTAGAGAAACCCAAACCTTCATTCCTGAAAGGTATGAACCCTTGTTAGTCTTGTCTCTTTGGGACTGTTAAAGTCATCCATGCAATTTTGTCACTGGCTATGTAAATACTTGGAGGCACCAAAGAGGATCTGAATTCTAGACATAGACCTCTCTTCCTTACCCTAGCAATCACCCCAGCTCATACAATTATTCCCTTCTTTGCCTATTTGTTCAATGGCAAAAGAATCCCTAAATTCTAGATGGCCATTTTTACTTCAAGAGTACTGAAACCATTATTGTATCCCCCACTGGAAGGTTTCCTTCTTTGGGTACTAAGATCTCTAAGTCAGCAAAGCACAAAGTTACAAAGATAAAAGCAAAAATATGTTGTATGTATGCATAATAGCATAAGAATCTACTTTCAAATCTATCCCTCGGTTCCCAGACCCAAATATTCTGGCCTGGGGAGAAATAGCACGATATATTTGTAACTGGTTTCAGAGCATGCACTGCATATTGTAGGAAAGCATCACAGCCTTTCAAACTGTTGTCTCCGAGTTGGGGTCACAACAGTCTTCAATAGGACATTTCACTGTTGTAAAGGCCATATGTTTCAGGGAGACAGACTGTATGGTATGTTGCAGATAATAGAAGCTCACAGACACATTTCCTATCTTTCTGAAAATAATCTTAGATTACATTTCTCAGCATCCCTTGCTCTTAAGTGGAATAATTTGAACGAATTCTTGTCAGTAGAGTGTGGGCTAAATTTGATGACCATTCTCTCCAAACTTGGGTCATTAACAGCCCACTCCCTCTGTGAAATCCTTTAAGAAATTTTTCTGTAACCCTGTCTTTGCAGCTGAATGCAGAAGACCAATTGAGGGAAGGAGGCTTGGGATTTCTGAACGACTGCATGGAACAGAGCCTTCCACCCTGCCCTACTGACTTCTACTGCACTGTGGAAATGGAAATAGAATTTTTAAAATTATTAATATCTATTTATTATATCATATTTATTACATTAAGACCTTTCATTTGGGCTTGTTTGATAACAGTACTTATTCTGTCTTGACCAATACATGGAAAGATAACTAAATCCCCTGGGTGTGAGACCATTGCCTTATTTTTTTTATCGTAAAATGAGTCTTTGGATATGAAGCAATGTTCTATGCCATACCATGGTGCTGAATAACACATTCGGTAAGTTTACAAATGGATCATGTTGCTGGCGAATCCATCGCAGAATATGTGTTACTCAAGTAAGCACAAATTGATGCCCTCTCCATAATGGGAGCCACACAGTGGCCGGCTATTCCAAGTATGGTTCCATATCACAAGGTCGCGCTGGGCTCTGCTCTGGGTGGGTTGTGCGCTCAGCAGTGGTGCTGGCCACATCAGTCTTGCTGAGAAGTCCATACTGCTTGAGCCCATGGACAACCTCTCTCCATTTATGTATTATTTTCCTGTGGCTTCTGTAACAAATTACCACAAAATTAAAACAACAGAAATTTATTCTCTAACAGTTCTGGAGGCTAGGAGTCCAAAATGAAGGTGTCGGCAGGGCCGTTCTCCCTCTGGAGGTTCTAGGGGAGGAGCCATTCCTTACCTCTTCCAGCTCGTGGTGGCCGCTAGCATTCCTGAGCAGCGTCACTCCAATCTCTGCCTCCGTCTTCACATCACCCTTTCCTTTCTGCAGGTGTAGCATCTCCCTCTTATAAGAACTCTTATAATGGCATTTAGGGTCCACCCAGATAACCCAAATTTATCTCCTTATCTCAAGATCCTTAACTTCATCATGTCTACAAAGATCCTCCTTTTCAAATGGGGTATTTGCAGGTTCCGGGGATTAGGCCCTGATATCTTTGGGGCCACCATTCAGCCCACTATGCTGTACCTCACCTGTTTTGCTTATAAGCCTACTGAGCAAACATGGGGTGGCTAGGAAAAGAGGCTAATATCCATAGAACATATCATCCTGTCCCTCTGTTTAAGAGCTTCTTTTTCAGTGGGTGCCCTTTGTGAGCACTTCCACAGAACACAAAAACTGTCACACTCGGAACTCCTTGTCACCAATCCTCCATTTCATTCCTTCGAAATCCTTGAACGTCTGCCAAACCATTATCAACTACCCAAAAAACCAATGTAAATTCACAACTCTGGTCATTTTTCCTTCTAGAAAAATCGAGCAATTAGATGTGCTGCCCAAAGGCCTCTCATGGGGAGGATTTTCCTTCCACACACCTTTCAGGGCCACTGCTGAGGGAAGCTGTAATGCTGCCCCAGTCCATCTACAGCTGGTGGTTTCATATGATGTGGGATAATCTGGAAACCAGGATCAATTATTTTCTTTTTCAGTTTTTCAATAAGGGTCTCATCATGAATTAGAATTTGTCCCAGATGGTTTGACTGAAGAGCCTTTAATAAAGAGAGCGCATGGAGAGATGTAGGCAGGGATAAAGGAACAAACAAGGGAGGGATAGTGAGATGCCAGGAAACTAGCAAGAGTGTGATGCTGTTATCATCCGTAGAAATAAAGGAACAAGGAAAGAAAAGTGTTTCTTGACCTCAGTGAGAATTAGAGCTATGGAGAAGGGGCTTCCCAGCAGGGGTTGTGCTTGTGGAGGAAGGTAGCTAGGGTCAGAGATGCAACACTGAAGTAAGGAGGGGGCATGGAAATGTCCTACCCTCTCTGGAACCATGTGATCTCCCACTGGTATCTCCTATTGATTGACCCAACTGGAAGCCAGCTGGCAAGGGAGGCAAGATGATGTAGTACATATGCTTCAGTATTTCAGGGCACAAAACAAAGCAGAAGGGATCAGAGGTGTGTAAACATAGCTTGTCAGGGAAATACAAGTCATGGCACCAAAAATGTCAGAGTGGCAATCTGCCCTCGGTTCTTGGTGTGCTCTTGGCCGAAGAATAACCAGACACCAAAGTGTCAAGTCCAGACTATTATCCTGGTCCTCTGGCTTCTGCTTGGAAAAATCACCAGCAGGGCCAACGTGATGGGATAACCTCAGGCAGGAAGCACGTTTCACACAGGCAGCTCTTTATTATAAAACAAAACGGGTCTGCAAGAGTGGAGAGAGACAGACCGACTCACTGACTGACTCGCTGTCTGACTGACCCACTCTCTCACTGCATTCTTAGATTGTTTCCTTTGATTAGCCCAGTTTAGGGGAGGGCTCTTGGGAGGTGTGGGATGTTATCAAATGATCAACAGGTGTCCTCAAAATTCCATCTGCCTATAGGAGCTCCATCTCCGAAAGCCCACCTTGGGGAGGGAGATGAACCACAACGCAGATGCAAGCTAATGACACAATAATTACCCTTAGCTTACTCTAGGTCACTATCTAAATCCTATTATGCCTGGGCTGGGGAATTCCCAGATTGATAAAGCATTCCCTCCTTCCCTAGGTGTAGCAGTTTCTTGGGATAGGATTAAGGATGGAGCGACACCAAATTTGAGTGCCCGCCCTTATTCTTCTTCTCAGGTGGAGCAATTGCTCCAAACGGCACCAAAGCAGGGGACCTTTGTCCCGAGAAGAGCCGGAGATCCTAACTATCCACCTAACAAGGTTACATTGCACAGGCACTTTCATGAGGTCAAACGTGGGCTGAGGGAGAAGCATCGGTGCAGCCAGAGCAGGTACAATGGCCATCTGAGGTGCTGCTTGTGCCACTTACCTGTGCCTTCATGACTTTCCACTTGACAATGAGTGCTGCCAGGCACACCCTAAGTTTATGACATAACACCCAGTCCATGATGGGCAGCTGTTTATATTTTGTGGTCACATACACAAATCTGTTCCATGGCCCAGGAAGCAATCTAGGATCTGTCTCTTAATAGTTATTTGGAAACTAGGTCATGGCTTCACTCTAAAACTTGAAAGGATTGCACTATAATTCTAACTAATCAAGGCTTGCCAGAGGCCCCCTACAGGATTGCTTCCTGCCAAACACTCCAAGCACCACTTCCTCTGTTGGATTTTAAGTTTCAAATAGCAGAGTAGCTCACACTGCTGCTCATAGTTACAAATCCTTCTCTTAATCTGGACCCCATTCAAAACTGAAAATCTTATAGGTTACTTGATAAATAGGTCAAAGCAGCCCCCTCAAATGTGTATATGTTGTTTCAAAAGTCCAGCGATCTTCAGGAATCTCTGGTAAGAAAACAAAAAACAAAAAAGTCCAGGAAGATGGTAACAGTCATTGAGTTTCTGTAACAGTGGGGGACAAGGTGTAGCGATATTCTTTCACTGAGGAGAAAATATCTCAGTCTGTTATAGACTGCTAGACTGCCATAAACTTTACTGATGCCATGGCCTTTGAATTTACACTGTTTGATTTTGTCCTCCCACCCTCTGGCACTCATGTTCCTTACCAAAGAATCTATGATACCTACTACCTCCTCCTCACCACAGCCAATCAGCACAATGCTATCCACATGGTGGACTAGAGTGATACCCTATGTATGGCATGACTTCCATGAACTAGACTATTACAGAAAACTGGATAGTTGACATTGTCCTGAGGTAAGACAGCAAAGACATATAGCTTACCCTACAAGGTGAAATCAATGACTTCTGTTTGTAATCCCTTTATTGGAAAGAAGAAAAAGAAAACATTTAACAGCTTGATAGCTGAATATCAAATGCCAAAATTTTGTGGATTTGCTTCAGTTAATTGACTACATTTGGAATAGCCATTGAATTTGGAGTTACATGATTAAGTTAATTATAGTACAGTTCATTCTCCAAGACTCTCCAATTTCTGCTTGGGTCAAATAGGAGAGTAAAATGGGGTTATGACACAAAAATCATCACCCCTGAATCTTTCAGGTCTTGGATGGTGGCATGAAACTCTGACATTCATCTAGAATAGGGCACTACTTTTGTTCTACTGTTTCAATAGGGAGGGGACATTTTAGGAGCTTTGACTTGGTCCTTCATAGCATAATGGCCTTCATTCCCCGAGACAGGGAGCCAATGTGTGATTCAGTTAGAGGTTGAGTATGTCTAATCCCAACTATATATGCAGGAACTGGGAAGGCTGTGTTTGAGGACCCACTGGGCCACTGTGAGATGGACGAGGTCAAAATACCCACAGGCCAAGTCATTCTAGTAACAACTCTGGCTCTGTTGCTCGTGACTGTAAGCATGTCCACTTTAGTACTGCCATTTAACCTCTGCCAATCTGTGAAACTGTCATCCCCACTGATGTTAGGGAACTCATTTTGGAGACAGCGTCCTCCCTCTCTCATCATCCCCAGCCTCTAGAAAGTAGGCACCACAGAATTTTTCAAGGCTGCTGCTGGTCCTTATCAATGTATTTGTCAAACATAGTGAGTGGGTAGTGAAGTGGGTCACATATAATCGATCTTCTCTGACATTCCTAACCCCGTAAGCCTTTGGATTCCTTCTTCCACATTTTTCCAGTGAATTTCTAACATATGTCTCATTTTAATGTAGGCCACAACTGGGTCCCTATTTCAATAAACAACTTACAAACCATGAAAGCTGTTCCTCACTGTTGAGCTATGGCCCAAAATAAGAACTTTTGGTAAGTATACCTGTATTAATAATTCCAATCCATTCTAAAGATATGTTTCTTCCTGCTTTGTTTAGCACCCTGAGAATCTACTCCTACACATTGCTGCAGATGAAAATTAGCCAAATCCCATCATTCTAAATAGATTTTGTACTTGTCCCCCTATGGCATACTGTGATCTAATTCTTTGTCCAGATCTGATGGCATCCAAGGCAGACAGGAGGAGGATCAGCATCCGCCTGCAAAGTAACTACCTTGGTTGAGGCCATTATAGGATCTCAAGCCACAAAGGACTAATGTCATCTGCAAGGGAGGAGGGACTGCTCTTATGAATAGGAATAGTCAAAGTAATTGAGATTGAGGTTCTCAGATTTATCCAAAGCTACCCAAATATCCCCATTCCAGTTCTTTAGGTCCCATCCCTCCACAATCAACACCACAACTTTCACATAGGAAACTGTTGAGGCTGTGAACTTAAGTTGTAATTCTGCAGCCCACAGGAGCAAGCTTTGGATCTTGTATTAAGATGTTTCTTGTCTGCAGCTATGAGATATAAAAGGGTCTTAGGGTAGTCATAGAAGCTCTCTGTAACTTTACCCTTATCCTGAGCCAAGAATTTAAAACATTAGCTAATTTTCTTTCCACAAGCTCTGCAGTGCAATCAGAAGCAGCCTTGGCACTCACGTTTTTATATTCCTGATTTGCATCACAATAGTGCAATGCAGCAGCCACTTGGTCTGCCAAAGGCTTGTCTTCAATAGCTATTCCATTCCAGGTGGTCATAGGTGGTAATTCAGCTGTTTACTACATGGAAAGCAGTATCCCATTTCTCATTGGTCATGAAGTTATCGATGCCTATAAACTCAACTAAGTCAGATAACCACTCCCACATTATTATT
>NW_012147952.1:8582542-8583645 GCF_000956105.1 Propithecus coquereli
TTTATTTAGTAACAAAGTTTTACCAAAAAGGAGACACAATCCTTATTTACCAATTTTTAGATACAAGGTATACAACTTATCTGTGATGATAAAGAAATTACGAAAGCTACTAGAAAAAGCTCTATTTATCACATCTTAAAATCGTCTTTGATAAACTTACAGTAAGGACTGAATGATTTAAATATAAGAATATAGGAGCTTCCACATTTATGTAAGAATAATTTAGAAGAAAATGGCATATTTTATGTCTGCATGTAAAAGCTATTCTAAAGGCAACTAATTTTTAAAGTAAAAATATGCTACTGTAAAAAAAGCTTTTTATCAGAAATTATATACACCCAAATTCTAATTTGATTTCTTTTCTACATAAGATATTGGCAGCAGAAAAGAATTTAGAGTATTAACTAAATCTATTAATAGCAGACAATTTACATTATAATAAACTGATTAACAAAAAAAATCATTTTTCCCACAGCAGTAGTATATTTATTGTGCTGAAATCAGGTAGCAGGGAATGAATAGCTCTTGGGAACCAGTACAGATTGTTCACAAAGATTTACAAATCTCTAGTTATTACACACTGAGCAGCAAAAACAAAGGTGTTGAATCCTCTTAGACTAAATTACTATGTGTGGTGTGTGGCAAATTTTCTGTAATTCTCATGACTGCATGCCTTTGGGAGAAAAGTATATAATTTTAATGCACAATAAATATTTTATAGTTTACAAAATGTTCTGAAATAGTTTTCCTGTACAAACAGCATACATCCTACACATGCAGTTTTGACATGTTGGTGAGATTCTTAGTAATATTCATGCTTTTTTTGTCATGTTTTCTCTTTCTATAACGATCCCTGTGCAACATCCCCTAACTAATTAACCTATGTGATAAAACATGGTACAAGTTCTCTTTCCTACTTTATTTCCAGTTGTTCATTTATATTACATGAAATACTTCATTTGTAAATACAAAATTTAATTTTATAGTTCTGACGACTCTCCCTTTTACTCATTTTAACAATTAACACCTTGTAACGTCAAGCACTGAATTTAACAATCTTTAGCACCAAGGAGTCAATAATATTGCACCAAAATGGGTTTACA
>NW_012147952.1:8583695-8586691 GCF_000956105.1 Propithecus coquereli
ATCCACCCGCCTCGGCCTCCCAGAGTGCTAGGATTACAGGCGTGAGCCACCGCGCCTGGCCCCATATTGTTTTTAAAAGCTGATTTCTTGATCAGATTTGGGTGCTGAATGCTGAGAAGGGTAAGGTTCACTGAGGAAATAGATACTACTCAAATTATTTCAAGAAGTAAAATCTTTAATTTAAAGGATTAGATACTCCTAAAACTACTGGTAACTTAGAGGAATGAAAGTCAGGAGCCTACCCCCTTAGTCTTTGACTTCAAATTCATACAGCCACACCTGGCATAATTGCTCTCACCATTGCCAGTCTGCACCCACAACATTGGTGCCAAGATAGTGGAACATGTAGTCCCGCTGTTGTCAATATTTTTTTCGGTAGGAGCCCATTTATATGATCACCCTACTACAGAAAGGTGGCATCCACCTTCTTCTACCTTCCCTAAATTTCACATATTGAGTGCCCTTCACATCAACACAACCTAAATTTGTGAAGGAATCACAAGATCACATGAGAATCTGAGAAATGTAATTTTTAGTTCTCCAGACTCTGTAATCCTGAAAGAGGGAAAAGAGAGAACATTTCAAAGGGATGGGAAGAGATTCATAGTGCCAATAAACATCTAGCACACTAACCTTAAGATGGTGCTGGATTTCTTAAGTAAATATTTAGGGTAGGCTCTAGGATATAAATTCCGAATCTCAACAATAAATAATATTAATGATAATAAATCAGAAATTTGTTCAATAAATTCATCTGGCTGTTCTTTTGCCTCACAAGTTCTTCCATGCTTTTATTTCTGAAGAGAAGATTAGATACCACTTTCACAAGGGCTGACAATAAAAATTCAAGCATAATGAAAACACTTAAATATTATTGAATAAATATAGCTTTGAAGAGCAGTTATTTTTCTTTTGTGATCATATAACATCTTTATTAAATTTTCACTGAGATCTGAAATCAGAATGTATTTGACATCCAACTGTATTAAACACAGCTGACAAACCTTAACATGCTCATAAAAATGTAAATGTAATTGATCCCCAGATTTATTAATGAGAACACAAGCCACACTCAAAGGTGAGGTGAGACTGTTGCTAACATAATATGCTACCTATCATGCAAGATTCATAATCTACCCACCCTCTCATTACCAAATAGCTAGGTAATCATTATTCTTGAAAGACTGGTTCTTAGGATAGCTTCCTCACAGGGAGGAGAAACCTGGTTAAAATGTAATGCATCATGGATGGCAAAGAAGAGATTACAACTGGATGTTTTTCTTTTTTTCCCATGGCAAATTCAAAGAAAAAAAATTTTAACTGAGAAAAGAAGCAATCGAATTGGCTTCTCTAAAATTGCAGAAAAGGGAATCAGGGAACCTACAGACTGACAGAGTACATGGACTTTGTATATGGATTGATGAAATACTTATTCTTTAAAATTCACATTCTTGTATTTAAATTGGGAAATACACAAAAAATTTCAAGACCCTATGTTTTTAGAAATGGCTGAATTATTTAAACCTTTCAAGATTTTTTATTTAGGATGGTGTTTAATTTGGACATATTCTCTGTGTAGATGTTCAAAGAAATGTGACCTTCTGCTGGCTGCTTTATATTATTATAGCTAGAGAGGTATCAAGTGATGTGTTTCGGTATGCACTTATTCTCAAAGGAGATAATACTTCAAGAACACACACATTCTCTGGGAAAATCCCATGTGTAAGAATGGAAAAAAAAATCAATACATCCAAGTTGAGTTTCTATTTAAGACCAGATGGGTCTCCAAGGAACATAGTATGAAGACAAATTGCTCAGATGTGGCTGTGTAAAACAACTTTATGTGGTAAAATGAAAAAGACAAAAAAAAACACCTAAATTATATTTTTAGGTAGAAAAAAGTTTAACTTGTCAAAGGAGATAGCAAAACCTAGATACATAAATCTAAAAGAACACCAAGGGGTGACTCAGATCATCCCTTACCTACCTAAAAGTCCTGTCACTCAGTCATCTAAAGACACCTATGGACCACCTTCTTCATAAGTCACAAGGCTCGTTCAGTGATACGTTCTAAAATCTCACATCCTCATGTGGTACTGGTTCTATATATAGATTATTTTAAATTTAGTCTTTGAATCTCCTTCAGGATTCACAGCCTCCTATTAAAAACAATTTTTTTTTTTTTTAAAAAGCCGTGCCTTTCAATTCATAGCTATGCCTTCCCTCTATAGTTTATTATTAGGAAAACCAACTTCTAACACTTACATGATTTCTAGTGTTTTGAAACAAGGAATCTTTCTACTTCTCTTCCTTTTCACAACTATTCTTGTCATTCAGAAGTTATCTTCCTAGAATATCAAAGACTAAGCATGGATCCTAAAATGCACCCCTATTAAGGACTTGTTTTCCAAGGTCACCTGCCAAACTTGCATGCTGAGTAGCAGGTGACCGATTTCCTGCCGCAGGTATGATGGCTGCTACTCAGATGCTGTGTTCCTGTGTGTGTAGGTCAGCGTCACAGTGCCTCTCAACTCTGCTGCTCTATTTACCACCCAGGACCCTAAATCTAAGCCATCCAGGTCTGCGCTGAGCACGCCAGCTTACATCCTGAATAACTGTAGTTGTCTTTTTCTCAGTAAGGGCATTGTTATGAATACAGCTGGATGAGATTAAGGATATAACAAGGAAAGTGTTGAGAGTGTGAACAGTTCAGTGTGGTGGTGTATTCTAATGAAGGTGAGATTCAAAAGTTCTGCCCCAATAGACAATATATAGTGCCTGGATTGTTTTATTATCAAATAGATAATACAGCAAAAATCACTTGTACCTCCAAGTTCTCTTTCTCCCTTATAGGATAACTGAACTGCATGTATGAAACAAACTCATGAATTAAAATATTCCTATCAAGCTAAAAACATTGCTAGATTCCATGTTTTAAGATACAAACATAATAATCTGTATTAATATATTTTCAAATGTCTACAGAGTGTGTGGAA
>NW_012147952.1:8588601-8591059 GCF_000956105.1 Propithecus coquereli
GAGGCTGACGCCACGGCACTCACTCTAGCCCGGGCAAAAGAGTGAGACTCTGTCTCAAAAAAAAATAAATAAATAAACAAACTTATCAAAATGGCTCATTATTTGTTTCTTACAGAGAGTAGACAGGTAAATTTGCATTTGAATGAACACAATCCTTTAAAAACTAATATTTTGATAACACTTAGTAGATATTTGAGAATAAGTAAAAAAAAGAATCATTTTCAACTTTAAGTTTTTAAAAAGGGAAAAGCCAAAAGCTTAAAATGAAATAATCTTAAATTCTAATGTATCAACGAATGAATAGTTTGAGACATAAGAATTATGAATTCTATGGTATTAACAAGGGTTAATTTTTACACAATTAACTTATATGATTAACTCTTGTGAGAACTTATGGCTTAGAAATACAAACTCAACATCCTGTTCAGAATGGGCAATTATGGTTTCTCTTTTAAGGATAGCATTATCCTTAAAATATTAAATTATTGGTTAAAGTAATTGATATTATTTTAAATATTAAAATAATTTACTCCATATAAGCCAGAAATTTATACCATATTATGATTGCTTTGGTCTGAACAACATCAAGGCTAATTTAAAAAATGTTTAAAATGAAAACTTCATAAATAAAACATCTGGGGATTATATTTAACACTTAGTCTAAAGGATACTAGTACAGAGAGCACATTTACCTTTTCTCCCCATCCCCAAGCCCTCCTTTGCTTCTGTTTTCCCTGAAATTTTATACGACATGGGAATTTTCTCACCGTCAACAACAGTTAATGCCCAGTTCAATTTACTCTCCTTTTGCTTTTCCATTTTTCTGCTTTTTTCCATTTTCTATCACTAGCTGTTTTTCTGATTTGTCCACACCATTTGCAGAAATACCATTCACAGCTGTTTTTCCAGTTTTTGGTTTCTTAGGCTCTTTGTATGTCCGAACGTAGAAGTTAAGAAAGAGAAATATGAAGCTGATTGCATAAGCAATTAGAGCCCAGTGCATCCATTTGGGGAAGGGGCAATCAGTATAAAGAGACAGTGCTGTGTGCCCAATGGTGACATGGAACTGAATCTGAAAAACAAAAACAACAGCACATGACATATTTGATCTGAATAGTAAACAACTTTTAACAACATCGGAATCTTCTACACAGCTATCATAGGCCCAAATTTTGACACATCATTCAAAGTTTAACAGTACTCTGGCTCCCACAGCTGGCTCCTTCTCACTCAGGTCACAGCTCAAATGCCATCTCCTCAGCAAGGGCTTCCTAATGACTTCAACTGACCCTCTCAATCCCATTAACCAAAGGGTTTTTAATTAATGTTTGTTTTTGAGAAGAATTATAACTATTTGAAATTGTCTTTTGTATTTGTTGACTTCTTTTTGTTTGGTTGGGGTTTGTTTGTTTTTGTTTCTTGAGACAAGAGTCTCACCCTGTCGTCCTGGGTAGAGTGCAATGGCGTCATTGTAGTTCCCAGCAATCTCAAACTCCTGGGCTCAAGTGACCCTTCTGCCTCAGCCTCCCGAGTAGCTGGGACTAAGGGCACACGCCACTGTGCCTGGATAATTTTTCTATTTGTTTTAGTAGAAACAGGGTCTTGATCTTGCTCAGGCTGGTCTCAAACTCCTAAGCTCAAGCAATCCTCCCGCCTTGGCCTCCCAGAGTGCCAGGATTACAGGTGTGAACCTCCGTGCCCAGCCTCTGTTGACTCTTTATTGTCTATCTTTACACTAGACTATAACTCCAGAAGGCAGGGCTCTGTCTTGCTCATTGATGATTCCTGACTCCTTGGCACAGTATCAAGACTCAATGAATATTTGCTGAATAATGTTATCTGATGAGAGGGAATCAATAGCCTAGAAGAGTAAAGCAACAGCATTGTAGACTCTTCGATTTTGTTTTCCTCTCACATTTTAGCCTGATTTCTAAAATCAGTCAGGTAAGTAAGCAGGTATATGTACTTTTTAAAATGAACTTATTGGCTAGGCACGGTGGCTCATGTCTCTAATCCTAGCACTTTGGGAGGCCAAGGGGTGAGGATTCCTTGAGGTCAGGAGTTCAAGACTAGCCTGAGTTAGAGTAAGACCTCATCTTTAAAAAAATGGAAAAAAATTAGCTGGGCATCGTGGCATGCGCCTGTAGTCCCAGCTACTCAGGAAGCTGAGGCAGGAGGATCGCTTCAGCCCAGGAGTTTAAGGTTGCAGCGAGCTGATGATGCCCCTCCACTCTAGCTGGGGCAGCAAAGTGAGACCCTATCTCAAAAATAAATAAATAGGCTGGGTGTAGTGACTCATGCCTGTAATCCTAGCACTCTGGGAGGCCAAGGTGGGAGGATCGCTCAAGGTCAGGGGTTAGAGACCAGCCTGAGCAAGAGCAAGACCCCGTCTCTACTAAAAATAGAAAGGTATTATTTGGACAACTAAAAATATATGTAGAAAAAATTAGCTGGGCAT
>NW_012147952.1:8591949-8597850 GCF_000956105.1 Propithecus coquereli
AGTTGTCCAATTAATTTCTTTCTAATTTTAGTAGAGACGGGGTCCCACTCTTGCTCAGGCTGATTTCGAACTCCTGAGCTCAAACAATCCGCCCGCCTCTGCCTCCCAGAGAGCTAGGATTACAGGAGTGAGCCACCGCGCCCGGCCCTCTTCGTTTTCTTGAGACCATTTACTACTTACTGAGAGAAATGAATTATACAGGACTGTACAAACAGCTTTTACACAAAACTGGAGGAAGCTTCCTATAGCATTTTGCTTACAGATGAATCCTTCACACCCAGCATTTCCCAAAAGTTGTGCTTCCTGTTTGGTTAGCTAGCTGTTTGGCAACTTAAAGCAGAGATGGATGATATTTCCAAATGTGATTCAACTGATAAAACTATGCACATGCTATGATTAAAGCAAATTATAATACATTCTAAAGCTTGAAGAATAGCTACCAGGTTGGTTTTGGATTTTCAGTTTGATTACAGGCTAGTACCTAGCTCTCAACGTTGCACTGATACATGCACCCAGATGCTACAAGAAGTCTTACTAGGGGTATGCATTGAAAATTGTTTAGTATAAAGCCTAGCATTTGAAAATACCTGGCTCTGCTCTCTAAGGACAGTGTTTTAGAAAATTACAAGGAGTTCTCTGGTCCTTATTCTCTTCCTTTACCCCACCCCCTTCCTTGGCCCCATGCCTTCTCTTCAAGTTTATATTCAAAATATATGGGATATGCTAACAAAGACCGGAAAATGGAATAAAAACAGAAAATTTAAGCAAGGACAGAATGAAGAGAGGTAAGAAAATTTTAAGTTAAAAAGTCATCCCAGGAGAAAAAACATTTTTCAAGTCATACATGAATCCATATATTTTGTATGGTGTTTAGATCTTTAATCATCCTTCCACAAATACATTTAAAGAATGTTTCCCTTAGAGGGATAAATGGTATGTCTAGTTGTTTAAGGATGTTATAAAAGCAAGTGGCTGTGATCAATAGTCTGTGAATTGGTAGGTTAGAGCTAAGCAGCTTCAATTGCTATGACTAGATGATAGAGAGAAAGTTAATTTTGGAATAGAAAACTGTCTAAAACAACTTAGCACTTTACAATTAATAAAATTCAAACATTTTCAGTCTTTTACCAGAAGAAACTAGAAGCGTTTAACTCACCAGCTGCAACATGGTCAGGTATCGTTTCCACCAAAGATACTTTTGAATCCATGGGCCAAATGCAGTTAACCCATAGTATGAGTACATAATCACATGGATAAAGGAATTCATCTGCGCTCCGAAAAATGCTTTAGAAAAACAAGGGGTAATTACAACATATAGAAAATTTTATTAGTCAATAAAACCACTGAGATATAAAATAAATCCATCTACATTGTTTTCTAACATTTAATCTTGAGTATAGATTAGGAATAAAAAATATGAAGTGGTACTAATGAAAAGCCTTCCCTTTAGATTAAGTAGGTATTTTTAAAGTTTAGATTTGAGTTTTTACCATATAAATAAAAATGTGTGCTGTTCAAATGCAATGGACTTTCAAAGTGGTACTCCAGTAAGTTTAAGTAGGCTCTAACATAGAACTATTGCCTATATTACTTTCAATTCTACTATTCTTGGGGGAAAAAGTTTATAATGCATTTAAGTATTTCAGTAGATTTGTAAATGCTCCATTATTGCTTTTAGATGTGCCAATTTACATAACTACAACAAACTAATACTTATTTCTTAGGTTTCTAAATAGTTTTAAATATGCTAGAACTAAACATGTTGAATAATGCATTTAGTATATAAAAATCTACAGTGATATTCCAGTCAGTCTAAATCAATGGCACGCTTTCTTTTCAGAATATTAATTAAATCAAAGTACAGATGCAATAATAATGAATTTTGTCATAAAATGATTAAAGAGGTCAGTTCAGATTTACTAATTTTCTTTTAAAATTACAGAGGTTGACTTTAACTGCATTGCTTTAAATTGGGCCCCCAATAATATTTTTTATAAGTGTGAATTTCTAAGTTGCCAATTACCATAATACGATAATGCAAAGCAGCAAGGTGAACTATACTGTCATGACTTATACCCTGGGTCCTCATCAGAGAAATAGTCTGTTTCTAGCTCAATGATATTAATCATCCTTAATTTATAGGGATCTTAAAAAACTGGAGACAGATCTTGGCCAAACTATAATTCAGATCCTCTTTAACATTAACAAGGCTATATAGTATTTCCTTTGAATAAGAACCAGTAAGGTCACTTAAGGTCTACGCAGGTTGAGTACCTCTTCTCTGCAATCTTTGGGACCAGAAATGTTTCAGATGTTGGATTTTTTTCAGATTTTGGAATATATGAATATACATAATGAGACACCCTGCAGAAAGAATAAGTCTAACACCCAAATTCATTTATGTTTCATACACACCTTTTAAACATAGCCTGAAGGTAATTTTATACGATTTTAAAATAATTTTGTGCCTGAAACAAAACTTTATGTACACTGAACATAAAAAAGCATAAGAAAGCAAAGGTGTCACCATCTCAAGCCACCCGTGCGGACAATCTATACTTGTCTGACATCACCATCATGCTGTATGCAGAAAAGGTACATTGTAGCTGAAGGGGACTAGGAGAGTCTTTTTTCCTTTGGGGATGCTGAGTAAATTTGTGTGGTATGAGCCTACATTTTGACTGTGACCCATCACGTGAGGTCAGGTGTGGAGTTTTCCACTTGTGGTGTCATGTCACTGCTCAGAAAGTTTCATATTTTGCAGAATTTCAGCTTTCAGGTTTTCAATTAGGGAAGCTCAACCCATGTTAGAGCAGGAGTGAGCTCTGGGCTTGAACTGAAGATGGAATCTTCAGATTGAGGGGTTGTGTCATCGTATCCTTTGGATGAGAACTGTTCCCCACTAGAACTGTTCCCATAAAAATATTATTTTCTACATCTAAGCTTGGTTTATGTTCATCTCTGAGATAAATCTTTAGGTATTAAAGTCGTCATGGTTATAAAGCTGAAGTTTTACTTTTGTCAAATTTTTAAAAAATGAAATGAATATGGAAGTGATTAACCAAGTAATCAAGTTAAAGGACGGAACAAGTCAAATTTCCAGGTTTTCATTACTTTCCACCCAACACATTTATGTAATTTAACACATGCAGATACATCCTGAAAATGCTTACCTTGTCCCCCTGCAACCCACTTAATTCCAATCCACCACAACGTAAACATTGTACAGTGATGATATACATGAAGGAAAGAAACTTGGTTGTTTTTCTTCCTCAGGATAAAAAACACAGTGTCCAAATACTCAACTCCTTTAGATACAAAGTACCACCACAGAGCAGCAGCTATCTATAAAAAGGAAAAGCATGTTTTAAACATCAAAATGACACTCCTATGGGTTTCAATTCATTGTAAATCAGTCCAAAATAATCTTTATTGCACAAAATGTCCAAGGCATGGAATCATTTATGGCTAAGTAGGTTTAAAACCTAAGCATCTATTCATGGGGAAAAAATAGAAAATAATCCAGAGCTATGTCTACATGGTGCCAATAATTTAGACACAATTTCGGTCTGTTACATGGGTAAATGTCACATAGTGTCAAACAGCTAAATACAGAGCTGTAAACACATTCATGTTGCCATGTTTTTCAATTTGGTAGAGGAACTAAGATGTTTACTTTGTAAAGATATTTCAGATGTTCATGCTTAGCCTAATTATACCTCAGATAAACTTGCAAGCTTAAGCAGCAACTGGTCTCTGTTAGAGTGTCTGTCTCTCTTTCACTTTACCATGTGCACCAAAGTAAATATCCAATCACAGCAGTTTGTATTAGGTGGTAATATGTTTAAAATGATAAACTGGAACAAAAAAAACCCCACAAATATTTCCCAGGTCATAAATATAATCCTGCTTACATGAATAAGTCTTTTCTTTTCCTGGGCTCTAATTAAGACACCAGATGGTGCAGAAAGATTACATTACATGCTGAGATTAAGGATCCAGTGAGAGGTGACCTCTGTACACATGCATTAAAATATTTTATAAGAATCCCAATATAACAGTAACCAAAATTTAATTTTTTTATGTCAAGTATTTTCTATGATAAACATTCTATTACAAATAACGAATAAGGCAGTACATACTGAAATCTATTTATAAACCTTTGTGGGTTAGGGGCTTGACAGATTCATTCATAGACAGGCTTAGCTGTTTTAGCGTTGAAAGATCCCTTCCTCATTTTATACCTGCGTCTGGTGGATGTCATGGGTTTTTGCTTGTTTTGTTTTTGTTTTTTGCTTTTTAAAAACATAATTTTAAAGTTTGGGGAAAGAGGAAAGAGAAAGGTCATATAAAAATAAAGTCTTATATTTATAGGTTGAGAATTATTTATTGAATTTTCTTGAGTAGTACTATTGTTGAAAATGATAAAAATTGGTTGAAAATAGGCTTGAAATAGTACATTATAGTTAATGTTCACTATTATATTAGCACTTTAAAATAAAGTAATTATCACCATTTTGGCACCTTAACCTTAATCTACAAGGAAAGAGACAATGTCTTAGTTTTCTCCCTGGGCTTCTAAATTTGCCACAATTCACACATAATAATAAATAATTCTTCTTCATTGTTTGCAAAATGCATTAGATATCTTTAAATAGGCTACACCAAGGTGAAGAGTGATACTTCTCGGCTAAATAACAATGAATAGAAAAACGAGTCTCTTGGTCAAGTAGTCACTCTACTGCATCCAGTATTAGAGAAAAGGGAGGAAGATTTCAAGTGAAATCTGTTGCAAATCTTGGGTTCTTTCTCCTCCTAGGTTACATTTCTCGTAACAGCTCATTTTTTAAAGACCTGAAAGTTCATACCCGTCAGGAGGATAGGTTCACAATGACCAGAGTGGTATTTTTGAACCTTTATCCTAAAAACAGTAATATGTTGCCTCATGCTAGGGATTTTTCTCGGTGTACTCCCAGAAGAAAGCAAGACAAACAGTCCTCCCTTCCCCTTCCCGCAAAGCAAGCAAGATGTCAGCTCGCAACTCAGAAGATTCTCTGGTAATATGGTTGTCAGAAGAAAATTTTTTCCTATTTCCCAGCCAACAAATCTAAACAAAGCACCACCCTCCCCCCCAAAAAAATTCTCTCTCAGTCACATCACACAGGGTCTATTTTCTTCTTAACCCTTTGCTGACATGATTACTGTCTGCCTCCCCACCCCCACTAAAATGACAGCTCCATGAGGAAGGGACTGCATCTATCTTTCCATTCAGTGTCCCCAGAGGCCCTCACAGTATCAGCACATAGTAGATGCTCAATACATACTTATCAAATGAATGAAACCAACATGACAACCAAAGGGGAGATTTTTCATCAGTCCTTACGTCTTCTAATAGGGAAATGAAGATATGGACACAAAATGGTGAGTACCATAAAGGAATTTGGTCTTGGGTCTTGATGAATACTGAAATTTATATTGTCCAACCCACATGTCAGAAAGCTGTTTTTCTCCAGGCAAGCTACTACATACTAGACTATTACTACATATAACATAAAACTTATATAAAACATGTTATATGTTGTATTACATGTAATTTTAATAAGAACCACAGTATACAAGAGGAGTTCAGTAAATATTTAATAGGATAATTTGTTGTTTCTTTCATTTCAGCTAAATGTTACTTTTACTAATGCGGGTAACTTGAAAATAGAATATGATAACATATTACCAGTGGTTTATTTTTCTGAAAATACAAGAAAAACTGAATTTATATCTATACAAATTGTGCTATGCTTAATTTCCTAAATATTATATAGATTGTAAAACATTTACTTTCCTCAGATTTTCTTAACAAATGAGTTAGACTTTATGAGTTTCTATTCTTGACCAAAAACAACAAAA
>NW_012147952.1:8598980-8621846 GCF_000956105.1 Propithecus coquereli
TGCCAAACACCATGCAAAAATTATCTCACTTACCTCCGATAATAAAAAGGAGTATTTTCCCCATTTATAAAATGGGTAAAATGAGGCTGAGAAAAGTTAAATAACTTCCAATGCGAGAACAGCTAAAATGGGTTATTTTAAAATCCAGTCTGTTTGATTCAAAATCACATTTTAAACAACTGTCCTATACTTTATATTTCATATTTTTTGTTATTCAAGAGTGAAAAATGTCAAAAATTTACTTTTAGAGTAACTGTTATCTGGGGGTACAATATTACATTATGTATTTTCATTTTTAAAATTTCCAAGAACCTCAGAGAATTATTGTAGAGTGATCTTAATAAACCTACCTCTCTGAAGATAAAAAGGTTAAGCAAAACCATCCCAAAATTATAGACAATGAGCACTAAGCGCATCTGAAAAGGTTCTCGATCCTTCATCCATTTTGGACCCAGCCACACAAACAAGAGGTAAAGGGTACTTATACTTAGTGTAGGCCATGGAGACTGCATCAGAGGCCAATTTTCCACACGTTTATCTACAGAAAGAACAAAAATAACATAAAATTAATTACATAGTAATGTTTTATAAAATAAACTTTTAGGGATTAAAATGTTTCCACTAAATTTCCCTATCTGAACCAAATACAGAAGATCACTATCCTTTGAGTCTCAACAAAAATACATGGTATAAAAAGTAGAGAATCAATACTGACTCCTGCAACTAGCTTTTGAAAATTAAGTTTCATTACTTATGTCACACATTATGTTTTATAGAGAACCTAGAGAACAAAGAAAAGAAATAAAGCTCACCAAAAATAGAGGGATAAGCTTAGGATAAAAAGTTAATGAAAGACTTCATAGACAGAAAATAAATATTTTAAGGAAACACTTGTTTTCCACTTTAAATACGTGAAATTTATCAGTGCAGCCTGGAAGCTCTCTGTACGTCCATTCCTAAAGCAGGCGAGAATTAGACTGACGAGTGTGGGGCAATGGAAGCCATTTGCTGATATCGCCAGATACTGAAGGCAGGAAGATGGTTCTACATGAGAGATTAAGTTAGCATTCACTACAAATCTATCATTTATTTAAATGGTAATCATATTCAAGACATTTTTCTAACTTTCTCGTCAAGAGCATGTATCTATTTTATTCCCCATGAATAACCAATTTGTGTGCTTTTCTCTACAGCTATAAATCACTTAACTTACATATATGTAAATATATATAATGCAACACATTATTACATTTAAAATGAATTGATTTGTTCATAATATTAAAATATGCAACCATGAATCAATTTTATAATAGAATGTTCCCACAAGTAAAACATTTCTAAGAGAAGCGTGATAATGAAATACAAATGAGATTAATAAAAATTCATCTTTTAATACATTATAGAAAGATATTAATACTAATTTTTATATTTCTAAAAGCTAAACATTTAAAGATTACAAATCTAATGTCTAGTTTATTCTCAGCAATGAAAAACATTTTTACATTCTATTTTTAGGAAAATAATCTATTTTTTAAATAGTAAAAGAAAATACAAGTTCCTAAACCCAGCCTAAATGAATTTAACTTAATTGCTGATTACAATAACCCCCTATTTAAACTGTCATTTTTACTAAAGCTATATATGCAAAATGGTTCTAGATTAGATAAGTAGGTATTAAAACACATTAGTTAAAAACAAATTGGCCGGTGCGGTGGCTCACACCTGTAATCCTAGCACTCTGGGAGGCCGAGGCGGGCGGATTGTTTGAGCTCAGGAGTTCGAGGCCAGCCTGAGCAAGAGCGAGACCCCGTCTCTACTAAAAATAGAAAGAAATTAATCGGACAACTAAAAATATATAGAAAAAATTAGCCGGGCATGGTGGCACATGCCTGTAGTCCCAGCTACTCGGGAGGCTGAGGCAGGAGGATCACTTAAGCCCAGGAGTTTGAGGTTACTGTGAGCTAGGCTGACGCCACAGCACTCACTCTAGCCAGGGCAACAGAGTGAGACTGTCTCAAAACAAAACAAAACAAAAAAACACAAATTAATCTGTTTCTATATACTGTCAATAGAAAATAAGATATAAGACATAAAACATAACATTTAATCGAATATCTCCAAAGTTAAGAAGCAACGTCGTTAACTCCGGTTTCAGTGAAATCAGAGTTGTTAAAAAGGTGAGATGGTGACTTGGAAGAAAAATACATATGGGAACAAGGAAAACAGAAAAACTAATTTTATTTCATAGTTTACAAAGGAGGTCTACCATTCATGGAGATTATGGTTCTACCACTCAAATGAAATACATTCCAGAGTTAAAGTAAAATATTTGAAAGACAGGACACAGAGTAAACCTCTCACAAGAAGGAAGTAACTTAAAAGATGGCAACACACTTTGAGAGGCTGAGGGAGGAGGAACGCTTGAGGCTAGGAGTTAGAGACCAGCCTGAGCAACACAGCAAGACCTCGTCTCTACAAAAAAAATTTTGAAAATTACCCAGGCATGGTGGTGTGCACCTGTAGTCCCAGCTACTCGGGAGGCTGAGGTGGGAGGATCCCTTCAGCCCAGGATTTCGAGGTTACACTGAGCTATGATTGTGCCACTGCACTCCAGCCTGGGAGACAGAGTGAAACCTTTTCTCTTAAAAAAAAAAAAAAAAAAAAAAGGCATGGCTGAGTTTTGTTAAAGGCATTGTGCCACTGTGTTCTTATTAGTAACGGTTTGCTTTTCTTTAATGACATCTTAGCCTTCTATGTTAATTATTCTTTTATGACCAGACCTTTCTATGCCAAAGCCGCCCCATAAAACACATGGTGCTTATTTACTTAGGTCTTTATTTTTCTATATTACAGAAGAAAAGATTTAGACAAACTCCCTGAAGCCTAAAGCCCAGTTCTGGGACACAGAGGAGTTGCTACGGTGTCCTAGTCTTCTCCACAAACTATAAGGCAGATACTGTTTCGTCCATGAAACTGATACAAAGAGCAAAAGTACTCTGTTAATGGAATAATCTACATAATAAAGAAAGGACAATAAATTCGTCTATGAGGAGATTTTGGTATCTAACATCATGGATTATTTCTCATGCTTACACAATATAAAATTCTTATTGACTTCCAAGGAAGTTCTGAGCAGCAAGTAGAAAATAATTAGAGAAATAGATCCAAAAATTTGCCACAAATTAATTAAATAAAAACACTCATTCGCTTTGATGTATAGTGTGTTACACTGTATTGTTCTCTTGTTCAACAGAGAAATTTAAAGACAGGACTACCTTCATGGTTGAGTGTTGGGTTGGCAAAAAAAAAAAAATAATAAAATAATAATAATAATAATTAAAATTTAAAAAATAAAGAGAGGACTACCAAAAAGAGAGAGGAAAGAGACATGAATATGAAGCTGAAGAACTTACAATATGGAACAGTAATGGAGGCCGACAGATGAGTAAAAATGTGCAGGGTTACAGATAGCAAATAACAGAGGTATCGGAGAAAGCATACAAGACTACCAGAAAATAGGTGGGCTGAGTTCTAATGCTGGCTATGCTACTGTGTGTAGGACCTTAGGGCATAATTTCTCTTCATTTCTTTCATCTATAAACCCTGAAGGGGAGAAGGTGAACTAGATTAGTACTTCTCCAATTTCACTGAGAAAAAGAATCACCTGGCGGCATAGTTCAAATGCAGGTTCTGAAAGAGTATGTCCGACATGATGGCCATTTCTAGAACACTGCATTTTCTAGGAAGCGTCAACTGATGCTGTATCATTATTCCATGGACCACCCACTTGGAGTAGTAAGAAACTAGATGATCCCTTAGGTTTACTTTATAATAACATCTGAAAATTCTTACTTCTTAAAATAATTATTAGGAGCAAGAATGGATTAAAGATGAGAAAAAAAATTAGATCAAGAAAATGTCAACTGGTCAGAGGACCTTTTGCACTGCCAGAGCTTTTGCTCATGTTTCCAATCCATAACAGCACCCATGGTGCTGTCCCAGTGACCTTCCTTTCAACTGTAATCTCCCTGAAGGCAGGGGCTGGGTCTTTCATTCTTGTACTGCAAGGCCTATCAAGGTGCCTAAAATTTACTTGATGAATAAATAAAAATTGGGTAATTGTTTCTTATTATTCCATTATTCTCTATCCTTTCTGGCAAATCCAACAGTACATTTACCAAAACTCAAGATTTTTTCAGTGTCCAGCTACCCTTTCCCTACATTTCTTTCCAGATCCTCCTTTGTGTCAGCATAGTAACTTTAACATCAAGTCAACAACACTTCAACTCAGTATTTACTGAGTATGTGTGTGCACTATAAAACTCAATGTCCTTTTACTTCATTGCTTACTCCAAGGGAAAAAGCAATGCCCTGACTTCTTTGCCCAACAATGCAAGTCATGCATTCATTCAACAACCACTAGCAAATCCCTGTTTTCGGCCTATAAAGGGCCACATTTCATACCATACCCTTCTCAAATTAGCCCTTCCAGTTGACAAGAGTCAGAGAGCTCTCAAAAATTTCACTTCCTATGATTATAGAAATTATAGTATTAATAATTGTCAAAACCAAAACTATAGCGTAACAACTCGCATCCTAATATTTGCATGAAATTCCTCCATGTCTTTACATGTTATTATAATAGTTACATGCATCTTTCTGAATTTATTTGCATTAACATTTCCTTTAGTGCTTCTGAAGAGATTTAAATATTCTACACTTCTGTTTCCTTTCCACTAAAGAGGACTGACTGTGTCACAATAGTGCCATAAAATGATATGAAAGTTCAACATTACCAACAGGTCACCCTATGTCTTGAACCAAAAAAATGCTGGGAAACTAAAATGGTAAAGGAAAATCATGAATACCGAAGCTTCACATATTTTATGTAACCTTTGAACATATTAAAATAATAAATTCTCTATATTTTCATTAACTCAAATGTTTAAATAAACATGTTTTAAAGCTAAATTAAATCCTCTAATTCATTTGGGTTACTGTACATTGAATCCAAATGTAGATTAAACATATTAGAGTGACAGCAAGATAATATATTTTTAGTATGTTGTCAATATCCTAATCCTACAGTTGGGATTTCATGCCATGAATTTATTAGGGGAAAAAAATGGAAAAATTCTATTGAAATCCTACCCCTCCTGCTACCAATTGAAGCCAATTCTGTCATCAAAGTGTTACAAAGATCCAAATGTGTTTTATGTAACATTCTTGGGAATTTTCTCTTTGGAAAGCATTTGTTGGGGGTATCAAAAATGGCACAAATATAAACTGACTTGTCAATTTAACAACTTGTCTGTCTTGCTTTTATAATTTATACTATTGTTTATTAACATGATGTTTATACCCTCAAGTCTTAATGTTTTTGCTCTTTTTTTGAGCCTATTTATTATAATAACAATTTTAAGCCTTTCATGTTATCATGTAAGCCTTTGTCTAAACTAGAATTGTAAAATTTTAGCTTCATAAATGATCCCTTTATCTGAAAAGTGAGACTCAGAGAGATTAGAAGACCTGCCACAGCAGGCAAAGCAAGAGCCCCACGTACAGTGGCAGCTATTCTCGTACTACTCAGTCATCATGTACTTGAATTGTAAGTGGGAAAATTTCCCATCAATTTCTTTCTGAATTACAGGTACAAATCTTATATTTTAAGACTGTTCCTTTAAGGTAAAGAAAACCTGAGAGAGCTTCAAGAGCTCCCTCAGTAGAAAGAATGACAAGAGATACTCAAATGAGCAAATCTCACGGTTTATTGGGTGCTGCTTCGGGCAGACCTGGGCCAGGATCATGAATGCTTTGGAAGTTATGACACAGACTGAGGGGAAAAGACCAAAGATGTCTGGCCTTGAAAAGAGAAAGAGGCCTCATCAAATACTAAGAGAACTTATGAGAGATCAGATTTATTCTTTATTTTCAGAGGGTAGAATTAGAACCAATGAGAAGGAGTTATAAAGAAAGTAAATTTCACCTAAATTCAGAAAATTTCTAACCACTGGCTTTCCTTCTGTATGTAGAAGGAGCTGTCTCCTTTGGTAATAGTTTCCCTATTCTAGTTTTAAACGAATTTTTTTTTTTTTTGAGAGACAGATTCTCACTCTGTCTCCCTGGCTAGAGTGCAATGGCATCATCATAGCTCACTGCAACCTCAAACTCCTGGGCTCAAGCGATCCTCCTGCCTCAGCCTCCTGGGTAACTGGGACTACAGGCATGTGCCACCATGCCCGGCTAAGTTTTCTATTTTTTGTAGAGCAGGGGTCTCACTCGTGCTCAGGCTGGTCTTGAACTCTTGACCTCAAGTGATCCTCCTGCCTCGGCCTCCCAGAGTGCTAGGCTTACAGGTGTGAACCGCCGCACCCAGACTATAAACTAAATTTAAGCAAACCTAAAGCCAAATACTATAGCAAATCAAGCTCAGAAAAAGATTTTATTTTAATAATGAGAATTACTAAGACACATTATTTTAACCTTTCCAGACACTTAAGGGTTAACTTTCTCAGGAAATAGTTTCCAATGAGAATATTTTGACTGATTCATAATTCACATGCCAAGTGGGACTGATTTGTTTACAAACATTAATTTGGTCAGAAATAATACAAGTTTATCTATATTAAGAGGTCACATAATAGTTACAACTGTGTTTGTCAAATTCACAACATTCACTAAAAGGAGCAAATTAATGGGGGCGGGGAGGACGTTCTATCTAAAATGGGTTTACCCTTGAACATACTCTCCCAACAAGTTTTTATTCTTAGTCTGATTTGTATCTTAAGATCACACAGAACATTAGAATAGAACAGACTTTGAAGTCAGACACTCTACTCCTTTGGAGCTAAGTGATTTGGGGCAGGTTACTTGGTCTCTAACTTCTCAAAGCTCGTTATCTATCAGAGGCAGAGACAGAGATGATAACTCAATTGCTATGCAGTATGATGAGTGCAATATCAGAGGAGTGTCTTAAGTACAGTGGGAGGACCAGAAAGGGGAACAAGGCAAGCTTCAATAAGAGACATCTGAACTTTTTTTCAAAGAGGAGGAATTTGCTCTCTGGAATTTTCTTTTTCCAGAGAGCAACATTAGAGAGACCTGTACAAGTTCCCTTAGTAGAACGACAAGAGATAGGCTAATGAGAATATCTGAATACTCTGAGAGAACCGAATGAATAAACAGTCCAGAAGCAAGAAATTAAACACTTACTTTGTAAACTAAGCAGGCCTGTCGTAGAGGATGTATACATGGGAAGAGGGCAGAAAATGACTGCGAGGATTCCTTAGAGGGTCTTAGACACTATGCCATGGAGGCTGGAATTTATCATGTAAATAATGAGAAGATATTTTATTGATTTTGCCTTTTAAAAGATCATGGTGGAGGCAGTGGGGTGGACTGAAGGGGAAGGGGATATGTCAAGAGGCAGGAAAACCAGCTGGATCCAGACTGCCCATTAAGAATCACGTGCTTTTTAAAAATACAGATTCCCAGGCTCCACCCCAGATCTGCTAAATCGAAATCTCTGCAGGCGAGGCCTGGCACTATGATCTCAAAGTTCCCCAGTGATTCTGACAGGCAGCGAGACTTGGAGTCCACGATAATGCCAGAAAGGATGGAAATCTGGATTCAGGGTCTGCAGTGGCAACAGACGGGAGAGGCAGACATGAAGGTTCCGAGGGTAAAGTCTACAGACTGTGTGACTTTCATGGATGTGAAAGGTGAGAGTAAAAGAAAAGTTCAGGATTAGTTCCAGATTTCTGGCCTAGCTGGCAGCATCGTGATCCAGGACAGAGTATGAAGGAAGAGCAGCAGGTCTGAGAAGAAATAATCAGTGAATATTAACCATCTCATGTTTGAGCCACCTGTAGGACACTGAGGTGGAGGCATCCAGTAGGCTCCGGAGCGGCAGGGCTGTGGACACACAGAGGAACAAGTGACAGTGAAGACCACAGTGGAGTTTGAGATCACAGGGGAAAGAGCGTGGAGAGAGAACAACATGAAAAAGGATTGAATCAGGACACTTGAGGCAGACTAGGTGAAATGGCAGCAAATCAGCCAGAGGCAGGAAAAGAGAAAATGGTGTCACAAAGACCAAGAGAGCAAGACATTTTCAAAAGGAGGGGAAGGGCAACAGAATCTACGGCTGGAGAATCAGCTGTTCTGTTCTTTTTTTTTAATGGGGAAAGAACTATCTCATAGAGTTGATATGTAATGATAAAATCCAATAAGCTATGTGAAAGTTCCTAGCACACATGGATGCCCCGAAGTCATTTATTCCCTTCAGCTGCACCCCATTCTCTCCCCACTCTAAATCTTAACAAGAGTGTGTCTTAGGTCAGGAATAATCTGAGCCCTTTCCCTTAAAAATCAAGCCCTTCAATGCCCTCTAGAACTTTTTTCCCCAATCTTTGTTCTGAATGTGGGCTCTCAAATCAGACTTACCAGCATTAGAATCTTCACTTACCAGATGAATAAGTTCACGAAGATCCTTAATCTCTCTTGTGTTGTGGATGACAATAAGGTTGTGAGGAATAAGATAATATGTGTATAGTATCTGACATAGAGAAAGAGCTCAATAAATGTTGGCACTGTCATTATTATTGACAATGATTAAACCTCTCCTCCTCTCTCTTCCAAGAGGAGAGTTGAGCCAAATTAAAGAAAAATTACTGTCAATAATTAAACTTAGGAGAAGAGTTTATACTGAGAAGACAGAACATTTTATGACTTATATATTGAGAAGGCAATATTTTATAATTCTGTATTTATTGATTTAGGAAATCAAATACATAAAAATTCTCTTTTTTTTTTCCTAGCCTTTTACAGAAAAAAAAAATACATAAAAATTCTCGTGAACTCTGAATTTTTTAAATTAAGTGGAGAGGCTATTTTTAAAAACTACTTTTTTATAATATTAACCAGATTTTAATAAAAAATAAAATTCTTGTAATCCAATAGATTTCAAGTAACCCTAGTATCCTCTACTTATATAGAAGATACTATATAATCAAACAACTGTATTTAATACAACAAATTAGCCCTATGTTTATTAAAGCAACTTCCTTAAAAACCTCTAATAGACCTACTTTTTTTGAAAGGCTGTTTTCTTTTAAAGCTTTTTGTAACTCAGGATTTCCACCAGTCAGAATGAACTATCTTCCTCAAGTAGTCTAAGCTAGTAAAGTTTCACTATCATCTTCCAAAAGAAAAATTAGTCAACTTTTAAATTTTTAGAACATCCAAATTCCTAGAAGAACTAAATGGAAGGAACACAAATTATAGTAGGAAATAATCTTAGATGATGGCAAAGGAAGTCACATGGAGCAGAGGCAGCTTGATACAGGGGTAAGGGACAACGCTTGAATTAAGAAGAACTAGATTCTAGCTCTGTCATTTTTTAGCCCTGTGACTATGAAGCTGAAACTCTGAGCCACCACTTCGTCATATGCAAAATAGGGGTGACAATAAGTTATCTAAATCATTGCCCTTTTGATTCAGGTAAAATGAGCAACAGTTAGTTATTGATCAATATAATATGGTTCTAGAAGATATACAAAGTCCCCGTTAGGGTAAAAAACAACTAAATGTTCTATAAAAATATATGCCCTCATTTGGTTTTTAAATTAATAACTTAAGCACATTTAAAAATTCTTCTTTTTCCATAATATTAATAGTACGTAGTAGTGGATTGTAAAAGAAATTAGGAATACTCCATTCCCTTGCTACTCAAAGTGTGGTCCATGCACCAGCAGAAAAGCATCACCTGGAAGCTTCCAAGAAATGCAGAATCTCAAGCCTCACCCCAGAATTGCTGAACCAGAATCTGCATTTTATAAGATTCCACAGTAACTTAACATAGTAAAGAAGCACTGCTCTGGTCTACTCAGAAATGTGAACCTGCTTTATATAATATGTAACGAAAAGTTACATAAAAGTTTGCTTGATTTGATTTGTTCCTAGATTCTACCTAAATAAATCAGCCAATTGCTTTTCTTTCTTTTTTTTTTTTTTTGAGACAACAGAGTATCACTCTGTTGCCCAGGCTAGAGTGCCATGGCGTCAGCCTAGCTCACAGCAACCTCAAACTCCTGGGCTCAAGCAATCCTTCTGCCTCAGCCTCCCGAGTAGCTGGGACTACAGGCACGCGCCACCATGCTCAGCTAATTTTTTCTATATATTTTTAGTTGTCCAGCTAATTTCTTTCTATTTTTAGTAGAGACAGGGTCTCACTCTTGCTCAGGCTGGTCTCGAACTCCTGAGCTCAAACAATCCGCCCGCCTCGGCCTCCCAGAGTGCTAGGATTACAGGTGTGAGCCATCGCGCCTGGCCTCAATTGCTTTTCTTCTAACAGAATCTACATGTGTTTAAGCTACCATAAACTAAGAACACATGTGTAACAAACCCTAAATATTGAGTAGCTTTAGGAGTATATCCAAGACATCAAGAAGTCTACATTATACATAATTCTAAGTTGGAAGAAGAGAAAAAAGAAAAAAAAGAAGTCTGTACTATACATTACTACTCTATTCATCCTTCTTTAATAAGTTAAAAGCAACAGTTCCAAATTAACTCCTTTTTAATATCTGGCTATTAATCACCACTAATATACTATAGTGATATTGTTAAAAATCCATTTGCATTTACTAACTACACAAAAATAAAGGTTACCCATTAGTATAATGTCACATTGTACACTAAAAGCACGCCCAAAGGGAAACTGTGGCCTTTGTCTTAAGGAGATAGTCAATGTCTTCCTTCATTTATTACAAATGTCATGAAGACCAAGGCCACAGCCCTATCCCTTGCTGTACTGCTATAACAATGCGTGATATGAAAATCCTTAAACATTTGTTAAAAGAAATTTTTAACAAAAAATGTAGACAACTGTGGTCAAGAAGAGTCTGAGAAAGATCTTATCTCTAGATAGGGAGTAAACTAAATAACACCTTAAGGCCTCTTCTAGGTTCAAATGTAAAATGTGATGCTTAATGTATTCCTCAAGCCAAGTAAAGCTTGCATATCAGTGAGGTGAAAAAGGTAGAACTGGAGAAGGGCCTTCCTACAACGGGACGAAATGGAGCAGGTAACGAACGAGCTGAGATATACTCTAGAAATAAAACACAGATTCTGAAGATGGTGGGGGAAGGACAGTCTGATCAAGTTCCTGTTTAGTCAGAAAGATTAATGGGAAATTTCTGTTCTAAGCCCCTATGTACTCAGGAAAGAGGACGGAAGGTTTGAATTTGGAAGAGAAGCTGGATGAACGTGAGGAAAGGGTAGCTTTTGCAGAATTACAGAGGTAGACAAGACAGAGGCTAGGCTAAACAATGGCAAAGAGGTCAGAGTGTGATGGGAACAGAGAGCTTCACCAGCAAGGGAGGGGAAAGCTGCAGTGTGTCACGGTATGCAGGAGCAGACCGCCTGAGAGCAGTTCAGCACAGCGCTGAAACACCAGGGCAAAGATGTCTTATCTGACTCAGTCATGTAATAGTCACGCAACAGACTGAAATTATGGAGGGAGGAGTCAAAAAACAGAGGAAAAAAGAATTCTGGTTGCAAGTTTGCCTGAATAGAGATCATAATAAGTGTAATAAGTAAAAAGTGAAAGAAAGTATAAAATTTCCTATAGAAAGCAGACAAATAAGGATGCATTCAAAAGCTGTAAAGGGGAAAAGACAATAACATAGATGAGGAGAAGGAATCAATACGTGATTCAAGCTGAAGGCTGATTACTTTGAAATTTCATTTGGGAGGGTTAGTATTAGGTGAATAAGATCCAGTGAAAGTCAGTTTACTTACCTGGAAAATGGGACTAAAAACAGCACCCAGTCCAAAGGAATATGAGAATTAAATGTGATACTACATGTAAAATACTAGACACAGTGTTTGACACTTAGTAAGCATCTGATAAATGTTCACTATTATTACTGGGCAATAAAACAGTATTTGTTAAATGAATAGGTAAGCTATCCTGCATTATAAAAAGGTTATTGTCTTGGAAGGGAGAAAGATCTTGATCCCATCTCAGTTCTGTTATTTTTTTCCAGCTTTGTAGTTTTAAGTCTTTCTTTACCTACTGATGGTTAAATAATACCTAACTTATAGAGATGCTATGAAGATTACATGTAAGGTGTATGAACTGCATTGCTACAGCATCTTTAGTCCATAATAGTCTACACTAGAAGCTCAATGAATGGTAGTAAGTTTCATCATATGAAGATGGTACTGAATTCATGACTTTAAAAAATGACATATTTGCCCTTTCCAATGGCGATGGCCTTCCCACGAGAACATGCCTCTCGCAAAGGATCTCCTTCATCCCCCTCCAGAAGAGAAGAGGAAACACAAGAAGAAGTGCCTGGTGCATACCCCAATTCCTACTTCATGGATGTGAAATGTCCAGGATGCTATAAAATCACCATGGTGTTTAGCCATGCACAAACAGTAGTTTTGTGTGTTGGTTGCTCTACTGTCCTCTGCCAGCCTACAGGAGGAAAAGCAAGGCTTACAGAAGGATGGTCCTTCAGAAGGAAGCAGCACTAAAAGTACTCTGCTTGAATGAATGGGAAACCATCCCAATAAATACATTTTGGATATTTAAAAAAATGGCATATTCATAAAAGCCATTTCATAGGGGAGATAGAAACAATGCCAAGGAATAAAATATGTATCAAGAGAGATATTTGAAGAATAATGCCTTATATCTTGAAAGCCAAGATTGGAAAGCAGGTAAGCAGTTTCCTTCTTTCCAGTTCCCAAATTTTGCTGGTCTTCTCAGGAAAAAAAGTGGTCATAAAACTTCCTGCCTGCATTAGTCTGGGAGTTTCAAGTCCTACTATCCACTCAGTGCTGCCAATGATCTCAAAAGTTGAAAACTGAAATGGCATTTCCCTTTAGCAACACAGACTGAAGATACTTTTAGACTGCTGTGAGTGTGTGTATGTTAATGGGAACTTTGGTCAAAACCTTCTCTTGGCTCTAACAGTTATATAAATTGAGCACCCACTGGGTAAAATGCTACTAGTCCTGAATTTATTACCCTTTCACTAATTAACAATAGTTTCCAGTTCTTGTATTATGTAATTTATCACTTTCATAATTCACTTTGAATATACTTTTTTTACACTCCTATTACTCCCTCATATTAAAAAAGTCAACTTCATCTTCTCAGCCTCTTTTTGTATTATATATATATATTTATATATATAAGTATATAAACATATAAATGTATATAAATATTAATATCACTTTCTAGTTTAATCTCATATACCAGCCTTTAATAGTACCTTTAAGCATTTCAGATGTCTTTCTTTAGACTATCTCTGGTGATATTATGATTTTGTTCAGATTTAGTATTGTAAATGGTTATACTTTGTAGATAAGGTAGCAGTATAAGAAAAATAAAATAAGAGAGATACATAGTCGAGGCCTGATTATTTCTTTCCTGCTTGGCTAGTGTGATGGGAAGACAAGTGCACTGGGCTAGAGACAAATTAACCTCTTTACACTCATTTCTACTAAGTGATCATCTGCAAGTTATTTAACGTCTATAAATCTCAGGGACTTTTAAATATATGAAAATAATGCCTTCAAGTCCTATCTCCCAGGGTTGTTGTGAAGTTCTTGATAAAACTGTAAAGCAAAGCACAAAGCCAAAGTTGTCTTCCTTGTTAGTTGCTACTTTCTAGCCACTTGGATGCTTTTTAAAGCCAACAGCTATATATTCTCTTTATAAAACCATTTTTCTTTGCTTAAAAAAAACCCAAAAGAATAAAAGAATCAACTGTTTCACCTTTAAACACTGAAGATCATTTCTTCATTTTATGTCCTATTATATGCAAAATTCTTTAATTGTGGTAAAAAACACAAAATTTATAATCTCAATCATTTTAAGTATGTAGTCCAGTAGTATTAAGTATATTCACATCATTGTGCAACCAATCCAAAACTTTTTTGTCTTGTAATACCGAAACTCTGTACCCATTAAGCAACTCCACATTTCTCCCTGCCCCTAACCCTTGACAACCACCATTCTACCTTCTGTCTCTATGAATCTGACTACTTTAGAGAGTCCATGTATATGGAATCATAATTCCACATATGTAATTATCTTTTTTGACTGGATTATTTCATTTAGTATAATGTCCTCAAAGTTCATCTTTGTTGTAGTATATGTCAAAATTCCTTCCTTTCTAAGACTGAATAATATTCCATTTTGTGTATATAACACATTTTGTTTATCCATTTGTCTGTCAAAGGACATTTGGGTTATTTCCACCTCGTGGCTATTGTGAATACTGCTGCCATGAACATAAGTATGCAAAAATATATGAAATTCTTAACAACACACATCTGTGCCAAGGTTTTAATTTGATAAACAAATAAAAATGAATTACTCCTTTGAATGCTGCAGTTCAAAATCACAAACACTTTTATGTGATTACACCTGACAGTGAGTGACTGATTCCTTCAGTGGATTAATGCATTTGTCTTTCAAATCCAAAGGCTTATATTCTAATTAAAATATAATAATAAATAGAGCACCTATACCAACGTATTTGTTTACGAATGACAATATTCCATTAAGAAAACTATATGACAAAAGACTTTAAAAATTAATATTTTGATTAGTTAAGAAATCTCCTTATATCGAAACCATTTACTTTCTTTTATTTCCCCCTTTCTATGAGATCTTACATACTTCTAGCAATTTTACGAAAATTTTAAGCCATATTTCCAAACTTAAGTCAAAAATGCACATATATAAAGTGCCTACAATAGAAAACCTTTTGGAATGATGTACAACAACATTTTACACTTTTTGTAGAAAAAATATAAACTAAGATCGAGTTTAAGTTTATATCTAAGCCATTATTTTAGGAGACAGTATGAGGATTCAATAAAGTAGTCTTAAGATTATGTAGTTAGTTCAACCCCTCTCATGGCACAGGTAGAAATAAGAGACCCAAAAAACATATAATAAGCCATCCTCAGAAGTTGCATATCACATAATAAATGCAATATAAATTGAGATAACTTTATTCTTTAATATTATTGCTACTGTTTCTGACAAAACAGTTAATTCTTGATTATTTGAGAAATGCAGAAATAAATAGGTATAGTCCTATAGCAACAAACAGTGCTATTTCAAAGCAGATGCTTAAATATCTATATCCTTTGTTTCTTTATTCCTCTACCTATTTCTTACAGAGCAGATAAGAATAAGTAAAAAGGACCAAATATGTATCTGTTATTTTTACTATTTGTGCAGTGTTGATAACAATTTTGTTGGCAAATATCTGAATTATTGTATAGAATGAGGTTCCTGAATTTCTGATTACATTGTACATTGTACAATGTACATTTCTGTACATTTATTTGAATCTGCTTTATTTATTCCAAAAATAAAGTAAGTGGTGTCTATATCTAGAATTATAGAACCAGACAGTACCTTAGAGATTATCTAATTCAACCCTCTTAATTTACAGATGAAAAAAAACTTGTGAATTGAAAAAGCAACTTAACTTGTCCAAACTCTCACAACTAATTAGCAACTGACTCAGGACTAAAGCCTAGGTCATCTAAATCCCAGTCCAGAATTCTTTACGTTCATGATACCATACTGCCCTCCTCATTTCTACATATATGGCAATACTTCTGCATAGACAAAGAATAAAAAAGAACAATTATATCTGATTTTATATCTCTAGAAATCTTGACTTTGTATCTCTGTTTTGTGCTACTAAATGATTTAATGGTTTGATTCATTCATTAAATTTAGTCAACATTAATTGAATTTATGACCAACTGATAATAAAGATCATTTTTAAAAAGTTTTCTGTAATTTAGTATGGTCTAAAACTTTATTAGTATTTAGCAACCAGAATATATCATGATTCAAAATTATGGCAGAGTAAGGGGGTCATCTCTTCATACCTATCAAATCAACAAATATATGTGATACTCCCTGTGCTGGGGAGAAAAATCCAAAGAAGTGAAAAGGTAAAAAATAATGAAGGTTTAAACAGTTCAAGACTAAAGTCACAGAAAGAATGGCCCAAGGAAATACGTAACTACTAAAGACAATGCGTTCATGTGAGAGAACAAACTGCTCTAGGGTACCATGGACAAGGAAGGCTTTGCAAGGAGGGCTAGTGTGCTGGGTTCTGGTGAAAGGTATCTGGAGAGGTAAACAGGGGAAAGGTCAGTTAAGGCAAGGGGAATGGTGTGACGAGAAACATAAATGTGGACATGCACACATTTTACTTAACTGTCCAAATTGGCTAGAGCTGCAGGTCTATGGACAGGGGTATATAGACTGACCAAGTTAGAAAGTTAATTTGGACACTGGTTTTGAAAGGCCATGTATTTCCTCCCCTCGCTTTTCTAAAAGTCCAAACCTGTATGATTTAAAAGTATATGTATTCTAATACATTCTTATTCTAAGGGAAAATAAAACAACAGCACCTTGATTTGTTAACAGGCAAAATGTCCTAATGATGAGGAGGAAAAAAAAGCCATGTGAAGTGAGAAAAGATAGACTCTTTGCATAACTCATTTCTGTGTGCTAATACATGCCTAATTCAAAATAAGTAGCTCGATAAATGAAAAATAATACTTAGGTTAATAATGTTAAATCATTCACAGATGACATTATCATAAGACTTGAGAAAAAATAAGAAAAAAAATTGAATTTTAAAAGGATGATCGAATACTCGGTGGCTCTTAAGATCACAAAAGCACTGTGTGATTTATAATTATTGGTACAATTCTTGAATCTTTGCCTAAGCCAAAGAATCTAACTCTATAAAACTGTGTCCTGACACCAATTTTAGAATCTGCATTGTTTACCCTCCTAGAAAGCTAACATAAACATACTGTACAGCATTTAAAACTCAGCTCCTCTGGGGCCTAGTAATCCCTAAGACAAACCCATGTTCACTCCAGCTTATTCCAGCTGAGTTAAACGTCCCCTCCCACCAGCCCCAGTTTCATCAAACCTGGATGACTCACAGGCCATTAAGCACATTCCCTCTTTCAGTGGTTTTTCAATCAGGCTTGACGTTGACATTCTTTGCCCTAGTCTACCTCTCCAAATACTCTCTCACAGTACCCACATCAACTCCTCACTGAAGGGCAGGGGTAAGTTACTTGTAGTGAAATAGCTAAAATGTTCTAAAAACGAAGCTTGTATATTCCTTTCACAACTCAAGAGTGAGGTACAGGTGGGAGAAGTAGATTTGAGAAGAGTAGAGAAGGACTTTTCTGACCTTCCTTAGGCCCCAGCTAGGCCTGAATCTGAAAGATCACACTGCCTTCAGACCATGATATTGAGGAAAGGGGAATGACAGTGACCCCCTAAACTTCATAAGCTGCATAAGGGCAGTGACCAAGTATTTTCCTTCTTTCCCCAAGGCCCAGAACTGTGCCTGCACATGGCAAGTGAATATGGAAAGAATGAATGATAATATTAAGCCTGGCTTCCAAATTTTGTTATCATCCTCCAAGAGTCCTCCCTCTTCCTGTACCACTTATCCCTTCTTCCTTCTGCCCCCTCCTAAGTGAATTCAAGGACCCAGCTAGGTTGGCCTTTTATATTCTAACTTCAACTACCAAGTAGACATGATTTTTTCACCAAAATTTTGGGTACTGTATCTGTGAACAGAGGGGCAATGTCAATCCCTCCCCAACCAATAGACATGTGTACCCATACCCTATGAACAGCAGCTGTTCTAATAAATGTGGTCAAAAAGAAATAGAGCAGCTCAGGAGACACTTGGCTTTATTGCAGGCATTCTTACTAACTTTTCAGGATATTTCTATGCTAAATGTCAGGTACACAAAAAGATATGACATACATTTATTAAAAGAATAATAAATTAATGCAGTGGACAATGTAGATAATTTGGGTGTTTACAGACTGGGGAATATTTGATTCATTTGTTAAAAAAATTTATATACAACTTTTCTTAATTAGACATACACTTTGAGTCTAGGATCCCAGTCCTAATAATTTTAATGCACCCATTAAGTAAAAGAATAGAAAGAAAAAAACAAACAATGACATCAGAGTACCTACTCCAACACCCTCAGGTGGTTTAAAGTGCTATATCAGTCTATACTTTCCCCTACTATAAACAAATATTAACTTCTTGTTAAAACATCCAAAACTATAATATAGAAAAATTAAAAATTATTTTTGTTGTTTTCTAAAAGTACAGTTCTTTCAAACTTTCAATTCCAATGTACAAAGTGTTAAAGATATAGTAAAAATAACATTTTCAGTGTTAACACATTATGCACCATATTCTGTATTTGCTAGATTTGTGCCTTTGAGAAGCCCAGTTTTAATACATTGCTTTGGATATGTTTTATTAAATAGCACCATTTGATATAATAGCACAAAATAACATTTTTCCAGAAACTGCTTGCCTAGGGCAAAAACCTCTTGGACCATCAAATATACTCTACGAATCTATAACTGCTCCTTTATGAAAGTGCAAAGCAGATACAGTTTACTTGCACTCAAGTAGAAACCTCAATGGAGAGAAATATTTAATTAACTAATAAAAGAGAAAGAAAGAACTACAGCCCTAGGAATGAAAACACTCAAGGGCATGGAGCCTAGCTTACTTCTTGCTCTCCCTCAATAATTTGCATCCTTTCACCACACTCATGACTATTTCGCAAGACCATCTTTCTCTCCCGCCCATTTTTGTTTCCCCCTGATTCACCAACTTTTCTTGAACCTCATCTAATAAGCTACTTTTCTACTTTGGCTCCCCCAACCCAGATTTTCATGAAATGATGCTGAGAGGCTATCCCCTTGGAATCCAAGCAGAGTGATGAGTCAAAGAAAAGGAACATGGAGAGCACAGAAAGGGGTGGAGTAAAAGGAAATAGGACCATAGACTTCAAGTCTATTCTGCCTGAACCTGAAAAACACTCCTCCTTACACAGCAGTAAAGCAGAACAGACTATATCCACTAAGCCTCTCTGCTGGTTAAGAAATACCATCTGCCTACATAAGGTAGCTTGGTCCAGAACGCAAGGAAGCAGTGTCAGGTTTCGTAAGTGGATAGTCAGAGCATGGGCAAACACCTTCCCTCAGACCTGCTTGTGAGAGGTCACTTGTGTTCCAGTGGCTACTCTCACTTCTCAGGGTTGGCCCACAATATTATATTATTTTATATGCCCTTCACCAGTAGCAAGCTTTCACATGAGGCAACGGCACAAAATTTCCTATTTCATTCGTGGTATTTTTTACACAAACATCATTAGGAAAGAATTATCCATCACAGAAAAGTACATTCTATCTTTGCTCTCAATTTTTCTTTCTGAGACTCTAGAGATGGGAAAGCTCCCAGATAGGAAGGGAATGACAGACAGGACCGAGAACTACTGGGTGTGGCTCTGGCTATATGGAGATTGAAGAACCTCAAAAACTCCTAAGTATGCAAAGTGCAATTACCTGCAAAGAGCTTGTCTGATATTCAGCTCGGCACCATTGTGTAATGAGAAGCCCTGACGCAATGTTTAAAGAACTCAAATCACAGAGATGAAGAGAAAGGCACATCTTTCCCAATTTTTGCAGGTACATAGGACAAAACTTGAAGAAAAACTCCATAAAAAACTGTCTTTTAACCATTTTCAGTTGTAACGACTTATTAAATGGCTTATTTCCCATTGACAAATTTGAGATCTTATGAAAAAGAATATACCTTTCTAAAGAAGTGAACATAGCATCAATGTCAAAGAATCATTTTGTCTCACACAAAAATAATTCCAGCGAATGCACATATATCCCACGTATCCGATTATATTCACGCTGTAGCCAGTGTTCATTTACTCTAACAACAACAAACACAAAAACTACAGGAATACATTTTCATTTCTAAGGAGGGAAGACAGAGTCACAACGTGGAATCTTAATTTCCTCCACTGATGGGATGCAGTGTGAAACTGCAAAAGGACTAGAAAAATTTACCCCATAAGAGCATTTCTAAAATTCCTTAAACCTAATTTTAGATTTAAAAAACTTGTAAATGCTTTAAAAGCAAAGCAACGAAGCAAATAAAGAAATAAATGGTAAAATGTAAAGATATCATAATATCACAACGGGGCTCCAGGAAGGCTGCATAACTCAACCAATTGACAGCCCAGCCAAAGGAACTCCAACAGTTAAAAGGAAAAGTTTGCTGCTTTAAGAAAACCGTGCATATGTAGACTTCTGGGACGACCTCTAGGTGCTGCTGTAGAGACCCCCTTCCGAAAGACTTATTTCTTCCCCGGTGTTTTAGCCTCCCCCTCCCCTTGACCGCAGTGCGCCAAGCCACTACAGACAATCGCTTCAAACGTATCCGCTGCTGAAAAATGCCTCAGAAACTAACACTCTTCAAGGTTCAAGGAGCCAAACAATGTTTAGTTTTCAGGCCAAATTATATTACAGACGGATGAGCTAGAGAGAAGAAAATATTAGCAGGGTTGGGTCAAAGCAACCAGGCGGCTAAAGCAGCAAAAAGACGGCGACCATTGGAGCCCTCCCCTTTCCCCAGCCCTCTCTTCATACAGAATATTACTCAATGTTGAAACTAATCCTATGTGCAAGGCCGAACTGTGAGATGAGCTGGGGAGAGGTAGGAGTATAGGGTGGGGCGGTTCCTGCGATGAGCTCTTGGCTGGACAGGCTCCATCTGATCTGTCAGCTCCCGCATCCGAGAAGCTGATGAGAGATGGTGGAAGCTCAGAGGAAAACCGTGCGAGTGTCGCGGGGGTGCGGGGCGGGGAGGCCTTAACGTTCGGATCAGATTAACCAGCGCACGGCCGAGCTGCCCGCGCCGGCACCTCCGCTGATCCGCAGCATCCTACCAGCCCAAGGGCGCTCCGAGAACAGGGGCTGGTGCCCCCAGCGAGGCAGCGGCCCGCAGGACCAGGCGAGGATGGGGAAGCCTTTACCTGCGATGGACCAGGTCCAGCGGTAGAACTCCACGGTGTCGTTGAGCGCCGTGGACACCACGTTCAGGACACTGCCCGGCTCCGAGTCCAGGAGCCCCATCGCGGCGACGAGCAGGCGCTGGCGGCGGCGGCGGCAGGGGAAAGCGGAGACCCCGCGAGAGGGTCGACCTCAGAGGAGACGGCCGAGGGGGCGCGCGGCAGCCGGGGACCCCTCTAACGGCCGCGGCCCAGCTCCGTCTTCGCTCCTCCTCTGAGCGCCGCAGCGGCGGGGATGCGGTGGCAGCTACGTCGACGAGCGGGGCCGAGAAGGTGTCGTCAAGGCACCCAGGAGGAGGAAGAGGAGGAGGACGAGAAGAAGGAGGTCTTGCCGCGAGCGCCGGGCGCTGCACCAGTCTGCCGCCTGGCGCCGCCGCCGCTCCAATCCCCTCCGCCGGCGTCACGTGGGCCCACGCGGGGGCGGAGGGGCCGGCGCACCCCTCCTCCCTCCGGCGCGCTAGTGCTCTCTTGCGCAGAGATGCTGCGGTCTCGGGGTGGGGGGGGGGTAGGACCGGAGCCAGACATGCGCAGGCGCATGCCGCCCCCATCCCCATCCCTCACCCCTCCTCCTGTCGTGCCGGAGCCAGACACCTGGCCCCTCCTTGCGACCTCTCCGCGAGTCTCCCCATCCTCCTTCCGCCTCCCTCCCCGGCATCAGGCCCCTGCGGAGAAGTACACACGCTGTCTTCCCACGGGTGACCTCGCATCCGCCCCGGATAAGTCCTGGGAAACAGGGCAGGAAAGAATGTGTATTTTGTGGGCAGAGATGAGGTAGGCGAGGTGCTTTAGTCTTTACGTGTCACTCACCTTGATTTCACGTGTGTTCTGTTTCTTTCACCAACACCGGCACATGCTTCTCACCGTGAGAAGGGATATGAACGAGTTGTCCCTATAAAGAATGAAAGGATATTTGTCTTACCTGCTACAGCGATGGAAAATAAGCTTTGGGGTCTACTCATTAACAAATTAACATATAATTGAATGAATGCTTCCATGTGTTGTGTAGACTCTTAATATACATGGAAAGATCAAAAAGCAATGTAATGGTGTTAAATTAGGCCATTAGTACTTTAGAGAAAAGGGAGAACAGAGAGGGGTCTTACAGGTAGAGAAGTGTGCCTGGATCTGCAGGAGTTGAGGTGAATCTAAAAGGATAATCGTGCAAGAGACAAAGGGCAATATAGTTCAGAGAGGAGAACAAAGTAATTTTTTTATTTTAAAAAATTGTTAAGAAGAAGGTGGGATGCAGTAGGAGAACCTGCCCTGAAAAGTAGCAACAATACGATGCATAAATTCATAATTTGATAGTTTCTGACATAAAACAGTATCTTTGAGAATGGTCCAATAACCTTTTCATCTATTTATTATTTAAATCTGTCACATATTTCCTTCTTTATCTTTTCTCCACTTGTTGATTTAGGGTGCTACATTTTAAAGGCCGCTGAGTCAAGTATGAAATTGTTTCTGCCCTTTGGCACAGTTGTGAATACTACCTTTTATCATATTTATTTGATTTATTTATTTTCCAATTGACCCAGTTATATATCCGTTGTCTATATTTTATATTGGAATCATCCTATAGGATAAGAATTATTTTTGGTTGCTTGATGAGGACCTAACCCAGTGCTATAAATAGTAACTAATAAATATTTATGCTGACAAAATTATCACATACTTCTTTCAGAGCATAATAAGGATTATTGTAAGTGGCAGGAGCTGGAGGGAAAGAAGGTAATTAAAACTAACTGATTTGTTGTATAACTCAAGCAACCACAAGCTTTAAATGCTGTATTCTTGAAATTAACCAAATAAAATGTAATTTATTAATTTGTCAAATATATTTGCCAAACTAAAGTTTCCTGTATTGAAATA
>NW_012147952.1:8622816-8625257 GCF_000956105.1 Propithecus coquereli
TATAAGTGCTTGACTAATTTGGAAGTACAATTTTTGCCATAAGACATCTTTCATTGTAAATTTAAGACATTTACTTTTTTGTTACTTTGTATGCAGTAAATTTTGCTAAATGCATACTAGTTATAGAAAACCGAGAAAATTTTTGATAATACTTATTGCTATTAATTCTAGTCTTTTAAAAATTCTGCTTACCACTTCATAAAGTTAAAAAAATATGTAGTATCCATAATATAAGTGCTTGACTAATTTGGAAGTACAATTTTTGCCATAAGACATCTTTCATTGTAAATTTAAGACATTTACTTTTTTGTTACTTTGTATGCAATTATTATTTATTTGATTAAATGGATATAGATTCTCCTGATAATACATGAGCGTTGATAAAATAACAATAAAACAAAATGAAATACCCCCATAATTTCATCTCCCATTCTTAACAATTTTACATGCTTATGTATGCCTTTTTTTCTTTACACAAATGGTTATTTTTTATAATGCTATTTTATAATCTGCTTTTTAAAAACTTAACAATATATCAGGAACACTTTTCAAGGTAATATCAACTACTTAATATTCCATTATATGGATATACCATAATTATTTAACCACTGCCATGTAGATGAGCATTTAGATTATTTCAATTTAAATTTGAACTATTATATCAATTTGGCTGTTAGTATCCCCATATACACAATTTTGTGAACTTGTCTAATCATTCTTAGCATAAATTTCTACAAGGGACATTTTTGGGTCAAAGGATTTGACACTTAAAAATTTTGATACATCATGCCCACTTACTCTCCAGAAATGTACAAATTCACAATTCCACCCAAATTTATGAAAGTGTGCTTGTTTCCCCACATTTCATTCTCATTAATGAATTTAATTGTACTTTTTAATTGTAATTATTACCAATCTAATAGGTAAATATTGATATTTCATGGTTGCTTAACAGTTTATCATTTTTATTGGAATTTATCTTTAAGAATTGTCTATTTGCATTCTTTGCACATTTTCCAATAGTTGTGTCTATTTTTCTTATTTATAAGCAACCTTTATGTAATAAAGTTATTGACAGTTTGTCTGCTGTATATGTTGCAAATATATTTTCCCAGTTTATTATTTTATATTTTACTAGATTTATTATGTAATAATAATTTTCAACTAGGCATATTGGAGGCTGGAAAAAATTTAGGCTCATTCAGCATAATCTCTATCAGAATTATGTATCAGAATGGCTTTTCAAACTTTGAACTCCCATACAACCCCTGGCAGTTCTGATGTACATATGCTACTCCTTTCCTAAGAATCACAACTACACATTATTTGCATTGGATATTTATTATTTTCACATCACCCAATTTGTACACCCTGTCTATATTCTTTCTTTTATAGGTCAAAGCCATTGTTCCAATCTTTCGTCACATAGCTATATTTCAAGGCCATATACCACAATTCTAGTCATGCATTCAAGCACATAGTGATAAGAGTGCCACACCATGGTGCCTCTGCCAGTTCTTCCTGGCTTTGTTATACCAAGAAAACTTCTGTCACTCTGAAATGAATAGTGTCTGGGTTGCCATTCCCTTCACTTGCTACGTCCTAGTACATCTTCATCTTCATCAGTTATGTAAACCGTATTGAGAAATCTGATAATAAATTGAAAGTGTTGAGGGGAATATCTCTTCACCCTGTTCTTATCTTCCCATTACTGAAGAGCAATTTGCTTTCATTGTAGGAGAAGACAAAAGGAGTCCCTGAGAGGAAATTAACTCACCATGATAAAGGAAAGAAACTGGCTGTACACCAATGACTTCAGGTAAAAACCCAAGACATCAGAAGACTGTTGGTTCTAGGCCAGAGTTTAGGTGAATCCACCAGCCATCCTGGTGATCTGGGAATGCTTCTTAAGGAAAATGGCTATATGTGAATAAACTTAAAGAAATTTGCCAGTAAGTGAACTGTAATATTTTGGGCTCAGCAGCTGATTGAGAACCACATAAAAATGAATGACCTCCCTCAGACCTTGGAGAAAGTATCTTGACCCTGAAGAATCCATTCATAAAACTAAAAATGAATAATAACTGAGGGAAAACAGTGACTTCTGTAGCATGACTTATATATATGGTTCCTCTTTCTCGTCCCTGTTCGCCAGCTTCTCTTTGTTCTTACCTGTAAATATTCGAGTTCTTTGTGGCTGTTTTATAGTGTGATTTTTTTTCTTACATTATCCTCCTGCCTAAATTATTTCATGCACTCTCATGGCATTGGTTTCCATCTATGTTTTTTTTTTTTTTTTTGAGACAGAGTTTTGCTCTGTTGCCCAGGCTAGAGTGCCGTGCTGTCAGCCTAGCTTACAGCAACCTCAAACTGCTGGGCTCAAGCGATCCTTCTGCCTCAGCCTACCGAGTAGCTGGGACTACAGGCATGTGCCACCATGC
>NW_012147952.1:8625307-8626766 GCF_000956105.1 Propithecus coquereli
AGAGCATAATAAGGATTATTGTAAGTGGCAGGAGCTGGAGGGAAAGAAGGTAATTAAAACTAACTGATTTGTTGTATAACTCAAGCAACCACAAGTTTTAAATGCTGTATTCTTGAAATTAACCAAATAAAATGTAATTTATTAATTTGTCAAATATATTTGCCAAACTAAAGTTTCCTGTATTGAAATAATAATTTCTCAAGTCTCAACCTGAAGTTATGTGTATTAGCTATATAAAAAGTATCCAGTCAAGTCTTTCCATTTGGGGTGTGGATAATAATCAACTCATTTACCTTGATGACCTAGCAAAGTTCAAATTAGTTTGAACTTCTCCTAAACAATTGATTACTACTTCTATATTGTGGAATTCTGGATGTTCTCCAGGGAAAGAAAATTCCCTTATCTCCATTCACAAATACAAAACCTCAGCATCTTTACTAATTTAGTACAATGTGAACTTGTTAAAATAGCTTCAGATATTTTCCTGGCCTCTCTTTTAAAGGGGAGGCCAACTTAAGTCCCTATTCACTAGGGGGCGCCAATCACATATAACAAAATCACAGACAAGCGATGATAACTAAGGTAGGAATTGCGGTGACACCTGTATCACCTTGTCTATACTCCACCTGGAAGAGTAATATGTTTATTTACATTTATGAGCTGTCCAAATATACACCAAGAACCAGAGCTGTAAAACTTAACTCACTCTGGAGCCGTATCTCCTGGCCTGAACACTACAGTCCAATACTCAATTCTCAAGCGGTTTATAAATACCAGTGGCTGCCCAGAACCAAAGCCTGCTTAGTCTAGTTGTCCAAAGGGAAGGAGACCTGCATGTCCACCTACCTAGAATGACAGCCATCTAACTAAGATTTTGGTGGCATCATAACAGAAGAAAAGCAAATGCAAACATCCATAGTATCTGCAAAATTTTGAGACCAGAAGAGTTCTTTGGTGTGGGTTGAATATAAACAGGATACTCACAGTTATCTGCAAAAACTAAAAGAGAGAAAAAAAAAAAAAACTAAAAGAGAGGACATTATTATAATAAAAAATTATATTTTACTAAAATGGAAAAATATGGTTAAATGTCTTACAGCCTATACAGAGTTAACAACATAAATCAAGCTATCTATTTTTTTGCTAGTGTTTCCACCTTTCCTTGTTGGCAATATTGTCAGCAACTTGTGCTTTCAAAGAAGAGTGAACCTGGGAGCCTGTTGAGTCAGGAGTAAAAGGAAATAATCTGATTAAAGAAGAGCTTGTAGAAATGATTTAAATCTGCTAGCAGTAAATTTTGCTAAATGCATACTAGTTATAGAAAACCGAGAAAATTTTTGATAATACTTATTGCTATTAATTCCAGTCTTTTAAAAATTCTGCTTACCACTTCATAAAGTTAAAAAAATATGTAGTATCCATAATATAAGTGCTTGACTAATTTGGAAGTACAATTTTT
>NW_012147952.1:8629172-8648490 GCF_000956105.1 Propithecus coquereli
GGGTCTCGCTCTTGGTCAGGCTGGTCTCGCACTCCTGACCTCGAGCTATCCTCCCACCTCGGCCTCCCAGAGTGCTAGGATTACAGGCGTGAGCCACCGCACCCAGCCTCCATCTCTGTTTATAACTCCCAAATGTTTATCTCCAGGCCAGATCCTCTTGAAGCTCATATATTGCATAGCTTGTGATAGTTACGCTTTAATGTAACTCAGACATCTTGAATATCAGCATGTTAAAACCAGTCCCTCCCCCTGCCACAATCTGTTCTTCTTCTTTCATATTTCTCTATTTCCACACATGCCAAAACTCATCAATGACATTTTATTCTCCCTTACAACCTATGTCCAATCCATGATCAACTCTTATCAATTCTACCTGCAAAATATATCTTGATTCCTTCCACTTCCCTCAGCTCTACTGCACCTACTTTATCTGAAGCCTCCATCGTTTACTTCTCTCCTTGATCACCTCATCCACCTCTTAACTGATCTCCCTGCATCCACTTCTTGCCCCCTACAGTTTATTCTCACACAGGAGTTTGAGTATCTTTTAAAATTTCACATCATTTCTTGACTTGCAACCTCTTAATGTTTCTACTGCTCTTAGGAAGCTCCAAAGCCTCCACATCTAGAAGCTTAGAATATTGATTATAAATATTTCTTCTTGTCTAATAACAGTGTGATCTGAAAGCACACTACTTCTCTGTCATTTCTGCCTTCACCTCTACAGTGAAGCTATTCTGTACTTATTTCTGTTTTTCAAAAGAGCCAACCTCCTCCTTGACTTCATTAGAAAAGTTCTTCCTGACTCCCATAACACGGTTAGATTCCCATTGTATACATCTTCATGATGTCTTGTACTTTTCTGTCATAGTATTTGTATCATTTAGCATTAGGTCTGATTATCTATTACAGAAAAACCCCAAATAAAAATGCCTAAAACAAAATATAAGCTTTTTTTGTTTTGTTTTTACTTACTTAAAGGAAGTCAAAACAAAGGCAGACCAAAGGTAATAGAAACAAAAGGGTCAGTAAAGGTAAGCACATAATAATAGAGCTTTAAAATACATAAAGCAATGTTTGACAGACTAAGGAAAAATTAGACAAGTCCAAAATCATTGCTAGAGAATTTAGTACCCCCATTTTATAATTGATTGAATAAATAGAAATAAACAGAGTGTAGAAGAATTGTATTATACTATAAATCACTTGACCTGGTTGAGGTTTATAAGATACTATATCTACCTACAGCAGCATACACATTCTTTTTAGTGCACACTGAACATTCACAAAGATCTATAATTTTATTGGCCATCAAATAATTCTCAAAAAATTTCAAATAATTTAAATAACATACACCTTGAGTACAAGGGAATTAAATGAGAAATCAATACTAATACATATCTATAAATTTTTACAGTATGTGTAAATTAAGCAGCACACTCTTAACACATGGGTCAAAAAGAATTCAAGACAGAAATTAGGAAATAATCAAAACTGAATAACAGTAAAAACACAACATACTAAAATGTGTGGGATGCAGTTAAAGCAGGCTTTAGAGCAAAATAAATTATTAGAGAAGAAGAAAATTTGCAATCAATGTTCTAAGCTGATAATTTAAAGAGCTGACAAAAAGACTAAATTAAAATAGTTGGAAAAAGAAAACAATAAAGATAAGGGCAGAAATAGAAAGAAATAGAAAACAGATAACTGAGAAAATCAGCAAAGCCAACAGTTGGTTCTTTGAAAAAAATTAAGGAAATTGAGGGAAAAAATAAAGAAGGAAAGAAGGATATTATCACAGAATCTACAGGCATTAAAAGGATAATAAAGGAATGTTATAATATGAATAATTTTATGCTAGAAGATTTGATGAATTAGATAAAATGGACTAATTTTTTGGAAAATACAGCTTTTCAAAACCAAAGCAAGAAGAAATATAAAATCTGAATAGCTCTGAAACTATGAAAGAAATTAGGTTCATAATTTTAAAATAGTCCAACAAAAAGCTCTAGGTTTAGAGAGACTCAATGCCAAATACTATGAAATATTTAAGGAAGAAATATTACCAATCTTACACACAAACTCTTTCTGAATAAAGAGGAGAGGTTCATTCTGCCCAACTCATTTTATGTCAGCCTAACTCTGATACAAAAACCTACTAAGGACTTTTCAAGAAAAGTAAATTACAGTCGATGGCCCTACTACCCTGAATGTGCCCGATCTCATCTGATCTCAGAAAAGTAAATTACCGTCCAATAATCCTCATGAACATACATGCAAAAATCTTTTAGAAATTTATCAAATCAAATTCAGCAAAATATAAAGAGGACAATACATCTTTTATCTGTGGGTACCTAATAACAGAATGTCAAAATACATGAGACAAAAACTAATAGAAATGCAAAGAGAAAAATAACTCCATTATCAGAGTTGGACATTTTACCCTTCCTATTTTAGTAATTGATAGGTCAAGCACACACTAAATCAGTAAGGATATAGTTGACCTAAACAATACTCTTAGTCAGCTGGCTCTAACTGACTTAACAACAGCAGAAGATACTTTTATTTCTCAAGCTCATGTTGAAAATTCACCAAGACAGACCACATTCTGGGCCATAAACACAACTTAAAAAATTTAAAAGAGCCCAAATCATTCAAAGTATGTCCTCACACCCCAATCCAATTAAATTAGAAATCAATAACAGAAAGATAACAGGGAAAAACCCCACATATTTGGAGATTAAACCACATATTTCCAAATAACACATGAGTCCAAGGGAAGTCTCAAGGAAAATTTAAAAATATTTTGAATTAAATTAAAATAAAAATACAACATTGAAATTTGTGGGATGCAGTGAAAGAAGTGCTAAGAAAGCTCTTTGTAGTATTAAGAGCATATATTAGAAAAGAAAAAAATGGTCGGAGGTCTTTAAGCTTCATCTTAGGGAAGGAAGAGCAATGGGATGCTAAAACATGCTAAAGAAAAGAAATAATAGAAATTAAAGCAGAAATTAGTGAAATTGGTAACAGGAAAACAGCAGAGAAAATCAACATAACCAAAAGCCGCTTTTCTTTGAAAACATCAATGAAATTGATAAACCTGTATCCAGGCCAACAAAGAAAAAAAAGAAGGATGCAAAATACTAACATAAGAAATGAAAGAATCATCATCACTACTGGTCCCATGGACATTAAAAGAATAATAAATGAATACTTTGAACAAATTTAATAACTTAGGTGAAATGGTTTAATTTTTTTTTGAAATGTACAAAAACTGCCAAAATTTATACAAGGAGAAATAGAAAATCTGAATAGAATTATATCTGTTAAAGAAATTGAATCAATAATTCAAAACCTTCTAAAAAGAAAGTACCAGGTCCAGATAGTTTCATTTGTGAATTCTATCAACATTTAAGGAAGATACAATTCTCCACAATCTCTTCTAGAAGATATTACAGAAGCAGAGGGAACACTTCCTAGCTCATTTTATGATGCCACCATTACGCCAATACCAAAATCAGATAAAGGTATTGTAAGAAAGGAAAACTACAGCCCAAAGTCTCAAATAAAACAGATATAAAAAACCTCAACAAAATATTAGCAGATTGAATCCAACAGTATATAAAAATAATTAAATATCAAGACCAAGTGGAATTTATTCCAGTTTTGCAAGGCTGGTTCAAAAATGATTCAGTATAATTCACAATCAACATTCAAAAATCAGTCAGGATAATCCATCACATCTATAGGCTAAGGAAGAAAAATCATATGGTCTTATCAACTGATGCAGAAAAAGCATTTGACAAAAATCCAACATGTATTCATGATATAAGCTCTCAGCACAAGTTTAGAGGGAACTTCCTCAACTTGATAAAGAATATTTACAAAAAACCTACAGCTGACATCAGACTTAAGGGTGAGAAACTGAACACTTTTTCCCTAAAATCATAAACAAGGCAAAGATATTCTCTCTCGACACTCCTATTCAGCATCATACTGGCTATCTTAACAAGTGCAATAAGACAAGAAAAGGATATAAATGTATGCAAATCGGAAAGGAAAAAATAAAACTCTTTTTATTCACAGATAACAGGATTATTGGTGTGAAAAATCCCAAAGGATAAAGTCCTTGGGACATCATGTTAAGGAAGCTTGTACTTTCCTATGCACAATCGATGTAAAGGATTATAAACATAAGAGTAGCCCAGATCATATTTTAGATGGTTTTGATTTGATATTTGAAAGATGAATTTGAGGGACAACGCTTTTCACAGGGAAGCCGGGAAGCTTTTGCAATAGTGCAAGAGAGGGAGTATGATGGAAACTTGTGATTATCTCCAGGATACATTGAGTTTACTCAAAAACTTTAGTAAATAAAATTCCAGTGACAGACTTTACTGTATGTATTATGTATATGTTGCTATCTACATTACTATTTTCAAGGAAATCAAAAAGGAGAAAATAATTTAAATGTAATTGATCATAGAAATCTAATTATGCTTTTTTTCACTGTTAAGACCTCAGTATATACACTCTTTAAGGTCCAGTCTCTTTTTCACCTGTGTGTAATTCCAATTTACTATCCTCACCCACTACTACCACCTTATTTCACACTACCCCATCACTTTTTGAGAATTAATCAGGAGTGGTTTCCCTACCACATTGCTATCTTCTCAACTTTTATTTTTTCTTTGAAATAATTGACATCGGTCAATTTCACATCTGGGACGGAGCATTTTCTGGAGAAAATTTTTTTTTTTTTGCATATTGGAAAGTGTTATCCTGGCCAGAGCATACATAAAATTAAATTATAGAAGTTGGCAGTGAAATAAGACCAAATGATCATAAAATTCTTCCTAGTTATAAAGCCAAAGTAGAAAGTGAAAGGAATATTATGTTCTCATGCCCTACTGGGAAACTAAATTCTGTGCTCAAGCAGGTTTAATGTAATGAAATTAAAAAAAAAAAAGAAACTAAAGTCTGTGAGTAATGAGATCTATTTGATAGAGATAATTGATCAGCAAACTCACAAATTTTTATTTTCAAAGATTCAGCAACATTTCTTATAATATTCATAAGGTTTTGATCTAGAATAATTCGAAAACTTTCCAAATAAGGGATAACATATGAATTAATGTTGGGCAGAAAATTGTAACATAATTCATCTCAGTAAATTTCCCGTAGTGTGAATTTATTTATTTTTGATCTAGAATAAATAAGGGTAAGACTAAAGGAAAACAACATATTTTGAGCACATTTCATTAGATCCTGGTCAGTAGGTTGCTTACTTTACTGCTGGGATTTTCCTTTAGCATTTTGTCTGCAACAGATCATAGATTTTATTAATATAAAGAGCAACTAGGAGAGTATTGGGTTATAATGGAAAGTATCCTGGACCAGGAATCAGGAGACCTCAGTTCTATTTTTATCTCTGGCCCTAATGTGTGTGGGCATGGGCAACTCTCTTGCCTCTTTATGCCTTCACCTCCTTATCTGATAAATGAAGATAACGCTTTCCCTATCTACTTCATATAATTATTGTGTCAAATGAGATAATGAATAATAAAATATGTTTAAAACATGGCATTTTTTTTTTATCACTGAAATAGTTCACTACCAGTAAATTTACTTAAAAGAGAGTAAGTTCTCCACTGGAAATTGAAAAGATTTTTAAAAGATATTGTGATATATCTCTCTCATTAATAATTGAATTTGGTAACCATATATAATATTCTAGAATTTATTTTGTATTACAAAAGGGGAATAACCATTGATAACTATTTCTTTCCATGGAGGAAAAATTATAGTCCTCTAGTATATTCTCATGTTGAAAAAACTTTCCCCGTACCAAGATAATGTAAAAGAATTATACAGATTTGGCCATTACAAATGTAGTTTAGATGACTTAGAATTGCTCACTGTTTTTATTGTTCTTAAAAATAACAACATGAGCTATAATATTTGACTGGATATTAGACTAACATATTTTCTCTCTCGTAGAGTTACCAACGGTGGACTAGGAAAGGAGTATAAAACTTCCCTCCAGGCTTTTTATCTGTCCCCCGGCAACAAATACTTCTCTCTCTTCTTCCTAGATCATGTTTTCTATGCAGACATTTCATATCAGGTGAGAGAAATACATATTACTCTAACAAGAGGTCTTAAAAGGAGAGCCCCAAAGCTGCCGCACAGCAATTTTCAGCCTCCCAGAAAAAGCTGACATGGATAATAGTCCTCTTGATTGCACGAGCATTGAGGAGGATGACACAAACAGGTGTTCACTTTTGGAGGAATTACTAGGAAAGAAAAGAAAGAAGGCCTCAGAGGAGGATTGATTCCTAAATAGTAGTAAGAGTTATTTAAGGGTAGGGATTCTATCCTATTCATCTTTGTGTCTGGGATACTAAGAACAGTCTGGCAATGAATAGATGTTCAATGTAGATGATGAACGAATGAATGAATGAATAAATAAATGGAGGCATGGGTAAGTAGCTTAATAAATTTATATAGAATAATAATGTCACTAGAATAATTTGCATCTTCTATCCAGATATTTGGCTATTTTGGAAAAATTAGAAGATTGGCAATACTTAATGGAGCATGTACATTCTAAGTTATCACAGTTTGCCAGCCATACCCATGTACTCATACCTGGCCTTGCCGCTCATCTCATTCTGGACTGTCCTGATTCCTTCCTGTTCTGCTGTGCTCCTGGGAAACCTGGTCAGTTCCGGGGCTGCCTGGATCCAGTATCTTCCGCAAACCTGAGCAAGTGTAGCCTCTTCCCTGGGCCCTGATTTTCACAAACACACCAACAAATAAATTAATGAACACATTGCCATCTCTATTGCTTGTTTTCTGGTGCTCAGTGCTGCACAGTGCAGCCTGTAATCCTGTAAACATCCACTCTCATGCCTTACCCTATTCGAGTCCCAAGGAAATGCTTCTCCAACCTCTTGTCCTACGTTCTTTGAAACAAAAGGCACCTGCCTGCATGAAGGTTTGTGAGCTGGGCAAGCAGGGAGATGGACACTGCTTCAAGGTATAAGTGCTTAGGTAGAGAAAAGACAAATAAATTAACATGTTAAGTTCTTCCTCTTATTACCATTCCCAGTAGTGTGGAGCATCCATTTTCTTGCTTCTTTTTGTGTGTCAATTTGTGGTCTAAAGGGCTTCATCAATTAATGCGGTATTTGCAACAGTTGTACATGGCAACTGAGGATAACTTGACACATGGAACAGTTCACATTGCTGTTCGATATGGTAGCCTTAGCCACATGTGGCTACTGGGCATCTAAAATGCAGCTAGCCCAACTGAGAAGTGCTATAAGTATAAAACACACTTTTGTGTATTTTCAAATTCTGAAGACTTAGTATGAAAAAAGAATATAAAAGATTTCATTAATTATTTTTACAATGATTACATGCTGAAATAATATTTTGATATATTATATTAAATAAAATATGTTGTTAAAATTAATATTAATCATTTTAAAATTTTTCTAATGTGGAAGAACTTCTAATATAAAAAATTAAAAGGTATGTATGTGGCTTGCACTAAATTTCTACTGGACAATGCTGATCTAGACAACATAGATAACATATATAACATATATAAAATATATGTAGAACATATATAAACATATATAAATATATAGATATATTTGTCTATATAAATATATAGACAACATATATAAAATGTGATACTGATTCTTATATTGACCACTACATGGACATTCAATGCTAGATTTGTGACTAGCTTTATTTTTGTGAAAACATCTATAAGATTTAAATTTGCAAAACATGAATTTAAAAATTTAACTTTATTTAGACAATTTTGGTTAAAAATTTTCATATGTGTTAATTAGAGTTTGTATTTTGACTTTCAATTTTAACAGATCATTCTGAATATTTTAAAAGAAAAATCACTTTTTGGAAAAATATATGTAAAATAATTTTAATTTTACATTTACTTTAATTTTTACTGAAAATATATTCAAATTTTGTACTCTTTGAATACAATTAAATTTTTAATCCTTTAGTTCATTGCTGTCAATAGAGCACAAATCACGTAAAAATATTAATTAGAGCAATGTAAGTGATATTTTCCTAATGAAAGTAAGAAAAATAAATTTATGGAATAAATCAATTTATAAATAACTTATAAATAATATGCTTTCACATTATTATTCATCTAAACATCACTGGCTCATCAACAAACATTCCTAAAATATAGAATAATAATTAAATTCAAATGTCTTTTATATTTTGGCAACTATCAGTAACATAAAATCATACCTTTAAACATGTATTCCAACTTTGTTATTATGAATGCACCATTGTTGCAGAAGGAGGAGAGAACATATTTTGTTTTACAGCTTGTCAGCCTGACATTTAAATATTTAGACGAAAAATATGTGGGCCTCTATTTGCACTGTTTCCCCCAGAGCTCACCAATGTTAAGGATAGACCTTTTCTGATCATGAAGGGGACCCAGGGTTACCAGAGAGTGCTAAGTAAAACAGGATGTTCTCCACAGAATTCCATCACAGCCAATGCTTCCATGGTTTCGGAGGCTAGCAATGTTTGTATGGCCTGTCAAGGTCTGTGTGAACCAATATAGCGTCCCTAATCCATCTGCATATTTACTCCTGGGTGGAAAGGAATGGACCTAGGAGGTAGGCAGGTAAGAGAGTGAACGTGACAATGTCCTTGCACGTGTGTCTCCCTATTTCTGGCCTTTCCAGAGTGACTTAAATAGCCTAGTTGAAAATTGCTCAGATGGGTTTATAACAGGCTCAAAGCTTCTGCAATATATGCAATGTAAGAGCTGTGGTGCCAGCTTTTGGTAGAAACTGGGTCAAAGGGTGGAGTAGGTAGAAGTGATGCTCTTCAAAACGTACATCTGTCAACTAAACTACGATTGAAGAGTGATGGAGAATGCACAGAAAAATTGTAAGCTGAGTTGTTTATTAGGTTTATCCTCATACTATTTTAAGAATACATTAAAAAGGACAACAATAAAATGTATCAACCCAATATGGGTAAGTACTGTGAATTATATCTACCTATGGACAAACTTTACTCGCCTCTGGAAATTAATGGCCATATTCAGTGACAGAAACCGTAGAGCTATGAATAATCATTCTACCAGAAATAATAATGGACTGGGAAGCAAAAGTCCAGAGTTCTACTCTTAGTTTTGGTATTTCCCAGACATATAACCCAGGACAAGTCACTAAACTGGTCTAGGCTTCAATCTCCTCTCTGTAAAATAATGAAAGAAAAAATTGTGCTGCCTGTCTTACAAACCGACATGGGGAGCAAATGAGATCATTTTAGGGAAAGTACTTTGAAAATGGTAAAGTGGTTTAGAAATATAGAATATTGTCATTTTTTGTTTTACTCTGATATTTTCCTTCAGGAGGTTAGGCTTGATTATTATGATTACCATTATCATTATAAATTGACATGTGTTTATTTGATGTGGTTATATAATAAGATATATTTCTTTTTCAAATGACTACAATTCAGGAGTCTAAATCATGAACTATCAAATATCAAAATTGCATTAAACTACTATTCCAGAGAAACTTACTTTTTAAAAAACTTCATCAATTTCATTCACTAATATAGGGATGCTATGTTTTCCCCTTGAATTCCTATTACTCTTTCCCTCTCCTTCAATTTTTAAAAATCGGATGGTTTATTTTCTGTAAGATACCTATGTTGTTAAAATAAATATTACCATCTTACCAATGTCTGCTTTTCTTCTGTCTCTCCATCCTGTGCTCATCTACAGCGTTAATGGGCAACAACTCTTAGTTTTTCTCATCCTGACTGTTTTTAGAGAAAAGGGACCCTTCTTGCCCACTTCTTTGCCCCAGAGGCAGGCACCTGTGGGTTCCAACAGAACTAGTTGGGCTGCTGCACACTCCCTGTACAACCTTGCCCTATCAGATAAAGCAGAGAGTAAGCCTCTGACAGATGACTTTGTCACTATCCTGGATGTCCATGGCGCAAGTGGAGCTCTAATCAGACCTGTGTTGTGCAAGAGGCTGTGTGCGGGTGACGTCTATCTTCCACCCCTGATGAGTGCCTTGCAGCATCTGCGTGCTCAGAGGGAGACAAATCCTTACCAAGCTTTGAAAGGAAAGAGAACAATAGGAAAGCTTTAGGACACTGCTCCTATCGCGAAAAGATCATTATGTAAGAAGGAAACCTCAGGCTTCTACATACTAGAATCAAATAATGTATTTTTAAATAGCTAAGTAAGGAAAGGTCTTGAGCCTTTTTGCATTCAGACAGCAAGTTAATTCAGGCCCCTTATAGAAGATATAATTAAAAGATAATTCAAAACAGGAAAGATAAATAAATATTAGAAAATATAATATTAACCATTCCTTGCCTTCTCTTTAATCTTTAGAATTTCAGAATACTATTTATTATGTTCATTATCACAGCTCTATGTTAGTAAAGTTAATTGTGTGTGTTAGTTGTTATAAATATTCTCTAGGGATTCATGTTGATCACATTTTGAGAAATATTAATTCCAAACAGTTGGCTAGCCCCTTAATATTTCCTTGTCTCAGAGGCAAGAGACAGCATGACCCCTAAAGGAGCTGGCTTTTTCCTGGGGTCACTCAGAAGTCCACACCTTCAGCACAGGTACTGTCAGCCTTGCTCATGATTCCAGTGTCCTGGATGTGGACCAAAGCAGCAGAGCCCCTGGAAATGTCCTGGCATTTCAGAGGAAACCAGTGTGAGCCAGTGATTCATGACTGGGGCCCTCCTGAGTCTTAGTGATATGCAAGATGCAAGGTACAGCCTTGGGTGGGTGGAGCTCCAATTACTCCTTTAAGAATGGGACAAGGAGTTGGATTTCAAGTGATTTATAGATTATGAAAAAATATGATAGTTCTTGCACTTCTTGATTTGTGAATTGAGATTCTGCTGTTTCTATGTTATGGGCTTTTAACACAAAAATTCACAAAATGAACAAGAGATTAGAGAGAATTAATTACTAATTCTTGTCTTGAACAAGAGGTTATTTCTGTGTGGATGATCTTAGAATGGTTAAGTTCATAAATATGTAACAGCAGTCTTCACTTTTTTCTTTGTCCTTTAATTGTGAAAACAGAGTAGTGAAATATACAAATTAAACTTTATTTAGAAAAAGCACCACAATTCTATCATCCAAACATAGTAACTATTTTAATGATGTATATACCCTTCCAGTCTATACACTTATATAATAATAAGTAACCTGTGTTCCCAGTTCGAGGAGTATCATGGGTGAATTTCAGCAGAATTTTTGGGAGCCCAAATTCTTTTCTGCTCTTAGCAGAGTATCCGATGGGGTGGTTGGCTTCTGTATTCCCTTCCACTGCCTTTAAGTTGCTCTTGCTGCCACCTCATGGCCTCTGCTGCTGCTGGATGCCTTTATTGCCAAGGGTGTGGGGTGGCTTTATGTGATTTGAAGGCTTGTCACTTGAAGATTTTCTTGTGTGTCAGGATAGCAGTTTCAGCTTGCATCTGGGCTGACGCTCCCACAGGTTCGGGCCCGTCCAAGCGTGTCTGGAGAAGTTGTGGAGCCAGCCTATTTTCCTGGAGCCTGAAGAACCTATGGGAAAGAGCTTGAGCTTTGTCTCCTGCTTGGGCTACTAGGCATTTGGGGCAAATTGTGAGCTGCTCTGACAGAAGTCTTATTGAGGAGGGGGATGTGTAGAGTCTCCTGGGAGATAATTCATCCTACAGGTAGAAGGAGGAAGGCACAACGAGCTCCCTGGTAACATACCCTTAGTCATCAGCAGAGAAAACAGATTCTCAGTATAGCTTTGTGACCGTCACTCACATCTGTTCCAGCCAAGTCCCATAGATTCATGTTTGGGTCCTAGGCAAAGTAACAGCCATAAGTAAAAGCTGAAAAAGCATTTACTGAACACTCTATAAAACAGTAAGACATATACAAACATACTGCAGTGTTTGCAACCCCTCAGATTAAAAGTTACAAAGGGATGAGAGGTAACTCCCCCATTTGTGACAAATCACCAAGCTTTGTTGCTGTGAACTTCCAAGAAATGCATGACGTGTGGTAAAGTCTTTTGTGATCAGTGGGGTAGCAATAGGGTTTGCAGAAGCATGAGATGCTTGGAAGAGTAGGAGGAATAGGACCTAAGAGAGCAGTAGTGAATCTTAGAGGAGTCATGTGGTGTCCACAAGGCAGTGAGAGCATTAGTAAGGCTCGATTTGTTCCTAATCATGGGTGAGACACTCTACGGCGACTCTCAGAAATGCTGAAGGGGAACGTCTTAGGTGCTGAGGACCAGCTCAGATAGCGGAAATAGGCCCTGAAATCTGAGTAGTCTTCATGTGACCCTGAATACACTGATAGGCTGGTGAGGCCTTGGGAAACGTGCATTTCGCTAGTGTTTGCCTGGTTCCCTCAGAGCTAGATGCAGGCTCATGGACCCACACATGGAGGAGGCTGCTAAAGTTACAATCTGGTCAAAAACGTCTGATTCTCTTGGTTTTTTTTTTATCACGTTCCTACTTTATAACTCTTGACTTACTATTTTTCTTTTACTTTTATTTAGCACGTATTTATTAAGTATATCCTCTGTATGAGGAAATATAGTAATGAGCAAAACAGATCTTGATCTAGTCCTTATAGAACACATAGCCTGATGTGCAAGACAGATAAATTTATTCATTTAACAATTTTTAATAACTACCTACCTTATGTTAGATACATTCAATGTTTTTGGCATAACGATGAACAAGTCAGTTAGGATCTCATCCTCAAACAGCTTATGTAGTAGGGGAAGACAGAAAATAAACACAGGAATAAATAAATTAGGATAACTACAGATGGTGAGAAGTACTAAGAAGGGAATAGGCAGGGTGATGGGCTGAAGAACTGAGAGGGAATTGGGGCTACCTTAGGGAAGGCAGTTAAGCAGGGCCTCAATGGAGAGGCTATGTTTGAACAAGTACTTAAAAGATAAAAAAGGGCCAACCACTGAAGACCTATAGATGATTGTTCTAGGCAGAAGCAACAATAAAAGGAAGGATACTTAGGCAGGAACAATTTCACTGTGTTCAAGAAACAGAGAGGAGGCCTGTGAGCTAGAGCTTAGTGAGAAAGGAAAGAGTGGGATGAGACAAAGGAAGGTGACCGTGGTGCTACGTAGCAGCTGCATGTTCTTGTTCATGAACGCATGTGAAAAACTCTAAGGACTCTCAGCAATAGTGGAGGAATGTGGAGATTTCAAAGAAATGGAAAGCTGTATTAGCAGGTAGACAAGAGTGAGCCAGGAACAGGCTAAAATAGAAAATACCATTCCATCTTCAAAATATCTTCTAAACATTTTGGAAATATTTGGGGCTGCCCAAAGGGATTACTCATTTGTGCTTATTTCACTTTCATCCACTCACCCACCATTTCTTTAAATAAAAACATACATGTATGTGCATGTGTTTGTGTGTATATATACATGGTAATATATATACATATATATTGTTTGATATCGTTATATTACAGTGTATATGCTATGGAATGAAAGTTTGTGTCTCTGCAAAATTCATATGTTGAAACCTAATGACCAATGTGATTTTGTTAGGAGGTGAGGCCTTTGGGAGATGGTCACGATATTAATGCCCTTATAAAAGAGGCTCCAGAGAGCTGCCTTGCCTGTTCCACTGGGTGAGGACTCAGGGAGAAGGCCATCTATGAACCAGGAAACATGCCCTCATCAGACGCTGAATCTGCCATTTTCTTGACTTTGGGCTTCCCAGCCTCTAGAACTGTGAGAAATAAATTTCTTTTGGTTATAAATCACCTAGTTTATGGTATTTTGATTATAGCAGCCTGAATGGGCTAACAATAAATAATATATGTATTGTCCTTTTTTAATTATGGTAAATTTCTTTGCTCTGAAATCTACTTTATATCGACATAGCCACTCCAGTTCTTTTGACTAGAATAAAATTGGATAACTAATATTACTTGATTTATCTAAAACTACTATAATCAAAACAGGATTGTATCAGTGTAAAGATAGATAAATATGTCAGTAGTTCAAAATAGAAGGTACAGAAGTAAATCCATATATATGTGGAAAACTTATTTTTAACAAAGGCACAAAAGCAATGCAGAGGATACAAGAATTTTCAACAGACAGCATTAGAAAAATTGTGTATCCATATACAAAAACAAACTTGGATCATTCCCTTATACCATATATAAAAATTAACTCAAAATAGATCATTAAGCTAATTGTAACATTTGAAACTTTAACACTTGTAGAAGAAACTCTTTGTGACCAAGGCAAAGCTCCAGAGTGAGAGCACACAGAGGCCCACATACTATTTGTCTAAATATTTACATGGTTTCTGTTGGTGCCCTGTCCCACACTGCATTTCCAGCTATAGATTTTGGAGTGTCAGCACTGAGAGTCTGAGGGAGTCTACTCTACAAGATGCCTTTGTGACCTAGCTTAATCCCTTCATATAGTTGATGAAGCCCAGAAAAGTAGTCATTCGTCCAAGAACCTAAGCGTCTGTCCTCTAGGCCAGAGATCTTTTCCCAAGATCCAGAGTCAAGTATGTAAAGACAGTGTAATGAGGGGACCTACTCTAGTGTAGCTCCTTTGAAGAAAAGACATTGAAGCAAAGACTAGAAGAAAAACTGAGGAACTGGTGGGTGCTGAAGAATGAGGATTATCCCAGGTAGAGAGAATAGCATATGGGAAGGATGCCTGCAGGAGGAACCAGAAGTCCAGTGTGGCTAGAGTACATGTGCTAGAGTACAATGAATAGTGGTTCTGAGTGCTGTGAGATGTGGCTCAAAAGGGAGATGGGAACCAGATCATATAAAGCCTCGGAGATTGGATCAAAGATGTTGGTCTTTATTTTAAAAACAATGGGAAACCACCAAAGACTTAATCTGATTTATATTTTCAGAGGATCATTTAAAGGAGGATAAGAGTAAATGTGAAAAGACAAATTGGAAAAGCATCGCTATCATCCTTGTAAGGAAGAGATTATGATGACTTCAACAGAGAAATGACAGAGAACAGGAGAAAGGTACATGGAGCCAAGAAACAGGACAAATGAATTAAAAGAACTCAGTATTAATTTAGGACCAAAAAAAGGGAGAGTTTTTGAGAATGGCATTAGAATCAGGACCAGAGGGGTATTTTGCATTGCTTTAATTTGCTTTATTTTTTTGTGGTTTGATGATATTCTGGTACATTCTTGTACTCTGCACAACCTCTACACATAAAAAGGGATACCATCTTACCTCATGAGAGAGCATTTTATATGTTTATTTTCCTTTTCTTTTTCTTGTTTTACTTTCAGTTCTCTCCACATCAGAGGTTCTCCTAACCAGACCTGGGATCGTGGTGAAAGCAGAGTGCATGATGGTGCTGTCTAATTAGAGTACTTATTTCAATGATGAGGCAAATTATTTCAATTAAATCCCAGTTCTGCATTCTGAAGTTTTTGGCAGAGACATATTGATTGTTATTAGCTACTCTGAACTATCTAGGTCTGTCTTGATACATTGTGTGTTGAACTTATTGCTATAAAATGTGTCAAAAACTATTCCGGCCCATCAGAGATAAAATAATGTCTAGTTTCACAACTGTCTAAATACTTATGATGTAGGATCTGGGACTGGATTTTAAAACATTTGATCTAGATTTCCAGCAGATGCACTCACCTCTGACGAGTTTCCATTCTGGATTCATGTCTGAGGATACTTTCAAAATACATCCTAGGTCAAAGGTCAAAAGCCATTTATCTAGATGACTAAAAACTCTAGGTAAATGTCTGAAATTTGTGCCTGTATTTTATACTTACAGCACATTTCATTTTGGACTTCTTACATTTCAAGTGCTCAATAGCTACATGTGGCTAGGGGCTACCATGATGGACAGTGGAGGTTTATAGAATACATTAATTTATTGCAAGCAATATTACGCCACTTTACATATGGTAGAAAAAAACCTTACACAGTATACTTCCATTTTCCTGTTCCCAACACTAGCAATATTGTTGTCAGAATTAACTTCTGAACATGCTTTAAACTTGACAATTCATTGTTGTTATTTTTTGCTTTAGTTATCTTTTAAAGATGTTTGAAAAACAAAAAGTCTTTTATATGTACCCACATATTTACCATTTCCAATGTGTTTTGCTCTTTCATGTAGATTTAGAATTTTTCTATCTGAAAGACTTCCTTTAATATTTTTTGTAATGCAGTTCTACTGGTGATGAATTCCTTCAGCTTTTGTATAACTGAAAAGGTCTTTATTTTTCCTTCCTAATGAGCAATATTTTTGCTAGATATACAATTCTAGGTTGATAGGTTTTTTTTTTTCCTATTCCTTTCAATGTTTTAAAGATGCCTCCCAGCTTGCATTGTTTCTGACAAGAAGTTTGCTGTCATGATTGTTCCTCTATACGTAACGTGTCTTCTTTCTCTTGTTGTTTTCAAGATTTTCCTTTTATTATTAGTTTTGAGAAATTTCCTTATGGGCCTAGGTATAGTTTTCATAAAGTTTATAGTGTTTGGAATGTATCATTGAACTTCTTCAATCTGTTGGTTGTCAACATACTTGAACAAATTTTGGCAACTTTTTCTTCATATATATTTTTCAGTTTTCCCTCCTTTCTTTTGGAAACTCCAATTACATGTACATTAGGCCCCTTTAAGATGCCCTACAATTCATGGATGGTCTGTGAACTTTTTTGTTTGTTTCTCTCTGTGATGTATTTTGCACAGTTTTTTTGTTGCTATGTTTTCAAGTTTAGTGATCTTTTTTTTTTTCCCCGGGGTCTAATCTACTGTTAATTCTATCCAATATAATTTTTTTATTGCAGACATTGTATTTTTCATCTCTAGACATTTATCATATATTCCACATCTATCCTTAACATGTTTATACTTTCCTCTAATTTCTGGAACATACGGAATATAGTTACAATTACTGTTTTTCTGTCATCTGTGCCATTTCTGAGTCTGTTTCAATTGATTGATTTCTCTTCCCACATCCTCATTTAGAGTTACATTTTCCTGCTTTGAATGGCTAGTAATTTTTTCAAATGGATGACAGATATTGTAAATTTGACCCAGTTTTTTTTTTCATGCATTTCTATAAATATTCCTGAGCTTTGTTCTGGGATGCATTAAGTTATATGGAAGCAGTCTAATCCTTTTAAGCTTTGCTCTTAGGCTTTGTTATGCTGGACCAGTGCAGGCTTTCATCTAGGGCTATTTTTGCCCCAGTACTGAGGCAATATCATGAGTCCTTTACCTGTTGCTCTGTGAACATGAACTATCCTTTGCCCTTTATGAGCTACAGGGATTATTCCCTCTAATCCTTTCTTCTGGCTGTTAATTTGCCTCACACACATGCAGTTATCATTACCCAGCTGGAGATTCAAGAGTATCCTCTGCAGATTTTTAGAATTCTCTTTCTGTTTTGCTCTATTTCATCTGGTACTCTGTACTGTGAACTTTAGCTGCCTTGGCCATTCCAGACTCTGAGCTCCATCTCCTCACTTAGGGGGAATGCTTTTCCCTTTCTATACTGCACCTTGGAAACTCTCCCCAGGAAGTAATCTGGGGACAATCTTATGACAATCTTATGTTTCTTTTCCTACTCTTAAGCATCATCATTCTGTACTGCTGATGTCTGATGCTTGAGAACTATTGTTTGATTTATTTTTGTACAGTTTTTGGTTTCCAGAGAATAAATCTGGACTATGATTCTTCAACTCAGCTGGACTCTAATTTTGTATTTGAGGATTTTATTTTTATAAATTTAAATGTGCATTTTTACATTTATCCATAGAAGTTTCATATTAATTTTGTCCTCTTTAATTCTCTTCTAATTTTGCCTTTTTCCTTTAATAGTGAATAATTAACAAGCATTATTTCTATGTTTGTCACACAGATAAAATATGTGATTTAGAATAAGACCAAAGAGAGTTCTGAGGCCTTTCACTAGGTACCAACTTGAAGTTTTCCTCAACTCAGTAAGAAGTGCCCTTTGAGAACAATGATCCAGAGCTGCAGAATCACTTCACATTAACAGCATGGAAATGATGTACTTCTCTCTTCTCCACAGAAACCACGAGAGTCTTTATCAGTCTCTTGCCAAAGTTAAGACATTTTATATTTATGGCCTTCCTTTTTCTAAATTTAGAAAAAATCAAAGTGAGAATTTAGTATATTCTATATGGCTTATTCCTAATGAATTCACGTTGGTATCTAGAGATCTTTGCTTCCAAACAATTCTATAATCTATCCCAGAGTTGGCCTAAAAATCTACATCAAGATTACATAGATCTATAACTTCCAAATTCTACCTTTTACAAAAAATACACTTGTTCATTTCTGGTTTTCTTTTTTTTGGGAGCGTCAGAGTCTCACTCTGTTGCCCAGGCTAGATTGCCGTGGTGTCGGCCTAGCTCACAGCAACCTCAGACTCCTGGGCTCAAGCAATCCCCCTGCCTCAGCCTCCTGAATAGCTGGGACTACAGGCATGAACCACCATGCCCGGCTAATTTTTCCTATTTTAGTAGAGATGAGGTCTCACTCTTGCTCAGGCTAGTCTCGAATTCCTGACCTCAAGTGATCCTCCTACCTTGGCCTCCCAGAGTGCTAGGATTATAGGTATGAGCCACTGTGCCTGGCCATTTCTGGTTTTTTATCATTGCTTCTATTTATTATGACAGTCAGAGATTGCCAACAATGTTTCAGGGATTATATTTATAAATTTTTCCAATATTTAGTTTTTCCAGAATATTGTGATACATTAACCAGCTATTTGAGATGTGTTCTCTCTAGCAGAGACTGAAAATATATAGATAAAATTTTTAAAAAATTGTGTCAGAGAACTTGGATGAAATTTAAAAGCCTTTCTCATATAGCCTGACCTGACAAGAGTTTCAACTATACTTGTTTATAAAATTGTCAGTTTGAATAGTATTCTTCCTGAGGGAGAAAAAAGAAAAATAGGAAATGAGAATCCTACTTTTCTTCTGTCATTTGTTAACATAATTTGTTACCTGAATGGCTAAATAATACCTGATATCCAAGTAGTGGTTTGAACTGGTCACTATTGTTTTTATTGGTTAGAACATAAGCTAAGCTGTCATTGCTGTTGTTCTTCATAATCTATGAAGTACTTTGTTAGCTCTCCTTACCATCTTTTTTTCTTATAGGCAAGGCTTGGTTGGTCCTTTCTGTGATTGTTTGCTTTTCTGATAGTGTTCATACAGGTCTATTTTTATTCTTTTTTTT
>NW_012147952.1:8648685-8654212 GCF_000956105.1 Propithecus coquereli
GAGACGGGGGTCTCACTCTTGCTCAGGCTGGTCTCAAACTCCTGAGCTCAAACAATCCGCCCGCCTTGGCTTCCCAGAGTGCTAGGATTACAGGCATGAGCCACCATGCCCAGCCCAGGTCTATTTTTTTTAAGCTCACATCATTCCTATATGCAGCATACACTAGTAAGTTTATCCCAAAATAAACCACCAGAAAGCAGTGCATAACTGAATGCATGCTGTAAGAACTGGATTTTTTATTGATCAGAAATTTAACCTGTGCACATGAACAAAGTAAATCCAAGTAAAAGACACAGTTTCTAAAATCAAAGTTTGGGGCATGGTGAGAAAACAGTCAAAGATTAGCAAAAAGTGACATGACAATAATGATAAAATTATATGGTCCAAACTTTCATTTATGTGACAAAACTGTGAAACTTTCCATCTTAAAGTCAAAATCTTTTGGCTAACTGTATTGTTTTGTGGAAGGCTTCACTCTGAAAATAAACAAGTTAATTCACTGTCAGATAAAGTTGGTTTTAAGCCAAATGAGCAATTATGGTGCAAGAAGTATACAAATGTATTAAAGGAAATATAATTCTCAAATACTGTAATGGTTGTAAATGTTAGTATTTAGCTAACATTTATCAAGTGCCTAAAATGTACCAGGCACTGTTCTAAGCACTGTTCTAAGGATACTGTAATGAACAATGTAGACAAAAATGCCTACACTTATGCAGTTTACATTCTAGTAAAGTAAGAAGTGGAGAGTCAGAAAATAAGTAAGATAAATAAATAGGTCAGATAGGTAAAACTATAGGATTTTATAGATCACCACTGTCCAATGGAAATACACTGTAAGCCATATGTTATTTTCAATTTTCTATTAGCCATATTAAAAAGTAAAAAGAAACAGGTAAAATTAAATTTTCATAAACTTTAACTTTTTAATAATTTTTAATTTACAAAAAATTGCAAAGATAGTACAGAGAACTGCTGTATTCGCCTCACTCAATTTCCCTGTTGTTAAGATCTTTCACTACTGTGGTACATTTGTAAAGCTAAGAAAACAACATTGGTATATTACAATCAACTAAACCTCAGGCTTTATTTAGATTTCGCCAGTTTCCCCCTTAATGTCCTTCTTCTATTCTGAGATCCAATCCATGATACCACAGTGCATTTAGTTGTCATGTCTCCTTAGTTTCCTCTGGTCTGTGATTGGGTGATATTAAGTTTAATAATATATTTTATTTAACTCAATATAGCAAAAATATTATTTTAACCTGTAACTATTTAAAAATTATTTTCTGTATTCCCCAAGTACCATTTAAACTGAAATCTGCAATGACTAAAAGTGGTGTTTGTTGTAGGCAGCTTGATGAACGCTCATGGGGCAGAAGATTTTTTTTATATGTAAAGGGCTTAGAAGGGACAGAAGATTAAACAATGTCTTTCAATTTTAATAATTTATGTAAACCAGAAAATCAATAATATATTCTGTAATATATTTACATTATTTTTTCATATTCAGTCTTCAAAATCCAATATGTATTTTACACTTACACTTATAGCACATTTCAAACTCAGACATTTTCCCTTGAAAATACTGAATTTGCATTCAGATCTCACAAAATTTACAGTTGAAAAAGATGATACACATACTTAGGTTGTTCCAAGTATACTTAAAAGTTTTCCAATAGTTACACTAAATATCAGTTTTAAAATTTAAATCTAGATGTAATTTAATTTAAGTTTAATTAGTTTAAAAATTCAGTTCTTCAGTTACACCAGACACATTCAAGTGTTCAATAGCCACAGGTGGCTAATAGCCGGTATTGAACAGCACAACTCCATGGCAGAGATACTCTGGTTTTATTCTGAGGTAGATAGGGAGCACTGAAGGGTTTTGAGCAAAGGAGTGACATGATGTGATTTAAGATTACTTTGGTATGCTGGAGAATAATTTGAGGTGAGGCAAGAGCAGAAGCAGGGAGACCAGCCAGGAGCCTACTGCAGGTAGCATCAGGTAAATCATGAAGGTGTCTTGGACTAAACTGGTAGCAATGGAAGTGGGGAGAAGTGGTAGGAATCCAGGAATATCTTGTGTTAGACCCGACTCAACCTGCTTATGAACTGGATATGGGTTCAGGAATGATACAAAGGTTTTGTGCCTCAAAAAATTGGAACAATGAAAGCTGTCTTACAGATTTTGTAAGAAGCAGGTTTGGGGAGGAAGATCAGGGGCTCGGTTTTGTACATTTGAATTTAAGATGCCTATGAGACATTTAAGTGGGGATGTTAAGTAGGCAATGGATATTTGAGTATGAAGTTCATGAGAAAGAGCTCAGCTGGAGATATAAATTTGGGAATCATCAACACGTAGGCTGTATTTAAAGACAGAAGACTGGAGGAGATCACCAAAGGAGGGAGTGTACAGAAAGGTTAGGGTGAGGTTATTCAGCAGCAACATTTTCAGGAAAATGCAAGCTTTGAGACTAGGAATCAAAGATATCAACAAGAATTGGTGGAATGGTACACTCCCTCCAAGCAAAAGCTGCGTTAGACGCAATGGTGCAAAGGCAGTGATTAGCCAACCACGATATACCAAATCATTTCATTCTGCTGAAGCAAAAAATACATAGCCAGCAGATATGGAAAGATGCATTATGTGATGAAGGGCTCTCATGCTTGCTGGGTGGCTATCCACAGCTGGGAATGTGAGGGCTCTAAGGACAGCTTGAGAGTTAAAAAGTGACAGCTGTGGTTTTCTACATATACACAAAATTAACCAATCTGTCCTACCATAGAACCTGTCCTAGTACTGGCACAACAGAGACATCTCTAGTTTAGCAAATGAAGAGAAACCTTTGCCCTGGACCACAAAGCCACTTAACAGCACAGCCTCACAGCAACGAAGATTACTAGGGAGGTGTTTTTCCCCCGGAGGACACCTGAGCCCTTAAGTGGGACAGGCTCGGAGAAGGGCTGCTCAGAAGGCGAGTTCAGGCAGGGGATTCACGAGGGGAGTGTGAGTCCTGCGCAGATTTTGACAAAGGGGAGAGTCCCGGCTTGAAGACAGAGCAAGAAGTCAATTAAGGATAGTGGAAGGGCGTAAGTGGAAGCTCAAGGACACAACACACCGAGATTTTTGAGCTGGAGGAAGGGCTGAACGTAGTGTTGTGAAAGATCCTTTCTTGCCACATCCTTCCTAAGCCCGGCAGTGAGGAGCGCGGGGGATCAAGGAGTGGGGTGGCAGGGTGGGTGAAGGGCGGACCCACGGTGCGCCTTTCAGGTCCTGATGCTGGGAGCAGCCGTCCCCGCCCCTATTTTCCTCTCACCGGCTGGGTTCGCCCGGGAGTGGCAAAGATTCAGCCTGGTTAAACTGGAAGGTGCAGGAAAGCCGGCTGATAGGCAGCCGGGGAATGCCTGCCGAGTGCCAGAACGCCACCATTGCAGGCCCCGCATGGGTGGGGTCAAGGCCGAGGACTTTTCCAGGGCGGTGCTCACGGGGCAGACAAAGGAGGAGGGGCTGTCTCGATACACATGGACCAATCACGACAGACGCTTCCACGTGACTACAATTGACCAATAGGAGGTCGCAGGGATAGCGGCGGGGAAATTCAAACCTGTTTGCGGAAAGGGATTTGGGTTCCATCTTTTCTTCTCCTCCGGTCGGCTTCTTGTAGGTGAGTTGTGCCTCGCGAACGCACCAAGGAACGGCGGTGGCCGGCGTGTGGGCTCTCCCGCAGCGCTGGTCCGTAAGGGTTTGTGGCGAAGCGGAGGCAGCTCGGAGCCAACTAGACGACATAGGCAACAGCTAAATGAGCTGGAGGGGGAGGGGAGGCCTTGCTGCCTCGGCCGGTCTAGTGGGTGGGTTATGCGGAGTTTTTCTTGAGGAAGTAAGAAGTGGGTGTGTACTTCGCTGGAAAGGGAATGGTGGGGCACCTGCACACGAAATCATTTCCCAAAAGACTGTCTCTTTTCTAGTGGGATAGAACTGGGAGAGGGGGTGGTGGCCGTGTTACATTCTGACAGTTAGCTTTCAAACCTAAGGTGTCGGGTGATACCTTGCCACCCATTTTATCGCCCCTTTTTAAACTCCATGACGGGGTTGGCAGTGATATCAGTGACTCTGAATTAGTGGGTTGATGTTTGAGAATCACAAGGACGCTATTGACAGAAAGACTGCACTTTGTTGACTAAACACCACCGCCAAGCAGATGAGCACTATACAGAAGTACAGTAGATTCTTGATATTAGAATAATTAAGGTAGCAAATCATGATTCTGTTAGATATGCACAAGAACAAACTTGCTGATATCCCAATTATCAATAAAGGCCAGTGATGTTCATATTCTGCTTTGAAAGCACTTGCACGTGAAGATTTATTTATGTAAAGCAGGTGAATAAAGGAATGGTTATTCTCATTAACAAAAGGATTCTTATGTCTATGTGTCACTACCAGAATCCAAGCAAACACTCCATATTTTTTAAAAAAATGACTAAGTTTGCAGATGGCCTAGAGAAAAATAATTTTGGAAAAAGTGAAAGAAAGGCATTCAGTGGCTAGAAGAAAAATTGAAAGTTTCAAAGGGGGCAGCATTTCGGGGTAGTGCAATGACTTCTAGTGGCTTCATTGAAGTTATATTGGGAAGAAAAGGTATACTTAGACTGTAAAACCTTGCTGGACAAATTACAAAGATGTGTCCCTTGTTTTTGTGCATAGCTCTGCTAATACTACCCTAATAATATCTGCATTTAGATGTGTTCTCAAAACTAATGCTTTAGTCTTCTGGGTTCTAAAAGGCTTGTGTGTGTGTGTTTTCCCTTTATGTTAGTTAAAATAGGAATTATGACTGGTTCAATTTTTTTCTTAGCAATGGAGTCTGAGGATTTAAGTGGCAGAGAATTGACAATTGATTCCATAATGAACAAAGTGAGAGATATTAAAAATAAGTTTAAAAATGAAGACCTTACTGATGAGCTAAGCTTGAATAAAGTCTCTGCTGATAGTACAGGTGAGTTTTTTCTTTTTTTTAAAAAAAAAAAAAGAAACTTTGAATTATGGGGGCAAGAAAACTATAAAAGATTCCCAGAGCAGGGGTGTACTATAATACTTCTAAGGAATTGGCATAAAGATTCCTTCACTCCAGTCTTTAAGGAAGAGACAGGTAATTATAAGTGTGGCTTACAAAAAAAAAAAAAAAAAGTGCTAAGCTTAAACCAGTAGATACATACTCAGGAAAAAGGCTTGGCGTATATCAAGGCATGGGAGAATAAATGTGTTGGTTTTAAGTTTTAGTTTTCTGCTTTTTAAACCATTATTTTTACAAACTTTTTAAATCAAACAATAAACTAGCAGCATTGCAATGACCCCAAATAGATGCTTAATAAATAAATTAAAACATCAAAACTTATGACATATGCTATGAAAACATAATTATATGAATATATATAACATGTTCACATATGCTAAATTATACAACTGTGTTGTAGAATGAGATAATAAATGCTATCAAAATTAATGATTTTTCTACCAATCTGT
>NW_012147952.1:8654262-8666591 GCF_000956105.1 Propithecus coquereli
GGGGGGGAAATGCCACCTAAGCACAATCCAGAGAAATAAGCATGAACATTGTGTTTGCACTATTAGTTAGATTCAGGAAACATCTAAAGGAAAATAGCTTCGTCATTGAGTGTTTGTAGGATGAAGGACACAAAACATTAAAGTTAGAGCTCATAAACTTTTCTTATGCTATGGTTTCATATAATAAAAACATATTAAAATATTAGTACAGGTGAGTTTTTTCTTTTTTTTAAAAAAAAAATAATAACTTTATTGAGTGTTCTCTAAGATAAAGGAATGAGATGTAAACCACTATATGTTAACATAAAGTAATCTTCTCAGTAATTGATGTTGACCCATTATAGCACAATCACTATATTCTAACCCCTTTGTGTGGAAAATATTCTGCAATTTTCTGCTTACTTAAAAAAGAAAACTTAACATCATTTATTACAGTGTGCTTAGAGTCAGTTGTCTTAACTCTTCCATTATTGTCAGCTATTTCTGCTGATGTGCCTGTCATCAATAGATTACTGTTTATTCCATTCCTTTTTTGCTCTGAGAAGTGAGAAAGTCTTACCAATCTTAAAAAAATAATATGTAAATTTAACATCAAACACTCAATTTTTGATTTGGAGAATCTTGCTATTATTCCTTTGGCCTTTTTCCTATTCTCTCTTATATTCTGTTTCAGCCACAATGGCTTCCCTAATGTCCCACCTATATGCTAGACCAGCTTACACCCCGAACTTTTACTCTTGCTGTATACCTTGAACATTGTTCCTCAAATGTCTGCCCACTCTTACCTCTTTCAGGTCTTTGTTTAAATGTCATGTCACTTACCTGTTTAAAATATCAACCTCCTGGGGGTGGGTTTGTGTTCCCTACCTTCTTTCTGTGTTGTTTTTCTCCACAGTACTGATCACTTTATATATAAATTATTCATGTGTTTGCTTATTGTTTTTCTCCTCCACTAGAATGTGAGCTCCATTAGGGCAGGGTTTTTATCTGTTTTGTTATATTCACAGAACTTAGAATGGTGTCTGGCAATTAAATATTTGTTGAATGATGATCAATGAGTGACAGTGCCCAAAGTTTCATACCCTAGCTTTGTGAAAAGTATTAGCTCAGAAGCTTCATCCTTTTCTATATTTCAAATGGTTGAGGTCATTTGAACAATACCTTTGGATAATTTTGTTATATCTGTACTAACCGTTAAATGGATGAAGGATTGAAAATAAATGGAAGAACCTGTGATCTAGTTATGGTGGCAGACTACATTTACTTTAGAACAACTCAGAAAAGTATCATCATACTTTATTATGACTAGCTCTAACAAATCTTGTACAGCAAGGTAGATGAGATGAGTACCTGCTTAAATCCCATTGATCCTTAGCTCACTCAAAACGGTAAACACTTAACATGTTGATAATCATGATGTAAGACATTATATTAAGTATTGAGTAAGGTTCAAAGGTGCTTAAAACCATAGTTTTTTTCTAGATGAGACTTTATGTATTCACTGTGCTACGTTGTAATGGATGCTGGGCATCAGGAATACTAGCATGGTAAAGACACTAATGCTGTATGTGTGGAACAGAGGAAGACTGGGGTACTCAGAAACATGAGGAATACATCTGCAAAGCCACAGATGGAAGAATTTGTTTTTTAGACATTTCACAGACTAATTTGTTAAGAAAGCAATAGGAGATAAAGCAATAGGAGAGAAAATTAGGTTAAGATCAGACCAAATTAAGTTTAAAGTAAGAAAGCAAAGTATGAATGTACTATGTTTTAGTAGAAAGCAGAAACAGTAATTTTGTTTCCAAAAGTAAAGATTTAAGCTTTGTTGAAGGTGACTGAAGCTGATAGAAGGAATGATAGCTTCTCTAGGAATCTGAATTTGATAATACTTAGTAATGACTAAAATATCCTAAACAGAAGACAAGTTGTCTTTTTAAAGCAACTAACACTAAAGAAAGTATAAAGTACATTACAGTGTGAAGGTTATGGTTGGGGTTCCACAGAGAGAAAACTGACAGCCACAAGAGGTCCTATAAATGCTGAGTGTCTGGACCAGGGTAGTGATAGTTTTGTTGGGACCAGGAAATTGGCAGGGCCTCCAGAGGAAATGTAGGTAACTTGGAGAGAGAAGAAAATGACCATATCAGTTGCGTATTTTTTGTAAAGCTGGTTTTGTTTGGTTGTTTTACAAGTATTTGAGGTATATGGTGATAATGGTGGATGGGTGAGTTGTAAAGAAAGTTGTGTTAGGACTGGAGCAATATATTTAATGAATAACTCATTGATGGAGAATTTTCTAAGAAAGTTGGTATAGGTAGTGGTGGGATAGACTTACGTTTTCTTTGGATAGTTAGGATGCTAAAATTATAATTATGCTACTACAGCATAAAATTTTCTTAGACTACATACAGTTTTTAAAGGCTACTTGTAAAAAATCCCCCACTTATTTCTCAATTTTTTCTTCAAAATATATAGCTTTTTGGAATAAAATTTACCCTCAAAAAGATAAATGTACTGTAAATAAGTTGCTTATATTTATATGAATTGTTAAAGTTTAAAAAAAGTATTACAAGGAGTTTATATACATTGATACGCCGAGTATAAATACTTATCTATAATTTGAAGGGAAAATAGAATTTGGCATTTGTTTTATGTCTTTCTTCTATTGTGATATGTTTTGTTCCTCTTATTCAGATAACTCAGGAACTGTTAACCAAATTATGATGATGGCGAACAACCCAGAGGACTGGTTGAATTTGTTGCTCAAACTAGAGAAAAACAGTGTCCCGCTAAGTGATGCTCTTTTAAATAAATTGATTGGTCGTTATAGTCAAGCAATTGAAGCACTTCCTCCAGATAAATATGGCCAAAATGAGAGTTTTGCCCGGATTCAAGTGAGATTAGCTGAATTAAAAGCGTAAGTATTAGTATTTTAACTATGTTTAAGTAACTAGGTTATATATAACTTTGCTGCAAAGAGGGAAAATGAAAACATATTGTCAGGATTACTTCTGAGAAAGTTAGTATTTTTTGACCAAATACTTTTGCTTATAATTAACAAGGAGCTAATGTAAACTCGCTTTACTATGTAGATGTTTCCATAAATATTGCATATTTTCACTGCTTAAGGAGATTTTGAAAAATAACTTATTAGTATTTAATTTTACACATGGAAAAAAGCAATATCCCAGGTCTTTTGGAAAGTAGAATGAAGAGTTATCAAATTTAGGTAGCTGTGTCCTTTTTCTGAAAATTTGACTGAAATTTTTTATTACAGTATTCAAGAGCCAGATGATGCACGTGACTACTTTCAAATGGCCAGAGCGAACTGCAAGAAATTTGCTTTTGTGCATATATCTTTTGCACAATTTGAACTGTCACAAGGTAATCTGAAAATGTCAAATCCAAATTTTAAGTAAAAAATAATTTCCTATTATAACTTACATCCTAATATTGAATCATATATATGAAGTGGAAATTTGAGGCAAAAGGCATTAAAGTTGATCAAATGAGAATATGGGGGGGGAAATGCCACCTAAGCACAATCCAGAGAAATAAGCATGAACATTGTGTTTGCACTATTAGTTAGATTCAGGAAACATCTAAAGGAAAATAGCTTCGTCATTGAGTGTTTGTAGGATGAAGGACACAAAACATTAAAGTTAGAGCTCATAAACTTTTCTTATGCTATGGTTTCATATAATAAAAACATATTAAAATATAGCTGTAGCATTAATTGGTAGTTCTCCTTTAAAATAAAAGGTAAACTACTATAGAAGCTTTATTTCTTGCTCACTTGGTTCTTCATAGTCTGGATCTTTTGGATAGGACCAGGACAGTCTTCCTTAGATGTTTTTAGTCTGGCTATTCCTTAGTCTTTTCTTTTTTTCCCATTTTCTGGAGCCTTTGTACATACCATCATTCTGTCCTCTGGCCAAGTGTTGCTATTTTTGCCTCTGCCCTGTTTTCTGCTACAATTCTAATCCCATTTACCACCAGTGATAAACATATTATCACTATTGGCAGAATCCCCATGAGGTGCCCAAAGCAGGGCTTAGTCACTGGAGAGTATTCCCCAGGATTGTGGTTGGAGAAAAGTATTGTATAACTTGGAGATGTTTTGAGAACCCTGACCTTTTACCTATTGACATGATTTCTGAGTCCCAGTAATCCAAATCATCTTATCCAATCTATCCTGTGCATCATCAGCTTACTTTTTAAAACCATCCCTTTCTGCCTAGAAAGATTAATTCTTCCTTCTTGCTTGTGAGAATAAGTTTGGCCCGGCCTTTAAGACTCTGTCTTCCCATTCTATTTTTAAAAAAGTAGCAACTATAAATTTTACATATTTAGAACACATAAATATTGAAAATCTTAAATTGAATTATCTGTTAAAAAAGAAATAAACTTTATCTGTGTCACTGTAATGTGGTAGTAGTCTCAACTCAAAATTATGATTATTTTTGAGAAAGGTTGATAGATACCCTGTCAGGAAATATGCAACATCCCTGCAATCCTATGCATAGTCTCGTGTGTGTGTATCTTTGGAGAGGTAGAGGACATTCCATAGTTTTTATCAGATTCTCAAAGGGATCTATGACCTTAATTAATAAGCTTCCTAATTATTAGTTCTAATTTAAGCCTTTCTCTTCTTTTGCTGTCCTAAAATAGTACATGAAATTCTACCATGACTCTCAATAAATGTAGACTTAACCATTATCAAATATATTTATATTTTTTAAAAATTTGTACACTATCAGATGCGAGAAGTCCTCTCTTAATCATCTAAATACCCTGAGTGCCAACTGCATAGCATAACTCAATGGCTCCCATAATGTTGATCACATACTTTGTAGAATACATGATGTATATATTTAATATTTATAAATCAAATACTAGGGTTAAATTTGTAGTTGAAAGAAAATTTCGTAATCTATCAGTAGTCAGAAAGGTAATTATGATAGTCGCTTAGTTATTTTGCTTTTTTGGGGTAATTGCTTTATTACATTTCTGTTACTTCTGAGAATGGACAGTGGTGATAAATTAATGCACAATTATGTCAATTACATGTTACGCAAGGAAACTATTTTGACATGAATTGTTATCAGAAGAGAGTTGTTTGTGTGAGCTTTGGAATAAATAGTTTTGCTCAAGTCATTTAAATTTTTTCCTAGGTCCTGATGAATAAATATCTGTGTTGGAGGGGTGCAGATTGCTGCATAAACATGACAGTTATTTTTCTTTGTTAGGTAATTTCAAAAAAAGTAAACAACTTCTTCATAAAGCTGTAGAACGTGGAGCAGTACCACTGGAAATGCTGGAAATTGCTTTACGGAATTTAAACCTTCAAAAAAAGCAGCTGCTTTCAGAGGAAGAAAAGAAGAATTTATCAGGTAACTATTAATGTGTGCTAATACTTTGGTAGGTAGTACCACAAGTAAGGATTCAGGATAATATTTTATAGAAAAATATTTAGTAGAATGGTCAGAATCTAAGATTAAATTGTAGATGTAAAGGAGGCAAGACTTTTAGGAGTAAAAAAGTCTTTACAACCCTGTTGAAATTTATCTTTTTTATTTTGGCTAATCAAACTGTCATTGGTAACACATTAAAAACAACTCTCTAAACAAGAGAATGGCTTTTTGCTTTTAGGGAAATAGAAAATGTACTTTGACTATGGGGAAACAATTATGTAACTAAAGAGAATTTGAAGAAGTAGTTAGAAAATTATCTTGATAACATCTTCGTGTCTGCATATCTTACTTGGGAACAAATATTTACCATGAATTGACTTTTTAAATATTCTTATTTGTCAGATGACCTTTTTTATGCATTTCTATGTCCTTACAAATTTAATCAGTTTCAAAATTTTCACAGCATCTACAATATTAACTCCCCAAGAATCATTCTGCAGTTCAACTGGGCATTTGCAGAATAGGAACATCAGTTGTGATTCTAGAGGACAGGCTACTAAAGCCAGGTTTTTATATGGGTAAGGAAACTGAAACAGTTTTTTAAATGCTCATCATGTATATAAATACATCTACATATGTGTTTTCGTGTAACTACATGTATCTACATATATCTTTTCATGTAAATGTGGTAACAGGGTTTAGCAGTAGAGTGGAAATGCATATTGATATTTTTCTTTGAAAAATTAAGGGTGTTTCCTTTCTGTTTAGAGAGAACGTGCCCCCACAAGATGCAGAAATAGGTCATCGGAATCCCTTGAAACAAGCTAACAAAACTAAACAGGTATTTTCAACTTGCTTTGATTATGGTGGTGTGTTGGTAGTGAAGTCTTTGTTTATTTCCCAGTTGGTTACTTAATCTTTCCAAACATTTTTAGTCATGCCCATTTGGAAGAGTCCCAATTAACCTACTAAATAGCCCAGATTCTGATGTGAAGACAGGTGGTTCAGTTGTGCCAAGTTTTTTAAAAAGGTATGTTGAGTTTTAATTTTTTTAATTTTTTGTTGATATTTGAAGATTGATGGCAGAATGGTCTTAAAGTCTTTTACTGAATAATAGTAATTATGATGACGTTTTTATTCAGTTTAGAAGTTACTGAGTCTAAATGCTGTCAGGAACAAAGGAATGAGTGGAGAAAATGACTTTGTTTTGCTTTTTCACTCGTTCATCAGAAAGCATGTTGGAAAAAATATTAAGTAAACATGAAACGTAAAAGATTATGCAAACATCCCTGGGGTAAAATCTCCTGATGTTTGGGCATTTCTTGCTTATGGATAGCCTCTCTGGTAAGAATCTCTTTCCAGTGTGTTTGAGAATTTCCATAGCACGGGTAGAAGGAGGTCTGGAAACAAATACCTTTTTCAGCTAGTTCAAGGGAAAGAATAGCTATCAGTGGGAAAGATTATTCAATCACATACTTCAGAGTCCCAGAGCTTCAAGAAGTGGGACAGGTTAGATAGGGATGAAATATTGTTCATCACATCCAATGTGTTCCCCTCAATTTGAGTGTTTATTCCCTTATAAGAAATGAGAATATAACATTCTAGTTTAGCTAAAGGAGACATATTTTCTGGCCTATTCCTAACTCTAACCACCATTTATAATGTTATTTATATTGGAAAATTCTCCTTAGATTCCAGAGAATTATTTTGCAAGGAAACTTTAGAAACACAAATGATTGTTTTTAGCTGATGTCTTCTATGATTAAATTCATATTATATTTTGGCCTTGACTGAAAATTGATATTAAAAGAGCATTTTGGAAAGTTAAGCTCTAAAATCTTGTCACTATCATCTCATCTTGCTCATCTCCATTTTAAGTACCTAGCTGAAGAATAGAGGAGACTTTCTCCCACTCTAAAAAAATAAAAACCAAACCAGTAAAACTCCATTTTCCTGTTGCCTGTTATGATAGACTATGCTAGGTACTGTGGGAGCCCACAAAAGAGTTTATACTCTGGTTCTTATCCTTAAGCTATTTGCAATCTGAAATGTAGTTTCACTTACATACTTTTTCTTTTCTACATTCTTACCCTAACTCCAACTGTAACTTATTAGAGAATAAGGAAGCAGGCAATCACCTATCGTTATTGCTTTTGTCATTGCCCAGCACCTAATTTTTTAGCTAAGTTACCTTTGTATTGAAATCATGTCACTTTTAGGAGATTTTTCCAATAAAAAAAGTATGTTATTGGCTCTTCAATAACATGAAGAGCTCTTCAATAAAATGAAAAATACATTGAAAATATTGATTTCAAATTAAATATTAAAATTATTTTGTTTCATGGGTAAAAGACAGACCTCTGGATCAGAATGCCGAGATGTGATTGTGCCTGGATCTAAATCAAGTGGAAATGATTCCTATGAATTGAGAAATTTAAAGGTATTTTAATTTTTAAATCTTTATAGGAAGCAAGGGTTCCTGATTTAGGATTCATAGAGCATTTTCTGGAGAAAGGGTTCATAGTTTATATATCTCCAGTAGTGATCCTGATACTCCAATGTGGTACCACCAATGAGAAGTGGTATTGAAGTCCTAGACTGTACTTCTCCAAGATTAAGGTGTTAGAGCAAGGATCCGTGATCTCTTAGGAGAACCGTGAACTGGCATTTATTAGGCATGTGTTTAAGCAGATTAGTTAGTGGTTTGGGAATACGTAGCTGGGGGAGCTGTTGCCCCCAGGTTTTGTTCTTGGTGTGTTTACTCATATGATTTTGGTAAGGCATCTTTGAAAAAATGAGTAAATTGTGCTGGGGCAAAAGTGAGGGCATAAATAATCAATCCTGACCTCTTGGTATGGCAGAGATACTTTGTGTGAACTTCAAAGAAAGGAAATAATTTTAGTTCCTGGTGCATTGTGACTTTCAGGGGTTATACTATTCTTACTGTAATTGAGTTAATCCCCTGGCATCATAATGTGGGTCTTTTCAATTTTATACTTTGGTAATGCCTCTCTCCTTCATGATCTATGCTTTAAAATACTAATTTTTCCTAATCATGGCTATCCTAGAGAACAGTGCATAATTGTGTCAAAAAGTTTACTCTCTGGATTTAGACTAACTACTGTTAATATCTTAGGGTTATAGAAATATTAATTGTGACTAATACTGTTATTTTTTTTTTTTTGAAACAAAGTCTCGCTTTGTCGCCCTGGCTAGAGTGAGTGCCGTGGTGTCAGCGTAGCTCACAGCAACCTCAAACTCCTGGGCTCAAGCAATCCTTCTGCCTCAGCCTCCCGAGTAGCTGGGACTACAGGCATGCGCCACAATGCCCGGCTAATTTTTTCTATATATATATATTTTTAGTTGTCCAGATCATTTCTTTCTATTTTTTGATAGAGATGGGATCTCACTCTTGCTCAGGCTGGTCTCGAACTCCTGACCTTGAGCGATCCACCTGCCTCGGCCTCCCAGAGTGCTAGGATTACAGGTGTGAGCCACCGCGCCCGGCCCAATACTGTTATTTTTAATGTTAAAATAACAATCATAGTAATAAAATACTTAAATTTTTTCTCTTGTCATGAGGCATATCCTATGTTGGAGTCAAGCTTATGTACCTTTTCTCTTTTTAAATGAAATATATTTTAGCAATTGATTAATATGTCCACTGAAAACAAATTGACAAAATTAATGGTTATGACCCATCCCATTGCTCTAAATCAATAATTCAGAGAGTTAATCTTGCTGGGAGGTTGTGAATCTACATGTGGTTATAATAGATAATTTTGTTAGCCATCTTTTCACATAGATAAGGCTTTAGTAGTATGTTGAACAATAAGACAAATTACAACTCTGCTGTTTATGGGACTTTATTTTTTAAAAATAATTTCGTATCTGTTCTTTTAATGTAGTCTATTCAAAATAATATTCATTCCAAGGAACCTCTGGTGTCAGATGAGAAGAGTTTTGAACTTATTACTGATTCAGTAACCCTGAAGAATAAAACTGAATCAAGTTTTCTAACTAAATTAGAAGGTAAGAGTGATAATTAGTAGACTTAGTTCTTTAATTAAGAAAATCACTTTATAGCTTGAGAAAGCAGACTACCACCTAAGAACTGTGATGTGAGACTGTGTCTGTGTTGCTTTATCTTGTATTTCAATTATATAGAGTACATGAAAAGTATTGAATCCTGTAGCGCAGGAAATTTATTTGCCTAAAAGATTCATGAAAGGAAGCGTGGAGAGAAAATACAATGGAACTGAGATTTTTCCCAGTTAGCTTGATAAATATTTTCTGGAAAGAACACAGAAGCTGTTTTTATTTGACAACTCACCCTTTCATTTTTTATCAAACATTCGATTTTCCACTACATGGGTATAGTCATAAATGTTCTAGGGATGTAAAAATGAATGAAACAGGGTCCCAAGGAGGTTGCAATTCAGTAAGTATATCTCCTATACTTACATATTTACTATGTAAATGTAATGCTGAGTAGAACATAGAGATTGTCATGAGAACCACACCAATGAAATGCTATGCAAATTCAGAAGAGGGAGAAATTTAAGGAATTAATTTGGTTTAGTGGAAATAAGGAAATATTATGTGGAGGAGGAGGAGAAATTTGAAGAACTATTAGGATTTAAATGGGGGAAATAGCAGTAATAAGAGTATTTCAGGGCTGGGCGTGGTGGCTCATGCCTGTAATCCTAGCACTTTGGGAGGCCTAGGCGGGAGGATTGGTTGAGGTCAGGAGTTCGAGACCAGTCTGAGCAAAAGTGAGACCCTGTCTCTTCAAAAAAAAAATAGAAAAAAAATATTAGCCAGGCAACTAAAAATAAAAAAAATTACCCAGGCATGGTGGCATGTGCCTGTAGTCCTAGCTACTGGGGAGGCTGAGGCAGGAAGATTGCTTGAGCCCAGGAGTTTGAGGTTGCTGTGAACTAGGCTGATGCCACAGCACTCTAGCTTGGGCAACAGAGCGAGACTCTGTTTCAAAAAAAAAAAAAAAAAAAGATAAAAGTATTTCAAGTGGAAGGAATAACATAGACAAAAGAATGAAATGTAAAATGTTTTAGGAATAAGACTAGTCTAGTTATGCTGAAACTGTAACACAAGTAGTATAAAATACTGTGACACAGGGAAATAACACTAGGTAAACTTTGAATGCTAGGCTTAAATTTTGAATTTTTTTAGATGGCAGGGTACCATTAAAGATATTTAAACAGAATCATCATGAGAATGATCATTTTCCAGACAAAGGTTACCAGATTAAATGTGCTAATTTTTTTTCTTTCAATAGGACTGAGAAGGAACTTTGGATAAAGTGAGGCTTATCCTAATGTTTTCCTAGGACTTTGCTGGTGTTAGTCTTAAAAGTCTAATGTCTCAGGAAAGCCTCAGTCCCAGGCAAACAGGGACAGTTGGTCACTCTGGAATAATCTTTTATCTTTTTTTACCATTATTTTAATTGGGAACAGATTTTTTTTCCTAGTATTTGGTAAAAACTGTTTATATTTTACATTTCCTTGGCATCTATTATATTATAAACTGGTATGATTGAGAAAATCATCTTTATCAAATTTGCTTATTAGTACTCATTTGACAACTAATTTAATGTTTTTATTTATTTATTTATTTTTGAGACAGAGTTTCACCATGGTGCCTGGGCTAGAAGTGCCGTGGCATCAGCCTAGCCCACAGCAACCTCAAACTCCTGGGCTCAAGCAATCTTCCTGCCTCAGCCTCCCCAGTAGCTGGGACTACAGGCACATGCCACCATGCCTGGCTAATTTTTTGTCTATATATTTTTAGTTGTCCGACTAATTTCTTTCTATTTTTAGTAGAGACGGGATCTCACTCTTGCTCAGGCTGGTCTCGAATTCCTGACCTCCAGCGATCCTCCCACCTCAGCCTCCCAGAATACTAGGATTACAGGTGTGAGCCACCATGCCTGGCCTAATTTAATGTTTTTAAATGAATACTTGTTGAGTGTCTACACTATACCAGTAATACTTTATTACTATAGTAAGACATATAGTCAGAAAACTGCCCAAATCATAAGAAGATAGCCTAATGAAATACCACAAGTGAATTTATAATTGTAATCAATACCTAGATCAAAAAATAGAACATTACTAGCATCCCAATAACCTCCTTGATCCCCTCCCAATCTAATTCCTCTGTCTCCTTCCAAATGTAGTCACTATTCTGACTTCTAATACCGTAGAATGAATTAAGGCAGTGTGCATTCTTAGGTCTGCTTCTTACACCCTTGTTTATGGAACTCATCCATATTATGTAGTTTGTTGATTTTTTATTGTCTTATAGTGTTTCAATGTATGAATATACAACAATTTGCTTATTCAAATATACCTGGATAACTATTTTTTGTCTAATGAATAATGCTGCTATGACTATTTTGATGTCTTTTGGCTCACGTAGGTACACATTTCTGTTGAGTGTATTCCAAGAGTGGGATTGTTGTGTCACAGGATATGCCTATGTTCAGCTATGGTAGATGGTGCCAAATAGTCTCCAAAGTGGTTGTATTGACCCCTTGACCATTAGTTATGTTGCTTTTGCTTCATATTCTTCCCAATTGTTGTATTGTCAGTTTTTAATTTCAGGCATTTCGACACTGCTAATTGGTGTCTTATTGTGATTTTAATTTTCATTTCCCTAATATCTGCTATTGGACATCTTATGTTTATTGGCCATTTGGATATCCTTTTGCGAAATATTTAGTTTGAGCCTTGGTGATATTTCTATTGGGTTTTCTTTTTCCCGTTGATTTTTAAGAGGTATTTATATCATCTAGATACAAATCCTTTGTTGGATCTATGTACTACAAGTACGCTAACTTCTCCCATTTTGTGGTGAAGACTTTGGATGAAAAGCAATTCTTAAATTTAG
>NW_012147952.1:8669061-8671276 GCF_000956105.1 Propithecus coquereli
TAGCTGTCCAATTAATTTCTTTCTATTTTTGGTAGAGACGGGGTCTCACTCTTGCTCAGGCTGGTTTCGAACTCCTGAGCTCAAACAATCCACCTGCCGCCTCGGCCTCCCAGAGTGCTAGGATTATAGATGTGAGCCACCGCACACGGCCTTTGTTTTGTTTTTAAGAGCAAAATACTAATACAGTTTGTAACGTGTTCTATTGTTTAGGCTTACTTTTATTATTGTCAAATACTCTCACTTTTTAACGGCATCAACAACAAATACATTTTCAGAAACTAAAGAGCACCAAGAACTAAAGGTTCCAGAAGGTAACCAGAAACAATGGCAATCTAAGAGAAAGTCAGAATGTATGAACCAGAATCCTGCTGCATCTTCAAATCAGCGGCAGATTCCAGAGGTAGCCCGAAAGGTTCATACAGAGGTAACTTTCTTTTCCACTAAATTACAACATGCTGTTGTTCATAATGCATTTCTGAAGTTTGATGATCATGTTAATGTTTTCTTTTATTAAATGCTTATATACCATATTTAGTGGAATGATTTATTTAAAGGCTTTTTTTTTCCCTATCATTTACAAAATGATGATCATTAGCCTAGCACTCATTGGTTCAGGGAGAGTAAATGTCAGGCTAAATTCTTTTCTATTTTTGAAGTTTTGTAGATCGCTGATAGACTGCTGCAGAAGTTGGCAAACTACAGCCTATGGGTCAAATCTATTTCCCAGCCTGATTGTGTAAAAAAAGATTTGTTGGAATATAGCCACACCCATTCATTTAGTATCTATGGCTGCTTTTGCACCGTAACAGTAGAGTTAAGCAGTTGCGTTAGAGACCACTTGGCCTGCAAAGCTTAAAAGGTTTACTATCTGGTCCTTTACAGAAAACTATATGCTGATCCCTGAACTAATGCAATGCTGTCCCAAACATTTAACAATTTCCTATGGTCATACTCATGGATAAAAATAGAAAAAGGGTGGGGAACCCTTTGGGCCACATGGGGCCTTCTGGATCCTTGGATTCGTCCTCTTGACTGAATCCAAATTTTACAGAATAAAGGGATTTGTTCTGTGAAATTTGGATTTGGTTGAGGGGCCACACTTGGGAATCTGGAAGGCCACATGTGGCCTTGAGGCTGCAGGTTCCCCAATTTGTAATATGGTGAATGATCATGCCCAGTGGCTGTTTCAGAAGGAATGACCTAGTAGACTACTGGAGAGTCATACCTACAGTTCATGGTAATACTTTCCTCACCATTTCTTTTCAGTGCCTTATAGTGAAGACAGTAAAGGCCTCAGATTCTAATTTAGTGCTTCTCAAACATTTTGGTCTTGGGACTCCTTTACACTCTTAATTATCAATGCACCTAAAGAGCTGTTGTTTATGTGGGTTATATTTATCACTATTTACTATACTAGAAAGTAAAATAAAATTTTAAAATATGTATTGATTTATTAAAAATAATTATGATAAACTCTTGAATATAAATACATTTTTATGAAATAAAAGTATTTTCTGAAACAAAATAATTATAGTAAGAAGAGTAGCATTGTTTTACAGTTTTTGCAAATCTCTTTAATGGTTGGCTTAACAGAAGACCAGATTCTTGTATTTACTTTTATATTTAATCTGTTTCATTATCACATGTCATACAGCAGTGGTCCCCAAACTTTTTGGTACCAGGGACAGGTTTAATGGAAGACAAAGACAGTTTTCCCACAGATGGTGGGTAGGGGGAGGCAGCGCTCAGGTGGTGATGTGCGCCCCATTCCTAACAGGCCACAGACCAGTACTGGGCTGCAGCCCGGGAATTGGGTACCACAGATAACGTCTCTGGAAACGCCAGTATAAACTCATGAGAAAATAAAAATGAGACAGGTACTTACTGTCTTAGTATTACTATGAAAATATTTTTGACCTCTCAGACCCCTGAAAGGGTCTTGGAACACCCCCTCCCCAGATTCCTTGACCACTGATTTAAGTAGCAGATGTAGATAACAAATGTTAGATGATAAGGGTCCTGACAGGTTGAATCTTGGATCATATTAAACAAGCATCTCCTCTTTTTTTCTTTTTGGAACTTGTAAGCTAACAGAATGGCAAGGAAATTCAAAACCATTTGTAGATCATTAGGGAAATGCAAATCAAAACCAAAGCTAAATACCACTTCATATCCACTAGGATGGCTATAATTAAAAAGAGATGACATGGCCGGG
>NW_012147952.1:8671326-8672831 GCF_000956105.1 Propithecus coquereli
CGCCCGGCCTGTCTATGTCTTTAAACAAATCTTTCTACTCCAAAGTCGTAAATATACTGCTGTATTTTTGTGGATATATTTAGATTTATCATTTTACCTTTCACATTTAGATTTATATTTTCCCTGAGTTTAATATTTATGTATTTGTAAGATCAAGTGTCAGGATTCTTTTTTTTCCCATGTGAATATATGGTTGACTTGGCATCATTTATTGGAAAAGTCCTCTTTTCCTTCTCTGAATTGTTGTAAACTAGGTGATTCTGTGTGTGGTATCTGATTTAGCATTCTTCTCCATTCTGCATTTATTTTTGTCTGTCTTTATGCTAATACTGTCTTAATAACTGCAGTAAGTCTTGATTATCTGTCACTGTAAATCTTCCAACTTTGTTCCTCTTCAAGACTATTTTGGCTATTCCAGGTCTTTTGGATTTCCATACAAATACTAGAATCTATTTTTTAGTTACCACTTTTAACAAGTGAGATTTTGATTGAGATCTAATTGAACCTATAAAGAAATCTGGGACAATTTGACATCTTTACAGTTAAGTTTTCCAGTCTACCAACCTGGCATATCTTTTCATTCATTCAAAATATGGAGAGAATCATTTTCTGTGTAGAGATCTTGTATATCTTTTGCTAGATTTATTCCTGGATATCTGATATTTATTGATACAATGATAATGAATGGCATCTTTTGAAAAATTATCTTCTACTTTATTAGTATATAAAAATGCAATTTTTACTTATTCATCTTAGATACAGTGACATTGCTAAATTCACTGTATAATTTGAATAATTTTCCTGTGGATTCTTTTGATTTTTATAGGTACACAATCATGATGTTTGAACATAGTTTAGCATTTTTTTTTGCTCTAATCCTTTTAATTTTCATTTATTTTCTTTGCCTTATAATAATTGCTAAGACCTTCAGTATAATGATAAATAGGAGGGGATGATAGGCGGCATTTTTGTCTTATTCCCTTTTCTGGTATTTTATTCTTAGTATGATGATTGCTGTAGAGGTTTGTTGCTACTTTATCAAATCGAATGAGGTCTGTTTTATACCTAGATTGCTAATATTTTTTCGTGTGACTGGGTGTTGAATTTTATCAAATGCTTTTTCTGCATCTGTTTAGTTAATTATATATTTTCCTTCTCTATTCTGTTATAGCAAATTACATTGGTTTTCAAATGTTAATCAAACTTTGCATTTAGAAATAAACCAAATTTGGATATAGTTTGTTATCTCTTGTATATCAATTGCTAATATTTTGTTTAAGATTTTTGCATCTGTTATCACAAAAAGAATGAAACTTTGATATTCGTAGAATATTAAATAATTGTTGTGGTGGACCTTTGAGAGTAAATTATAGGCTACTATAAGGTAAAATTTTAATGTTAAACTAGAGGTCTATGAAAATTTGTGAATTAGCTTCTCTTTATTAATAAGATTTTATATCCTTTTGATCTCAACAGATTTTTTTTCCTAGTATTTGGTAAAAACT
>NW_012147952.1:8676007-8683857 GCF_000956105.1 Propithecus coquereli
TTCCACTCTCAGCTTTATAGTCAAGAGAATTGAAAACATATATCCCCACAAATATTTGTACATGAATATTCATACCAGCATTTTCATACTTGCCAAAAAAATGAAAGTAATAAAATATCCATCACATGGATGAATGAATAAACAAAGTGTGGTACATCCATACAATGGGATATCATTCAACAATATAAAAAGTAATGAGGTACTGGGACATACTACAACATGTATGAACATTAAAAATATGCTAAGTGGAAGAAGCTCATCATAAACGATCATATATTATATGATCTCATTTAAATATAGTGTTTAGAATAGGTAAATCCCATAGAGATGGAAAGTAGATTAGTGGTTTCCAGAGACTGGGAGCAGTGGGAAATGGGGAGTGACCACTAGTGGGTATGGGGTTTCTTTTAGGAGATGAAAATATTCTAAAATTCAATAGTGGTGATGATTGCACAACTGTGAATATACTAAAAATCATTGACTAGTACACTTAGGGAAAAAAAGAAACTTAAAAGATTGAAATGTAGAAAGTAGAATAGATTTATCCATTATGGTTCTCAAGAGCATAATGAGGACCAATGTGTTGCAATTATAATAGAGAAACTGATTTAATCTAAATATCTGCAATACTTTCTAATAACTAAAGCTGTCCCAAAATTGAAGTGCACCTTTGTAGACAGTAATGAGTGCTCAGTTACTACAAGTATTCAAGCAAAATGTGGCTCTCTGTTTGATTGAGAGGTAGTACAGCAGGGGTTAACAAACTTTCTGTAAAGGGTTAGTAGACTTTGTAGGCTAGATGGTCTCTGTTGCAACTTTTCAATTAAGCCATTAGAGCATGAAAACAAAAACCATAGACAATAGATAAGTAAATTGGCACAGCCATGTTCCAGTAAAACTTTGTTTAAAAAGTAGACGACAGGCCAGTTTCAGCCTGAGCCTGCAGACTATAATTAGCTGATCCTGCTGTAGAGGATGTCATTTATCATTGTTTGGGATTTGTACAAGATCACTTCTACAGAGTCTACGTCTCTTCTAAGGAAGAACACAAGATAGGCATTTGCCATTCCAAATCCTGCTAAATAATTAGTCTTTGGCTACATTTGGGGAGGGGGAGGGATGTAGTTTTGTTGACTATAGAAAGGCTAATTTTCAGAAGCACAGAATACTATTTTAGATTATAAAAGATTAATACCTGTTAAAATAGCTCTGATTGGTGGTGCAGGGATGTTAGATTCCCTTTTGTTAAACAATTTTGTGTGCCTTCACTCTACTTGTAATTAGTTTGAGCAGAATGTACCAGGCTTAACAGTTGGGAATAAAAGAACTATTCTAAAAAGTTATTGAAAGTCTGAAATACATAAACCTACCTGTTTTAGAATGCTTTTGTATTTCATAGTGTATTATTTTCTTTTAAAAGTTATAATGTTTGTAAAACTCTTGAACAGGTGACTAATTTAAGAACTCTAAATCATAGTATTTTTTATTTTGTTTTAGCAGAAGCCTGCCACTTTTGAGCAACCTGTTTTTTCAGTTTCAAAGCAGTCACCACCAATGTCGGCACATAAATGGTTTGATCCAAAATCTATTTGTAAGACACCAAGCAGCAATGATTTGGATGATTACATGAGCTGGTAATTACTTTTGGCATTTAGCTTGGAAGGCAGGATGATACAATAGAATCGACATGGACTTCTGGGCCAAATAGTTCTGGGGTTGAATCCTGCTCTGTTACTTTAAAGACTTTTCCAAATTCATATTATTTTTCTCAGCATCAATTTTTTCATCTATAAAATGGGAAGGGGAAAGTGGTTACAATAATATGTATTTTTAAGGATTGCTGTGAATGTAGTCTTTGTCATATTGTAATCTGTACCTAGAACCTATAAAGGTTCTAAGGATGCAAAACTTGCATTGCCACTTGGATACCTAACTGAGAGAGATATTTTAAAGGTTAGCATTCTTAGAGTGGATAAAGGGTAGATAAATTTTTTAACTTAAGAGGCATTAATTGGAATGTGATAGTTTCTGGAAGAGGTGAGTTGAATAGTTCACACAGCTCTGGGTGTGTTCAAAGGTGTAAGACTTGAGTGGTTAGGAATGAGGGATAAATAAATAAATTGAATGGTAAGTGTTGATTAACAGGGAACACAAGAGATATTGCAAAAGCAAATGAATGACATTTCAAAGAAAGGAAATAAAGGGATGTGTTACGTGTAACCTTCAATTAGTGGCTATGTTTTTAATATCTTAGGGGATAGCTTAAGTCCATGGTGCCTTTTGCTTTTCATTGGCATAATATAATCTTTGTTTTTAATTAAAGCTTGTCTTAGAGATTTTATAACCCAGCCTCTTACCTATTTAATACAATTTTACTAGATATTGCTTCATTTTATTACATATAGAATATTTTAAAGAATGATTGCTAACTAAAATAGTGATGTAGATATTTCTTGTGATATTATTTATTGTTAACAAATATTTGTAGAACGCTTTTGTGCCAACCACTGTTCCAGGTGTTGAGGACATAGTAGCAAACAAGGCAAACAAAGCATGAATGTGTACTGAGCAGATTTAAGCTCAAATGCCAAACTCTGATGTAAATGGCTTTCAGATAGTTCTAGTAGGCCATTAGAGAACATTATTGTTAAAAAACACTCAAAAAATTTATGATCGGCCATAAGCTGATCTTTGCCTTGTCTAAATTCTTATAAAATAATCCTAACTCCGCATTTTAAATGCCATCGCATTTATTTTACTAACAAGTATTTCTTGTTTGGGTACAAAATATTACTTTTGGAAAGAATTCCCAAAGTAAAATATCTGGTGGTTGAGTATCTAGAATAAATAAATATTAGCTATGTTATGAAAACTAACTTGGGTTCTGTTTGATGTAACACCTTTAAATTTATATCAACCTTCTAAAACACATGAAAACTGAATCAAAATCTTGTTTTTAAAATTTTAATGTTTTAAATGAAACCTTTCCTAGTTTTAGAACTCCAGTTGTAAAGAATGACTTTCCACCTGCTTGTCAGTTGTCAACACCTTATAGCCAACTTGCCTATTTCCAGCAGCAACAACAGCAAATACCTGCTACTCCACTTCAAAATTTACAGGTTCGATAAGCTCTATATATGATGGTATATATTAAGGTATAATCAGTTTCATAGATTATATTTTTACGGCATTTAGATGTTGGGAAAGGTCTTAAGACCTTTGTCCACTTGTATTCCCATTAGGCAAAATTTTTCTTATATCCTAATAAGTATATGCCTTGTGACTGAGAAGTTAATTATTGAAGAACGTAATGAAGCTGCTCTTATTAACTAGACCAAAGGACCCAGTTTGAATAGCTGAATAAAATTTCTCTTATAATCAGTTGCTTTTTATTCTATTTAACTATTTAAGTTGTTAGTGAGCAGCTTCATTTTGTTTGTTGATTAATATACAGTTCATTTGGAAAAAATAATTTTGAAGAATATCAGAATAGAGATAGGAGGTACTACTAGAATATATTATAATTATTATAAACTAAGAGAAAAATTTTTTGCTGGTGAAGCAATTGCATTGCCATCTGAAAAAAATTAGATAGTCTTCACACTAATAACTAAAATTAGTTTCTAATAACTATCTCAGAGGCAGCTTAATAGTGGTAGAAAACATGGGCCTTGAAGACAGACTGCCTGGGCATAAATTTTGGCCTCAATACTTACCAGCTCTGTGATCCTTTGCAAGTTACTTAAATTCTCTGTACCTGTTTCATCACCTATAAAATTAATAAGGCTACCTACCTCATAGGATGGTTGTGAAGATTAAATTAGTTAAAACAGAGTGTGGTACTCAGGAAATAATAAATGTATGTTAGCAATTTTTATTTAAATAAAACAGCAAGAAGAGTAAGTACAAAAGTCAATTGATTAAAAAAAAATAAGTTGATAGAAAGTAGAACGGTGGTTATCAGGAGCTGGGGGAGGAAGGAATGGGGAGGTATTGTTTAATGGGTACAGAGTTTCAGTAATGCGAGGATTAAAAACTTCTGGAGATCGATGGATAGTGATGATGTTTGCATAACAACGTGAAGGGACTTAATTGCCACTGGTTAGTACTTAAAAATGGTTAAAATGGTAAATTTTATGTTATATATATTTTGCCACAATTTAAAAGAATAATGGACAAAATAATTAGCTGACAATGGATCATACTAACTATGGAAAGAGGTGATAATGTTTTGAGGATTGAAACAATATATAATAAACTACAAAGGAAAAAGAGAAAGATGATCAAGTTTGCCCATACATTGATTCAAAATACATTTATTGAGCTATTGCTAACATCAGGCCCTGTTTGAGTCGAAATCTAGAAGCAAGTCAGAAATGACAAGTGAAGGGGTTTGGGGGAGGCTTCTAGGAGAGGCCAGTATTGGAGGGAACTGAAAAGAGGCCACAATGTGGCTAGAGCTCAGGAAGGGGAAGGGGTGAACTCCAGGGTTCTGCTGGGCCCTTAAATTTTACCCTAAGAGGGATAGGAAGCTGTGGACAAGTTTGAAGCAGGGATGTGAAATTATCTGATTTGCATTTTGAAAACTCTGCCACAGTGAGAAAGGTAGACTAAGGGAGATATAAGGTGTCCTGTGTAGGAAACTGAACCTTACATTGGTGTTGAATCAGAAATAAGTTAGAATTATTTTATTCTAAAAACTGTCAGGGAAAAAGGACATTAAACTGCTTTCTTCCCTCAGAATGTTCACAGTGTAAGTACAAAAGAATAGAGAGAGGAGGCACGAAAGGTGGGGGGACCTTGATGAAATTACAAAAGGTGCGTATTTCAAAGCCTAATACTTTCTTATAGGAAACACATTTCATGACTCAACAGTGTCTCCCAACCCTAGGAGTTAAAGAAATTAGAATCTGTATCTTTTTATTTAAATAGGAGATTACATGAAAGATTCCACCATTTGGAATCTAAAACAGGACTTAATTAAATTGAGGTTTATTCAGACCTTGTTTCAACTTGGTTAATCAGCTAATCAGGTGCTCTTTTTGTTTTAACTTCTTTATCAGCTCAGAATAAGTCCTCTCAGCACTCCATCTGTTCAAAGCGTTTATAGGTACATAGATCCTCTAGCATAAAGGAAGAGATGAAGGTGCAAGTTGTATAGTACATCAGTTGAAAGTTTGCTAGGAAAGATGCTAAAGTTCAGAGAAATTAAATAACTTGTTGAACATCACTCAGCACAAAGAGGGGAATTGCTGAAGCTTGCATTTATCTGATTGACTTTGGAGCTCTTAGCACCTTGGCGCATTGCTTCCTTTATAATATAATGCTAAATTAGAAAAAAGAATATAGATATAATTGTCTGCAAATGTATATATATGTACGTAAGTAAAGAGGTATAAGGAAAAAGATTAGAAAGGAAGCATGAAAATTGATAAAAAGTTTATGTCTTTGATCAAAGTATGTAGAGCAAGTTTCCTTTTTAAAATACTGTAATGTATGTAATTACTTAAGATTTAAGATAATTTCAAAATTGGAAGCAGTTCACTATACCAAATATAAGCTAGTTTCTTAGGCATATTCTTTGAACCTTTACTTATGTATTTTAATTATTTAGATTTCAGCATCCTCATCAAAAAATGAATGCATTTCAGTTAAAGGAAGAATTTATTCCATATTAAAGCAGATAGGAAGTGGAGGTTCAAGTAAGGTAAGTATCTTATATATTTAAGAAATGAATAAAAATATTTTAAACATTTTTTGGTCTTTTTACCTATGGGGGCTCTTTTTTCTTCACTTCTAGGGGCCTATAATACTGTTGAGCCAAAAAGGCCATCTCATCCCCTGCCCTCCTCTTCCCACTAGCCTCCACACCCACAAGTGACATATCCTCTTTAGACCTACCTTTTTGTCCCAGTCTCCTGCTTCCTCTCCAGTGTCCTATGCTTCTGAATTTCTTCTCTAATAACATGAACTTTGACTTAGGGTGGGAAATGACCACTATGTGTTAGCACCGAAGAATCTTTCTAAAACTGAGTCAGAACATGATATAAATTGCTAATATGCTTAGAACTATTCTGCAAAGAATTTCACTAATGGATTTACACATAAGATTTCACTAATGTTTTGAGTTTTTCATTCCAAAAACAGTTTAATAACCAATAAGTTTCTCGAATTAGATTATTTTCTAAATTTATATGGTTCTAATTCTCTGTGGATAGAAGGCATCTGAAGCATTATCTAAACTTGCCATCTTTGTATTCTCTTAAATCTACTTTGGTCAGATTTTTGCCTTTATCACTCACCAAAACAACTATAATCAAGGTTGCCAATGATCTCTATATTTTTGCCAAATTTAATTCTTAGCTTTGATTTTGGGTTACTTAGCAACATTTGGGACAATTGATTATTTTTTCTTACTGAATTTTTTGTTCTGTTTTCTACTTGGCCGCTCTGTTTTCCTCTTCTCAAACTGGCCGTTTCTATTGCCTTCCTCATGTCCCTGATTTCAGTGGAGCAATGCCCCAGGGCATGGTCCTTAACCTCTTTAATTCTTTCCCTTAGACTCCCTCACTCTGGTGGTGTTCTTTTCTTTCCAGTCTCATAGTTTTAAATACCATGTATATGATACAAATTTATAGATTTATATTTCCAGCTCAGACCTCTCCTTTGAATTTCAGACTTATATATCTAACTTGATTTTTCAGCATCTCTTCGTGGTGTCTACTATGCATTTAAAACGATATGTCCAAACACAACTCTTACTCTATAGTCTTTTCCATTTCAGTAAATGCCAACTTCATTCTTCCAATTGCTTGACCAAAAAATTGACTCCTCTTACTTTCATACATACAATCTAGCCAATCAGCAAATCTTGGTTTTTCCTCAGAGTGTCTCCAAAATCTGTTTCTCATCATCTCCAATATTATCACTTTGGTTGAAGTAACTATTGTATTTTCACCTGGATTATTACATTAGTCTTAATGACTCAGTCCTTGCCCGCCTGTCTATTATTTTATTGTATATTGACAAATTATAGTTGTATATTTTTGTGGAGTACTAAGTGGTGTTAGGACTTTTTAATTCAATGTGGAATGATTAAATTAAGCTAATTAACGTACCTATCATCTCAAATATTTAACATTGTGATGAGAACATCAGAAATTTCTTCTTTTAGTGTATTAGAGTATGCTATATTCAATTATTAGCTATACTCAGCATGCTGTCCTATTGATCTCAAAAATCAAACCTACTCCTCTTATCTCATTGAGGCTTTGTACCCTTTAACAATCATCTCCCATTGTTCTCATCTCCCTGCCTCTGGTAACCACCATTCTACTCTCTGCTTCTGTGAGTTTAATTGTTTTAGATTACACATGTAAGGGAAAACGTGGTGTTTATCATTTCCTCATCGTCTATTTTAAAACAACAGTCTATTACCGTAGATATCCTCATGTCTTTGCTCAAGTATCTGCTCAGTTAAGCCTTCCTTGCCCACACTCTAAAACTACAATCCCCACTTTCCAGACATTGATGTTCTCCATTCCCCTTTCCTGCTTTATTTTTCTCTGTAGTTTACCTTCTAGCATGCTCTGTAATTTAGTTGTTTGGTTTGTTGTTTGTGTCTCCCTGCACTTGACTGTGAGCTCCATGAAGATAGGGATATTTGTCTAATTTGCTTGGAGATGCTAGCTCCGGTGTCTAGAACAGTACCTAGAACAGATAGGGACTGAATTCATTTGTTGAATAAACTAACTGTTCCTCCTTGGCTATTTTGCTATTATAAGTTGTTGAGGATGATGTACGAAACACTGTTAGGCTCATTTTACATGTTATTGTAATTTTCTAATCCC
>NW_012147952.1:8695657-8698332 GCF_000956105.1 Propithecus coquereli
AAAAAAAACAAATGGTAGTATGAATAGTATTTACATCAGCATTGTTGTGAGGATTAGGTGATTCAGGACTATAGAAGCAATGGAACTTAGAACAGTTTCTGGCACATAATTAGTGCTATATATTTGTAGAATATACAAAAATTAATATTTCATTGGATTTGCTACTCGAAAGAACCTACTTGACTTCTACATCGTGAAATTTTTTGTCCTTAGAATGGTTTACATTGTCTAATATTATAATGGATTTTTATTTTTAAGGCATTGTTCACAGTGATCTGAAACCTGCCAACTTTCTGATAGTTGATGGAATGCTAAAGCTAATTGATTTTGGGATTGCAAACCAAATGCAACCAGATACAACAAGTATTGTTAAAGATTCTCAGGTAAGACTTTTAAGAAATGGTTGGTTACCTCACAGTATAATTTAACTCCTTTTCACCTGTGTAGTATTATTTTGCTAATGGGTATTATATTTTTACCTCTCTCATTCTTCAAAGGATTTAAAGTCTTTTAATAAGAATAGATACTGTAAGTCTAAAAAATCAACATCATGATCAATATAATTTAGAATAGAAAGTCAAGATCAGATAGAAATATATCCAGCAATTTTGAATGATTTTCCTATAGTCGAGATAGAGAAGCAGTAATACCTGCCATGGAAGTCATTTTAGTCATGATCTAAAATTGACCTGAAAATTTGGCTCAGAGTTTCTTGATAACAAATAAAAAGGGAATTGCAGTTCTATGTTTTTCATTGTCAATGAGGTAAAATTATTTCTATTCTTCCAGAGAAGAAAAGCTTTCCCTATGAGTTAAATTGGAAAAAAATTTAAGTGGGCCTTCATGTTGGAAATGCCATAATAAATATTGTACTCAATGGCATTTTTATAATAGGATATGCAATAGCAAACTTAATGAAGTTGTCCCATAAAAGCTAAAACAATGGCACCAAGGTATAACTGAAACATAATCTTACTTGGAGCCAAGATGATGTGTTCCATGTATACAGATTTCTGATGTGGATCTACCTTAATCCCAGGAGTAAAACTAGACTTTGTTAGGAGGAATAGATGGGCAGCATTCCCTTCAAACAATTCTATTTGACAATCGTTTATCAAAAGTGTAGTTGAACAGTAACTCGTAAATCATCTTAAAGTACCTTCTATGACAAGACCCTAAAGTATAGATATTCTGTGTTTGAAAGCAGACCATTTTGTTTGTTTGTTTATTTGTTTTAGAGACAGGGTCTCACTTTGTCCCCCAGACTGGAGTGCAGTGGTGTGATCACAGTTCATTGCAATCCCCAGCTCCTGGGCTCAAGCAGTGCTCCTGGCTCAATCTCCCAAGTAGCTAAGACTACAGGTGCATGCCTGTAATTTTTTGTGGAGACAGAGTCTCGCTGTGTTTCCCAGGCTGATCTAGAACTCCTGGCCTTAAGTGATCGACCCACCCCAGCCTCCCAAAGTGCTGGGATTACAGTTGTGCACCACTATGCCCAGCAGGAACCATTTATTTTAGAATTAAATGAGTGCGATGTAGGCTGGCATAATCCTATTGTAGAAACTCAGGTGATTTAGATGCCCATCCTATTTCAGTTTGGACTTGGGCCCAAGGAGTACTGGGAGACAGATAGATGTTTATATTAATATATTGTTGGTTGCCTGATTGGTTTATTTTTTAAAAAATATTGCATCTATTCCAGCACAAAAATGAATGATAATCAGGTCCCTACATTAATAGAATTTTAGCCTGGACAGTTTTTAAAGCAGAAATTACTAGTTGCTCACTATAATCATAGAAAAAGCACAGTATTCTGAAAGGAGTCAATTTTTCTGATTATGAACACAGTTCATTATGCTGGACTTGTGTAGAAATTTAATATATATATCTTAATGTTGTTGGCAGTTATTTGAATTTTTAAGTATATCACTGAAATCTGTAAATATCCAAGTTTCTAAAATCTAGCATTCATGTTTTAAAAAAATTAAAGTAGAATAAAATATTTTCTTTGATTTGTGTTTTCTCTGATTTGTCAAATAGGTTGGCACAGTTAATTATATGCCACCAGAAGCAATCAAGGATATGTCTTCCTCAAGAGAGAACGGGAAATCCAAGTCAAAGGTACTATAAAGATTGTTTATATTCCATTTATTTGGCATCCATAGGGAATACACTATTTTCTGAACAAACTTATCAGATAACTGAAGGTTATTTCTTTAAGTTCTAAAACTTTTTAGGCCATTACAAAGACATTGCTATCCTTTTTTTGTTTCCTCTTTGATTCTTATATGTATTTTTCACCATTTATTCATTTGTGAATTCTACATTTACAAGTATAGCTCAAATATGTAATTTTTCCTGGCCTGCCACTGGCTAGTTTTCCACTTACTTTATTTCACCACCTCATTGAACTTTGTGTCAACCTAATTGGTACTGCTTATCAGGGGCCCATTTTGCCTGCCATGATGCCTTGGGTTCCTTTATCCTTATCTATATCAGTGTAACCAAGTGGATGCAAGCATACGTTGTTGTCTCAGAGACCTATATTCAAGTCATACATAGATCTGCCTCTTCATTAACAGCTGTCTTTGGCCAAGTGACTTAAATTGCCTAATTTCCTTATCTATAAATTAGGCTTATAAATAGTACCTATATTAAAAGACATTAAAAATTAA
>NW_012147952.1:8698382-8700517 GCF_000956105.1 Propithecus coquereli
ACTATTTTGCTTAGACTGGACTTGAACTCCTGAGTAGCTGGGACTACAGGTGAACACCTGGCTTGTCCTTAACATTTTTTATTGTCTTTTTCTCTATTTCCCTGGTTAAGGCATCTAACAAACTGTTATGAACATGTATGAATTTAAATTACTTTTTTTATATGTTGATATCATAATAGAAACATTTTAGGTTTATACCTTTGAGTTATTGAGTGCCCATTGTATAGGTGGTTGGGAATGGATTACTACTACTATCATCAGGATTATTTTTTTTTCCTTTTATACTCAGAATAGGCCCAGAAATTTTTAGTTGTTCACATCAGTATTTCCTTCAGAATTTTCTCAACCTAAAATTGTCTAATAGATATAGGAGCTTCTGGATAGCTAAACATGTAAAGGTTCCTGGAGGCTGGCCTGTCCAGAGAGGGCATGGAAGATTCCTGCCCCTTCCTCATTAAAAAGAAAAATTGTCTAATAAATTTTGAAGCATTGTGATAGTGTATAAAGAGAGCATCCTAAACTTTTCTCTTTTTTTTAATATATAGGTATTTCAGGTGCTGAATGAAAAGAAACAGATTTATGCCATAAAATATGTGAACTTAGAAGAAGCAGATAACCAAACTATTGATAGTTACCGGAACGAAATAGCTTATTTGAATAAACTACAACAACACAGTGATAAGATCATCCGACTTTATGATTAGTAAGAATTCTTTTTAAATTTAAAAAGAAAACCTTTTCTGCCATAATTCTTCAGGTAAATATTTAGTAAATCTTAATTAATATAACCTAGGCATTTACTGTTTTATTGCTCTTATTTTTAATTGCAGTGAAATCACAGACCAGTTCATCTATATGGTAATGGAGTGTGGAAATATTGATCTTAATAGTTGGCTTAAAAAGAAAAAATCCATTGATCCATGGGAACGCAAGAGTTACTGGAAAAACATGTTGGAAGCAGTTCACACAATCCATCAACATGGTATTTTAAAATCTCTTTATATATGTAAACTTAGAATGTTTGTTAATAATGTCATCTTAGAGGAATACACCTATAATTTTAAAGCATTGATTATTGGCATCTTTAACAAGATGAACTAAATAATTGAAAGCTTATTTAAAGATGAAGAAACAAAATCATTTCTTAAAATACTATTAACCTGGCTGGGTTCAATGGCTCACACCTATAATCCTAGCACTTTGGGAGGCTGAGATGGGAGGATCACTTGAAGTCAGGAATTTGGGACCAGCCTGAACAAGAGCCAGACCCTGTCTTTACTAAAGATAGAAAAAATTATCCAGGCACAGTGGCGTATGCCTGTAGTCCCAGCTACTCAGGAGGCTGAGGCAGGAAGATCGCTTGAACCTAGGAGTTTGAGGTCGCAGTGAGCTATGATGATACCATTGCACTCTAGCTCGAGTGACAGAGTAAGACTCTGTCTCAAAATAAATAAATAAATAAAAATAAAATAAAATACTATTAACCCAAAGAATATAGGGCACAAACTCAAGCCTCATATCCATAATGCCAAATGTATTTTTCTCAGTATTAATGTAGTCCATAATCATTATCTCCAAGTACTTGGACTGTAGCAGATCTGAGACTTTGGGATGCAGACATTCTAAAAATATGAGTTGGTTTTATTTTTTTTACTGTTAAGCCTGCCTTCTTGATTGGGTTTTACTTGTACTTGTCCTTGATTCTTTTTAAGGCTTTTTTCTGCCTTATCCTTTTTTTAAAAAAATAACTGTTAACCTAGATAATTGTAATTTATCTCCTTCTTATATCTCTCTATAAATTAAAAGATAATTCATCATTGATTGAGATCAGGACTGTAGGGATGGAGGTGTCAGGAGAATTAGGGTCTTACCATCTCGCACTATAATTTATAATGCTCTCTAGTGAGGAGTGAATCATAAGTGGTTAAGAGGATAGATTCTGAAGCCACACTGCCTGGCTTCAACTAATGATGCTGTCACTTAGGCCATGTGACCTCGAACAAGTTACTTAAATTCTCATTGTCTTAGTTTCCTCACCTTAAAATGGTAGTATGAGGCCGGACGCAGTGGCTCATGCCTGTAATTCTAGCACTCTGGGAGGCCGAGGCGGGCGGATTGTTTGAGCTCAGGAGTTC
>NW_012147952.1:8704567-8706210 GCF_000956105.1 Propithecus coquereli
ATGTTTTATGTTTATATTTTTTAAGACAAATGAGTGGATCCTTTTCATTCTCATCATCCATCTCCCAAAATGAGAACCACATTTAATTGTTTTCTGTTTTATGTTTATATTTTCCATTAAAATAATAGCAACTTGGTTTTTGTTTTTTTTTTTTTCCCTTAGATAAGCCCCAAAAGTGATGTTTGGTCGTTAGGATGCATTTTATACTATATGACTTATGGGAAAACACCATTTCAGCATATAATTAATCAGATTTCTAAATTGCATGCCATAATTGACCCTAATCATGAAATTGAATTTCCTGATATTCCAGAGAAAGATCTTCAAGATGTATTAAAGGTAATATTAATCTATGGATATAGAAGGGCAATATTTCATATAACTAATTATTTACTTTAAAGAAATAGCTGAAGTGACTGGAATTGTGTAACTGGCTTAAATATAGCTGTTCTATCAAAAGGAATTGCTGACTGAATTAGCTTTTAAAGGCATATTTATTTTGAAGGTAAACTAAACTAAGGTAAAACTAAGTTTTAAAACTTATGAATATAACCGGATATGGTAGCATCCACCTGTAGTCCCAGCTACTCAGGAGGCTAAGGCAGGAGGATCACTTGATCGAGCCCAAGAGTTCAAACTGCAGTGAGCTACTATTGCGCCACTGCATTCTTCCCTGGGTGACAGGGTAAGACCCTGTCTCTAAATAAATAGATAGATACATACATACATACATACATACATATATACTTGGGAATTTTGGAAAAGTGACTTAGGTGAAATAATCTTGTCATTATTTAAGTGGCATATCTAGAGAGCAACTTTTGTAATATGATGCAATCTGGAAAAATACTTTATCAATATCATATATGAAAAGCTGTTTTGTTTTTTAAAAAAATTCTTTATTTTTATAGTGTTGTTTAATAAGGGACCCGAAACAGAGGATATCCATACCTGAGCTCTTGGTGCATCCATATGTTCAAATTCAAACTCATCCAGGTACTACTGCTTTAAAAATTTGTTTACTAGATTACTAATATAAACAGCCTATTAACTATTACAGAAAGCAGAATCTGAATGGCTACTTTTTTCCAGCCTGCCTCCTTCCTTAAGGAAGTTTCTATTTTGCTAAATAGCAAAGTAAATAAAATCACCTTTCTTTACTTGCTGGTATTCATTTATACTTTTCCTAGGTAAGGGATTATGATTAGTGATAAATTATAAGAATGCCAGTTATTGTGCTGTTAAACAAAGTGTATATTTATAGTGGATTTTCTTATTGGTACCAGTATGTTATTGATTTATTTTATAGGTAACCAAATGGCTAAGGGAACCACTGAAGAAATGAAATATGTTCTGGGCCAACTTGTTGGTCTGAATTCTCCTAACTCCATTTTGAAAGCTGCTAAAGTAAGTATATCTATTCTCTGTCTACTTTAATTTTAATTGTTTTATATAGTGAGTTAGACACTTATAGAAATGGGTAATCCAAAGAAAAGTCGGTCCAATCATCAGATCAATTATGAAGTTTGTTTTCACATTTAGATAATTCATGTGTGCTTTTTAACAAACACAGATTTATTTGATTTATATTCTTATTGTTAATACAGCACAGTTCAAGGCAGATTGTCATATAAGGTGCATTC
>NW_012147952.1:8706260-8708324 GCF_000956105.1 Propithecus coquereli
GCTTAAGCCCAGGAGTTTGAGGTTGCTGTGAGCTAGGATGACGCCACGGCACTCTAGCCCAGGCAACACAGTGAGACTCTGTCTCAAAAAAAAAAAAAATAATAATAACTTAAGGCTGTCTTGTTAACTTCTCAAAGCTAAGGTATGTACATTACCATGTGTATCAAGTCTTCAATAAATATTATTTAATAGTTTCTTTTCTTTGTATATTTTCTTTGTTCGTTCCCTTGAATCGAATTTTAGGCATGGGAATAAAGGGACAGCTATTTTTATCAGTTCGTATTACCTAATTTAATTGCTTTAATAGAAATTCTTTGCTTAATATTTATTACTTAGTTATTTGGCTACATTTTAATTGTGCCAAGGTGTTAACAATTATGAGAGGTATTTATTTAGTCGCATGTATCCAGAAAATGTAGAGTAGTCTTAATGGTGTTTTTTTTCCTTGGAGTATAACAAAGTTGTAAGCTTAATTAAGTCAAGGTCTGAGCGGTAAAGCTATGACTGGCCCGTCTTTTCTGAGTTCACTTAAACTATCATTTAATTTAATGATTATGATGGAGTTGAAAAAATCAACATGCCTCAGAGAAAAAGAGGGTAACATGTTTTATAAAGCTACTACCATTTATGTTCTGCCTATTCCAAAGTTGAGGCAGTGACCAGCTTTTGCTGTATTAATTAAGAGCATGTAGAGCAGTCATGGGGCTACAACAATGGTCAAGACACTGGCCTGTCTAGTTCTACTTTCATTAATTTCCCATGAAACTGACAAATCATAATTCTGACACTGTCTCTATGAAATGGAAATAAGGCCTACCTAATCTAGCTCACAGGTTATTGCAAGAGTTTTGCCAGAACAGGGACAGTGGGAGAAAAACACACACATGCAAAAAGTTGAAAGAAATCTTATTATATAAATAGCTTTAATATACTGCAAGTCTCTTTTCCGATATGTCTGATAAGCTTAACATGTTTTAAAATGTCTGCTTTATTCTGACATGAATGTCTTTAATGATGATAGCTTACACTTGCTTCACTCCAACATGCTGCAGAACACTAGACATTAATCATCTCAGTTATTCTTCCAACCCTATGCAGTAGGTACTACCAACAGCATTTAATTTTTGAGAGATGAAGGAACTTAGCCCAAGGTTAGACTGCTCATAGGGATAGAGCTGGAAATCAAATGCAGGTATTTCCTTCTATTAATAGTCTAAAGTTTTATATCCTATAGTTTTTGGGTGATGTTTTCTATAATCTTTAAATTTTATTTGTATGATACAAAGCCATATCATTGCACAAATATACCACCTCATACCTTGTTAAACAGAGCATACAAATAAGATATAGCTACCAGATTCAAGGTCATAGGTGTCAGTATTGCACCACACAACAGTAGCTGCTGTCAGCTCACTGAGATTTGTGAGGCTGTTTACTTTATGCAAAATGGCTTTATGCTATTATTTTTAAATTCCTTTTATCATTTTCATTGTTATTTTCTGCTGCCTCTTGCCCTATTGCTGTTATATTTTGCATCCCCCTCTAATTTGCTGTGTATCTAGGTAAAACCAGTAATACTTTGAGTTTTGTACTTAAAAATTAAAAGTAACTAATGTATACCTGAGGGCCTGATAGACTATCCTTATTAGTGTAGTTTTTGCACGTCAGCTTTGTGTACACCTGGGCTCTTATTCCTTCCCAGCATCTACTGAGTAGTCAAGGTTAATGAATTCTTAAACATGTCAAAGGGATAAATGAATATAGTTTTTCTTGTGTTTGCTAGTATTTTGTATTTGAATTCTGAGATTTTAGAAGCACCATCTCTGTTTCCTATTTGCCAAAAATTAGAAACATTAGCAGTGTTTTCTACTTTTCAAAATATTATCTGTCCTGTCAGTATTACTTACAAATTAACTGTCCATTATAGCCAGACCAATCATACCTTAACCTCAGGGACCCTTACAACATGCTTACAAGGACATCTTGTTCTTGCCAACTTGACTTTGGAAATTGGATCTACTCTACTTTTCACAACTGAATATACTAATAGCTTACAATTAATAT
>NW_012147952.1:8719669-8744744 GCF_000956105.1 Propithecus coquereli
GTTCATATGTTTATTAATAGCTGTGTTATATTTCTTTTATAGAAAGATTGAGCTACATCTCATGATAGGTAATTCTTAAGGCCAAGCGTGGTGTTTAAAATTCTTTCTTATCTCCAATAGTTTATAAAATAATTTCTCAATTAGCAAGAGAGATAAACTTATTATTTTTAGAATATGTTGAGATACCTTTACTAATCTGATAATATGCTGAACTAAAAAATGTTACAAAACAGATTTTTGTTTTTTAATTTCAGACTTTATATGAGCACTATAGTGGTGGTGAAAGTCATGATTCTTCATCATCCAAGACTTTTGAAAAAAAATGGGAAAAAAAATAATTTGCAGCTACTCTTTAACTGTCAAATGATATCTGTAAAATATATTGAACTGATTCCCTGTGGAAATCTGCTGTTGAGGACAACTTTACTCTGAAATATTATCAGCAAAAATATTCAGTAGATTATCCTCAAAAGAAAACTTTAAAAATAATAACCACTAATGACACTGTATATATTAAATTATAGAATTGGTTTCTCTGTTTTATGCTTTCCTATAAATGTAATCTATTTGATATCATTTCACACTTGGAATAGTGGGTGGACAACTGACACATATTCTGAAGAACTTTGTAAATAAGCTTTGCAGCATAAAATGACACTAAAATTTCAAAGTTGTAAAGTTATTTTCTTCAAGCAAATGTATTACTGGCACGGCAGCAAAATTCTTAATAAATATTCGATTAAGGAAAGACATGGGAGTGGACCTTAGTTAATGAACTTTCAAAAAAAAAAACCCAAAAAGTTTAAATTCTAAAATAGGTTTTCTAATTATTTATGGCATCAATATAGTCTATAGTTCTAGGGCTATACTTGGCTCTTTCAATTCTCCATTTGTTCTTCATAGTATCTAATGTTTTTGGTGTTTAGAGTATCATGTTGGATTCTCTGGTGAAAATTATATATAGCATGTCCTCACTGTCTGACCTGTGTGGCAACTGGTAATTATAAATGTGGCACCAGAGTCTCTTTACTGAATCTAATAGCTTAGTTAAAGGTATCATCACATATGATTCTTTACCCAAGTTTTTTCAAAGATTTTAATAGACTTTATTTTTTAGAGTAGTTTTAGGCTCACTGTAAAATTGAGTAGAAAATACAGAGAGTTCCCATATATCACCTACCCCCATACACATACAACCTGCCTCACTATTAACGTACCCAACACCAACATCCCACAGTGGTACCTTTGTTACAGTCCATGAGCCTACCTTAACACATCGTTATCACTCAAAGTCCATAGTTTACATTAGGGTTCACTCCTGGTGTTGTATATCTATGACGTCTATCTACCGTTATAATATTACACAGAATAGTTTCGCTGTCTTGAAAATCCTCTGTGTTCTGCCTATTCATCCCTCCCTCTCTCCTAATGCCTAGCAACCATTGATATTTTTACTGTCTCCATAGTTTCGCCTTTTCCAGAATGTTACATAGGTGGAATCATACAGTATGTAGCCTTTTCAGATTGGTTTCTTTCACTCAGTAATACGCATTTGAGATTCCTCCATGTCTTTTTATGGCTTGATAGCTCATTTCTTTTTAGCACTGATTAATATTTCATTGTCTGGATATACCGTAGTTTATCCATTCACCTACTGAAAGACACCTTCGTTGCTACCAAGTTTTGTCAGTTATGAATAAAGACAGGGTCTTACCCTGTCATCCAAGCTGCTATATCTGTACACAGCTTTTTGTGTGGATGTAAGTTTTCAACTCTTTTGGGTAAATACCAAGAGAGTGTGAGTTTTTAGTTTTGTAAGAAACTGCCAAACTGTCTTTCACAGTGGCTGTACCCTTTTGCATTTTCACCAGCGATGAAAGAGAGTTTCTTTTGCTCTATATCCTCACCAGCATTTGATGTCTGTGTTTTGGATTTTAGCCATTCTAATAAGTGGGTAGTTGTATCGCTTTTTAATTTGCGTTTCCCTAATGACATATGATACTGAGCATCTTTTCATTTTCTATATGCTCATTTGCCATCTGTGTATGTTCTTTGGTCAGCTGTCTGTTCAGGTCTTTTGCCAACTTTTTAATCAGGTGGTTCATTTTCTCATTGTTATGGTTTAAGAGTTCTGCGTATTTTTAATAGCAGTCCTTCATCAGATGTGTCTTTTGCACATATTTTCGTTCAGTCTATGGCTCGTCTTCTCATTCTCTTGATTCCCAAATTTTTTACTGTGGTTATTAGTTTTCATGGTTATTGGTTTAAAATTAAAGGAATAGATAACTGGTAAGCTTAAACTGTAGTTCTGCAAACCTGCTCATGGAAAAGACGTAAAAATCCAACCTGGAAGTCAGACAATTTTTCCACATGTGCCCTTTGATAATAGTGCATTATTTTTTTCTCCTTAAAATCATCTTTTTTGTTTGTTTTTATTTTTTAAGTTTCTTTTGTCTTGCAAAAATCGTCTTGAAATTTATTGTGTATATAACCATTTTTTTTAATGCTTGTCATGTTAAGAGTTAGAAATTTTAACGTGGTAAAAAGTGTTATTTGTCACCTTGCAATAGTACCTGTGGACCTAGAATAAATAACTCAGTCTATAAATCTCACTATTGAAAGGCACCTATTTCCTTTGAAATTAAACAAGTGAGGATTCTTATCTGGATTTACACATTCCCCAAGCATGTTTTCCATTGTAACTGGATTGAATCGGCTACATTCTAGCATTGTATAAGTTATAAAAGCCAGCTGAGGTATCCAATTTAAGTGTGTCATCAGCACTCTACTAATCTGATCATCTTTTATCATAAATAATCTCATATACACACTGATTTTCAGGAGTTAGTGTGTCCTGGTATTTGGTAAGAAAAAATTTTATTGGCAATTTTGTGTTCCCCTTTACTGTGCCTAGGCTAAATAAAGGAATATATGACAATTTTCTGAGTGTTTAATTTTTTTCCCTCTGAACCTGCTTGGAGTTTAATAAATGCATTTTTTTATTTAGTAGTTGTACAATGTGGCCAAAGGGAAGGAGCCCTGGAAAGGACTCAGCTCTAAGCATTCTCTGGTAAGCTTTGCGGGCCTGGGCAAGTTACCGAGTATCTTTGAAACTTGGCCTCCTTTCTTAGTAAAATTAGAAGGATGAACTAAATGATCTCCTCTCAGTCTTAAGTCTATAAAATCCTATATAAAATATAAATTTAGATGAGGACTAGTTAATATAGGAAGAAAGGGAAAACAATTTTCGTATCTATGAAGTAACAACTTTTCTGTGTGAGTCCAGAACTAGGAAGCTAGATACGGGGTTCTGAAGTTTTCTTGTTTGAGAAATCCTAGAAGAGTACAGAAGAAAGAGGCCATCTTTCCTCTCAGCTTTTGGCACATCTGTAAGCCCAGCCTAGTTCCCACCGTTCCTATATTGACTATTCTTCTCCACCTCCAAGGAGAAAGGCTATAGGAGTACTTGAAAGCTCTGGCCTCTTCCACTTCTGTTCTGTCTGCTGGCTGAATGGAGCTGTGGCCAGAATGGGAGAAAGAAGATGTGAGACTTAAGTGAGAATGTGCTGCTGTGAGCTAGGTTGGCTGTCTAATTTTGTCTTGAATTTTTTTGGTTTTCTGTTTTGTCATCTCTATTTAGTGGGGTAAGATTGTGGGTAAGAAATCCTAACACTGAGCATCTACTTAAAATTGGGTCAACTGCTTAGAATACGGTGAACAGTAGATTCAGTCTAGTTTTCTAGGAGCTTTTTGCCTAATGGGGGAGATCTCCATCAATACTCATTGCCTTGGGCTCTTATCCTAGCTCATGATTTTAAAGACCATATGCTTGTGGATAATTCTCCTATTTATATCTCTAACCTAGACTTACCTCTTGAACTCTGGACTTGCATTAATACACTAATTGACTATTCAATATCTCCACTTGTATGACTCAGCATATGCAAAATAAAATTGACCCCTGTCAAAAGCTGCTCCCCTCAAATTCTTCCCTATCTCAGCTGATGGCAATTCCATCCTTCCACTTACTCAGGCCTAAAACCATAGAATCATCCTTAACTCCTCACTTTTTCTTACAGCCCATAACCAGTCCATCAGGAAAAGTGTTGGCTCTATTTTTGAAATACATCTAGTCTGGCCATTTCTTGCCACCTCACTGCTGCCAACCTGTTGTGAGAATCATCTCACCTGGATTACTGTAACAGCCTCCTAACTGGTCTTGCTTGTACCTTTTACCCATTATAGTCAATTGTTAATGTGACAGCCAAAGTGACCCTTTTAAAACATCATGGTCATATCATATCATTCCTCTTTTCAGAACCCTACGATGACACTCAATTTCACTCTGACTAAAAGCCAGCATCCTTACAGTGGCTTACCAAGCCCAGATGTCAGTGGTCCCCAACCTTTTCGGCACCAGGGACCGTTTTCATGAAAGACAATTTTTCCACACACCAGGAAGCGGGGGCATGGTTTCGGGATGATTCAAGCGCATTACGTTTGTTGTGTACTTTATTTCTATTATTATTACATTATTATACAACTCAGCATAGGTTGGGGACTCCTCCCTTGTGTGATCCGATCTCCTGCAACTTCTCTGCCTCATTACCTACTCCTGCCCAGGTTCTCTGCTCAAGCCACACTGGCCTTGTTTTTTCTCAAACATGCGAGGCAGCTATCACCTTCAAGCCTTTACTCTTAGTTGTTTCCTACCCCCAGTATGCTCTTCCCTCACCTCCATCAAAATCTGCTCAGATATCAACATTGCAAGTAGGCCTGTTCTGATAATCCTATTTAATAGTGCAACTTGCAGCCCATAACCCCGGCATCCCTGATGCCCCTAACTCTACTTTTTTCCCCTTCAAAGTGCATATACCTTTGACATAATTTGAAAAATAAATTACAAAGAAGTGAATGATTTATTGTTAGTATGGAAGTTCCTCAAGGGCAGAGATTTCAATCTCTTTCATTTAATACCTAAAACAATGTTGCCATATAATAGTTACCAATAAATACCTGTGGATACAATGCATGAAAGGTTTTTTAATGTGGTGGGGTAACAGCTGTGAGAATTATGCACAAAGAGCAACAGAAGTGAGGAAGGACTATGGAACTAGGTAGGAGGGTAAAGAACTTTGTAAGGCTGAGAGGCTTAAGCTGAATCTCAAAGGAGATCCAGGAGACAGGGTAAAGAAGAGAAAGGTGTGTTACAGAAGAACAAATTGCACAGATGAGTATGCAACAGTTTTGAGGGATGAGTAGCATAGGGGGCAGTCATGAGAGATGAGCTTTAGAGGATAAAGAGAATCAGATCACGAAGCCTTTTTTTTTTTTTTTGAGACAGTCTCGCTTTGTTGCCCAGGCTAGAGTGAGTGCCGTGGCGTCAGCCTAGCTCACAGCAACCTCAAACTCCTGGGCTCAAGCGATCCTCCTGCTTCAGCCTCCTGAGTAGCTGGGACTACAGGCATGCGCCACCATGCCCGGCTAATTTTTTCTATATATTTTTAGTTGTCTGATTAATTTCTTTCTATTTTTAGTAGAGACAGGGTCTTGCTCTTGCTCAGGCTGGTCTCGAACTCCGGAGCTCAAACAATCCGCCCACCTCGGCCTCCCAGAGTGCTAGGATTACAGGCGTGAGCCACCGTGCCCGGCCACGAAGCCTTTTGTGTACCACAGCAAGGAGCATTGAACCAATGCTAGAGGCAGCTCCTTTATAGGAAATCATTGAAGTATTTAAACTGGCCATAATGTGGAAGATAATTGAAAGTAGGAATCACAGTTAAAATGCTACTGCAGTAGTCCAGGTAAGAAGCCACAGGGGGCCTGCACTGAGCCATGTCTGTGGGGACAGAGATAGGGTCACATTCAAGAGATATTTAGGAGGTGTTATAAAAAGGTGCAGATAGCCTATTGAATATATTGGGCAAAGGTTCAATTTCTGGCTTGAATGATTAGGGAATGACAGTGTCCATAAATGAGATAGGAATTAGAGGGAAAAAGTTTGGCTTTGGTCAAAGAGAATTTAGTTCCAGACATGGTACACTTAAGATATTGATGTGAGTTTGAGGTGTTGATGCGATCAGCACACTTGTTGAAGTGAGGTCTCTATGTTGGCAAGCATGAGTTATATATCTCAGCATCGTACTGTAAAGCTGGTTGTTAGAGCCAAAAATGTGGACAAGACTGGGAGAAAGGAGTGAATTTCCTAGCGTCTCAGAGAGAGTGGCCAGAGGAGGCCAAACAGGACCCTCTCTCAAGTGGGATCTGAAGAGCAGGGGCCCTATTTGTCTTTGGCCTTTAATTCACTAGGCTGTTTCAGAGAAAGAATTAAATGCAAACTATTGACATAAAAAGAGGAAAAAAATGCTATTTTTCTAAAACCTGAGAGAAATTCAAAATTTGACACTCAAAGCACATTTTATTTTTAGAGTTCATATAAACAACTGTCTGTAACGCCCTATACAAATAGCAAGACTTAGTAGAGATTTCAGCTACTTTTGCTGAAATACGACATACAAAGTCTAAAAGATAAGGACAGAAAATAAATGACTTAATATTTTATATCCACTTGGGGGCACTATGAAACTGCTTATCATTTTATGGTCAACTATGCATAATTTATTCTTGGTTCATTACTTATCAGTGCAGAGGTTACAGACTCAACTCTTCTTGTCAAAAGTTATTGTTTGGTGCCTGAAGAAACCAATATAGATTGTGATATAGCATTAGTTTAAATCTGAAAAAGAAAAAAAAAGGCCTCTTCTAGAGCTGCTTAGTCCAATACAGCAGCCACTAGTCACATGTGGTATTTACATTTAAATGAATTAAAATTAAACATTGATTGTACTAGTCACAAGTGTTTACTAGCCACATGTGATGAATGGCCACTGTATTGGAGAGCACAGATATAGAACATATTCATCATCACAATTGTTTATTGGACAATGCTGTTCTAGAATAACTCCAGTAACCATCATACTGACAACTAACTACTAGTTATTGCTTCCTTGAAAAGGTGATAGAATTTACCTGTAAAACTATCTACAGATGATATTTCTTTGAAAATGTTTTTAGTGATATTACTTATTCAATTTCTTTAGTAGCTATAGAAAACTTCAGGCTTTTTATTTCATTTTGAATCAATTTTTGCTATTATTTTTTACAGAAATTTCTCCATTTTGTGAAAATTTTTAAGTTATGAACATGCTCTCAAATTAATTTCTTAATCTCTTTTCTATATTCAGTTATTTTCGCTTCTTTATTCCTAGTATTGCTTTTGCTTTCTCTCTTTTTTCTTTATTAATCTTAATAGAATTATATCTATTTTACTAGTCTTTTCAAAGAACCAAACTCTTACATTTCTTGATCCTTTCTATTGACAGTTTCTTTGCTATTTCATTGATTTTTGCTTTTTATCTTTACACTTAAAGATATTTTTACAGATATCTTTAATATCTGTATTTCAAATATCTGAGTTTATTTTGTTATTTTTCTAGCCTTTAATTTGGATGCTTAGCTAACTAATTTTTAGCCTTTTCTCTTTTCTAAAATAAGCATGCAAAGCTATACATTGCTCTCTAAATACCAATTTCTCTTCAACACACAAATTTGATCCATTTATATTTGTTATGATATAGATAAATTTGTATTTCTACCCTCATTTGTTTTTATTTCTATTAACCCATTCTTTCTGTGCTTCCTTTATTCTTTGTTTACCTGTTGTTTTTTGTTTGTTTTGTTTTTTAGTGTTATGTTTGTTTTCCTATTCCATATTTTCCCCTCTACTGGTTTGGAAGGTTTAGAGTTTTTCTATATTTTTTAGTGATTAGCTTTAAAATTGAATATGCTTATTTAACTTCGTAAAGATTTAAGTTAAATATCTTAGCCTCCCTACCAAACAATACAAAAACATTAACGTATTTTAACTTCATTAGCGTGACTTACATGACACCTCAGTGTAATATTTAGTTTTATCCTATTATAACCCCACAGACTATTATAATTTTATAGAGACAATATTTATTTAGATTTACATAAACATTTCTATTTTATATACTTCTTATATCTCAGTTTATTCTCTTGGGATAATCTTTCTTTTTGAAATACGTCCTTCAGAAATTCTTCTAGCAATAATCTATTGATAGTAAATTATCTTTGTTTGCATAAAATGTTTTAAAGTTACCCTTGTTTTTGTAAAGATTATTTTTTTCAGTTTCTCAATTTTAGACTGACAGTTGTTTTCTTTTTGCACTTTGAGGATATTACTGTACTGACTTCTGGTTTCCATCATTGCTATTAGGATGTCTTCCATTTGTCTGATTATTATTTCTATGAAGGTGACCTTTTTTCTCTGGCTGCTTTTTTTTAAGACTTTATTTTTTTAGAATAGTTTTAGGTTCACAGAAAAATTAAAAGAAAAGTATAAAGATATCCCATATATTCTCTGCTCACATACGTGCATAGCCTCCCCCATTATCAACATCTCTCACAAGAGGGGTACATTTGTTGCAATTGATAAACCTACATGATTATCACCCAAAGTCCATAGTTCATATGGTTCACTCTTGGTGTTATACAGTCTATGGATTTGGACAAATGTATAATGACATGTATCCACCATTTTAGTATTATACAGAGTAATTTCACTGTCCTAAAAATCCTCTGTGTTCCTTCTATTTATCTCTTCCTCTGCACCCCAACCCCTGGCAACCACTGATTATTTTACTGTCTGCATAGTTTTGTCTTTTCTAGAATGTCATATAGTTACAATTATATAGCATGTTCCCTTCTTGGATTGGCTTCTTTCTCTTAGTAATATGCATTTAAGATTTCTCCATGTCTTTTCATGGCTCAATAGCTCATTTCTTTTTAGCACTGAATAATGTTCCATTGTCTGGATAGTTTACTTATCCATTTACCTACAGAGGAACGTCTCAGTTGCTTCCAAGTTTGAGAAATTCTGGATAAGCTGCTATAAACATCCATATGCAGGTGTTTGTGTAGACTTAAGTTTTCAACTTCTTTTGGTTGAAAAATTGGTGTGATTGTTGGATTGTAGCATAAGAGTATGGCTAGTTTTGTAAGAAATGATCTGGCTGCTTTTTAGATCTTCTATTTACCCTCTGTGATCTGCAGTTTCACTATAATATGGCTAATTATTGATTTTTAAATTTTTAATCCTGTTTGGAATATAGTATGTTTTCAAGTCTATGGATCATATATCTTCTTGATTCTGAAAAATTCTCAGCCATTATCTCTTCAAACTTTTTTAATTTTAGAAATTCCATTTGATTCTTTTCCAAATCTGTCTATTTTTCCTTTATGGTTTCTTGCTTTTTTCTCAAACATGCAATTCCATCATTTATTTATTTCTTTAATAATTTCATATGGAACAATTTTATATTCCATATCTGACAATTCCAGTATTTAAAGTTTTTGAGTTGAAATCTATTATTTTTATTTTTTTCCTAAGTGTCTTATAATTTCTTACTGTGTTGGGGGTCTCCAAGATCATCCCTATGTTTGATGATTTACTAGGAAAACTCATAAGATTTAGCATATAGTCAAACTCATGGCTATGATTTATTATGGCGAAAGTGAAAGGATGCAAAGCACGAACTTTCTAGAGTCCTCTTCCAGTGGTTCACATTGGATGTGCACAATTCCCCCAGCAATGAGTTGTGACCAAACTGAAATATGTACCAGGGATGCTCATTAGAGACTTAGTACTCCACATTTTTTACTAGGACCTGGTCATATAGGTACCCTTTATCTAGCATGTACCAAAATTTTAAACTCCAGAAGGAAAGCAGCTTGTTTAGGCACAATGGGCCACTCTTATCATTTAGACAAGGTGGTAACTCTCCTGGAATCTGAGTTCCAAGACACCAGCCAAGGGCCTACCTTGCAAGCAGCACTTTTTCAAGATAGCAGTCTCTGGGCCACAATGTTAACTCTTTTGTATATGCTTACCTACTAGTGAATTTGTTGATCTTTTAATTTTTTTCCTTCAAGATTAAGGAAGGAGAATTTGTCGATCTTTGTCTGTGATCTCCTATTTGCCTGATCTCAATCACTGGAAATCCAAGAGGGAGCCAGGATTTGCTATTAACTTAAACCAGCATCCGTATCAATTAGGTTGGATTAGGTTTTGCCATGGTAACAACCCCAAAAGATATCAATAGCTCAACATAACAAAATTTTATCTCTCACTTGTGTCTACAGGGGAGGTGGAGACTCTGCTCTGTGCTGCCCTCGCTCTCACACCCAGGCTCTCTAGTACCCCACTCTCAGCTGGCTTGGCACTGCCTCTTAAAATTACCATTCGAAAGTGACACCCTGCACTTCTACTCACAATTCATTGGCTAAAGAGGTCATATGGCTTCATGCAATCACCATGTGTCTAGAAAGAGGAGCGCTAAAAATATATGCTGAACAACATTAATTAATACTTGTTAAAAGGTGTAGCAATGCTCTTTCTTACTATGCTTCAATCAGAGGTTCCTAACCTGTGACATGTTATCTCCTAGGGGCTGCTCAGTATTCAGTGAGACATGGACCATCAAAGTATTCTGTTTTTTCTTGGCCGTATCGTTTTAGAGTGTGTGTATTTGATACTAACAACTTTGGAGTTCTCTCCGTGGTTCTTCTACTATCCCTTTCTTTTCTTCCTCTCTGTTTTTTTTGTTTTTCTCCACTTTTACCTCCAGAAAGAAAGTATATTGTATTGGAAGAGGGAAATGTATTCTTAATTACATTAATTGTTACTTAATACTTAAAGTAATACAGTTTATTGTGTTGGTAAAGATATATACATTTATATGGAATAATTTGTATGCCATGATATTAGAAATATACTAAATTAGAATGTTTGAGAGAATAAAGTCAGAAAGGTCCCTGCAGCCACAGGTGAGGAAGGTAGAGGTGATGATGGATGGCTATTTACATTCTTGCTACCACGAGAGTGAAGTGAAGTACGGCAAGGACACAGTTGGTGTTCAGTCAAGTGAAACAGAGGATCCAGCTTCAATTGTACTGACTCCAGTCACAGCGCCTCCAATTAGCTTAAGAATATTATAAAAAGAAAAGGCATTTGCAAATGAATAAAACAATAATTAGTCGCAGAGCAACAGTGAGCTAGCTAGGTATCTCTACCATGGAGAAAAACCTGATAGGAATTGTGCTGGTGGTGGTGGTGGTGGTGGGAGGTGTTGTTGAAAAGAGATAAAGAGTGAAAGTCTGGAGAAGGGCTACAGTTGTACACCAAAAAGTCACACTGGGACTGCATATTTGAGAAATTTTGAGCATGCTGCCTATTTCTCTTCCCCTTGCTGGGGCTCTAACCAACCCAAATTAACCTGGTGTATTTCCTCCTCCAACTTGTCTGTCTCTTTGGATAAATGGTGGCTTTTGCTTGTGAATCTCTCATTAGCAGTTTTTAAAAATGTTACTATGAAAGGAATTTTTTTTAAAAAAGAAAGGAAAATAGTCTCATTTTAGTCTACTTGACTAAAGTAGATGTAGAAAGAAATATAGTAGAAAGAAACATAAATAACTTCTAATTCTACCATCTGAATTAATCACTGTTAACATTTGGCATATTTATACAATTGAGATAATAATATATGTACGATTTTATATTCTTATTTTTCTGCCTTTCTCTTAAGTATTTTATTGTCATTTAAACCCTTCATAAACATCATTTGGAAGCCTATGAGATATTCTAGCATATGAATGTATCAGGATATTTCCCTATTTTTTATTTTTGTGTAAAATAATTCAGAATGAACCTCTACTTTCAAAGCTGTTAACTTTTTCCATTTTGGGGGAATGGAAGTTAATGTTAGTCCTAAAACATAACTAATAACACAGATCTACAAATAAATAAAAACCATGAAACCATCATGGATTTTAAAAAATTATCAGCAATTTGATATTAGCTTTGGAAATCGAGATTTCTTTTACTTTTAAGTCATCCCTGGTGTGTGGTAGCCAACCCAATACCATCATTAGTAGATTTAATTAAGTAATATTTTAGAAGTCAAAGCTAATCTTAACCAGAAAATCTTGTTGGCTTCATTTTCAAGATATATCCAGAATTCTAACAGTTCTCCCCACCTCCACCTCTGTCACCTCGGATCATTGCAGTAACTTCCTAACTCTTCTCGCTTCTACTCTTGTTCCTCTAGACTCTGCTCTTCCTAGATCCAGAGGGATTTGTTCAAACTTGAGTCAGATCACATTGCTCCTCTGCTCAATACACTCCAACTAGTCTCATCTAATTTAGGATAAATGCTCAGGTCCTTACATGACAGGACTCTCCTGCTGTGTGCAGCTGTACAAATGCGTCAGGCACACTCCTGCTTGGTGGCCCTTGGCTTCCTGTTCCCTCTTTCTTAAATGCTTTTTCCTCAGTACTCACTAAACTTGTTCCCTCACCTCTTTGTATTTCTTCAAATGTCATTTTCTTAGTGAGGCCTTCTTCAAATAGCACATTTAACGTTATAATTTTCCTGCTCCCTATACTTCATAGCTCCCTTCCTTGCTATGCTACTTTTCATAATATTTATCCTTACATTTTCTATAATTGAATTATTTAGTTGTTTATTTTTTGTCTCCCCTCATTGTAATCCCAATTCCCAGAATGCAGAACATTTTATCAGTTTTATTCAGTACTGTATTTCCAGTGCCTAATGCAATGCCTGGTCCATAGCTGACAGTTGATAACTATTGTTTGAATATGTGAACAAAAGTTTTTTTTTTCTTGGACATAAAGAACAAATTATAAAATGTTTTCTATGGAGAAGCAGTATTAGTCATATTAGCAAATGTGGCTAGCTCAGCAGACTGATGTATCCTACAAAGTGCAAGACAAAAAGAGATGTCCTTTACAGGTATCTCCCTTTCTGGGTGACCTAGTTTATAACACTGGGATATTTAGGGATGAAGGGTGTTCCCAGGGGCAGACCCTTTTTCTGGAAATGCCCTTGGCTGTCAGGGTGGGTAACACATAGCATTAGGGGTTTGGCTTTCCACAGAGGCATCGTATGACACATGGTCCTAAATGAAGTATTTCTATGTTCAAATAAATTAAGTAAACTGAAGTCTGTGCCCTCCAGGTGCTTACTTCTGTGTATCTCCTCTGCCTGTGATCTGAGGGGAGGCAACTTCATTTGTTTGTTTGTGGCTATAGCCCAAATGTCCTGGCATTGACTTTCTGGTTCTTGCTGATGCCATAGTAAAGCAAATTCATGGAAATGTTGACAAGGCACCAAGGGGCAAGCAGTATACCTCTTTGTGCCTTCGGCTCTGGGAAGCTGCTGAGGGCAGGATGCAAGCAGAGCTGTCCTCCCTCTCCACCTTGTGGCCGTCTCTGAGGGGGATGGCTGGCGCCCATCTCTGGTGGGGACTCTCCAAGGGCTCTTTGCAATAACCAGATATTCTCCCCACTCTAAACTGGGTTCTTTCCCCCCAGCAATCTTAGGCTTGCCCAAACTCTGCAAAGGGCTAGAAATAGCCCCTTGTGGGAAGGGCAAGAGGGTGCTGCCCATCCCAGAAGTTTGGGAGTCAGGAGCCTAGTGATTCAGGGTTCACAGGTTCCAGCACCCAGGTGGGTGTGAAGTGGCAGTGACAGCAGCTATGGTTTTAGTCCTAAACAGGAATTTCTGGTTTAGGTGTGAGTCTAAGTAAATGGCTGGTTTGAAACAATGCTACAAGGCTCAGGCTGAGACAGGCATGCTAAGTGGGTTAGGTCACTGTCAATCACAAGTTACCCAATCTGTCTGGCGAGTGCCCAGAGCATCTCCTTGTACTCCAGCCAATCTATGTTTTCATCTGTCCACATCAGCTGGTCCTTGCTGCTTAATTTTCTATGACCAGAAGCAACATGGAACAAGGGAGGAAGGACTCAATCCAAGCAGCAATTCATTATGATGAAGATGAATTTTTCATCTTCCTCTTATAATTAAGATGGCTCTGCTTCTAACCTTCTCCATTTTTTTTCTTGCCAATTTGTTCCACGGATGTGAATCTAAAAATTTTATCTCCCTTTTTTCCTACTTCTCCCACACCTATTCCAACCATACACCAATTTCTTTCAGTGATTCTGTTCTTTGACTTCCATTTTTCAAACCACCACCCTTGTCCTGGCACACAGCCATCCCACCTCACTCTTTATAGTGGTCTTCAACCCATCATGTACAACTCCAGTTCTCAAAGTGTGATCCTTGGACTAGCAGGATCGGTATCACTCGGCAACCTGTTAGAAATGCAAACTCTCAGGCTTCATCCTAGACCTACTGAATCAAAAACTCTGACGTGGGGCTCAGCAATTTTTATTTTAACAAGTCCTCTGGGTAAGAGCCTCTGAGCCACTGAGGAACATCATAAACAGATTCACCTGCTACAAACCTTGTTTCATCCATTGCCTCTTCAGCTCACACATCCTCAAGGGCTCCCTATTCCCTATAGGATTAAGTTCAAACTTAATCCTGGACCCAGCTGCAATTCAAGGCCTTCTACAACTGTATCAGCTCCTCCTTCTGCATTTCCTTTGCTCCGTTGAGACTTTCTGTTCTCTGCCATTCCATGCCATTCCATGCCACCTCCTCCCCATGCTCTTTATACTTACTCATATCCTATGCATCTGCAGCAGCATAAGTCAAGCTTTACTTGTGAGCCCAGCCCAGCACTTTCTTCTCCTTCTGAACTTATTCTGGTCTTATGCATTTATATGGTCTCGTGTCATTTAGCACTTATCCATTGTACCTTGCACTGACAATCATCATTCTTTGTCTATGGTTCTAGATTCTCGTAGACTATGAGCTTCTTGAGGTTTTATAATATTAAGCTTCTTTGTATCACACTCGCAATGCCATGTTACTTCCTTATACTTTGTATCAGTGTTTCCAAAACTGGCCTAATAACAGGAACACCTGGTGTGTTTGTGGAAAACATGGATTCCCAAAGCCCCAGCATAGGCCTTCTGAATTGGAATCTTCAGGGGAGGGTCCTAGGGGAGGGTCTTGAGAATCCATGGCTTGAGTAAGTACCAAGTGTTCCCATTATCAGGCATGTTTGGGAAACACCACTGTAAATAGTAAATGCTCAGACATGGGGATTCTGTTTAATGGGTGATATTTGGATTAAAAGAAACAAACAAGAGGGAAATAGTCTTGGTTAGACACACCTTGTGAGCACTTGATAAGTACTTGCTGAATACTTGAGTCTATAAAGGGAGTTTGGGAGGAATAATGAAGGAAGGTCCATGGGGGACAGATACAGGAGAAGGAACTAGGGGGAGGGGAATGACGAGAAAACAGTACAATGGGACTGTGTGATTTAAATGACTGTTTCTCCTGGAAACATGTTACCCTCATGCTGGCCGGTGAGTAGGAGCCAAGTAATAAGGTGGAGCAGATGAGTAGGAATCAAAGGAGATGATGATAAAATGAAAATCCCTTTTATCCAATCTGACTCTGTGATCTGAGTGATTTTGACATTCATGAAACACCAAAAGCCAGGGAATTGTTTTCTCCCTGAAGCATACATTGCAGAAATCCCTAAGAGGGATCTTGGTTTTAGAATTGTGTCAGAGGCCAACCTCTGTCACTTCGTAGATGAAGAAATAGCCCAAAAATATAACAATTTGCCCAAGAATGAATTGCTATTTATTGCCAGAGCTGAGACTAACTCTGACTCAACCATCCTATGCCTCTTAAAACAAATAACCAAAAAAACTACACTTTAAAAAAAGTATTACTTTAAGTCATGTCTTATGAATATTTTCTGTAAGGACAAGTGTAATTAAAGCTTCACTTGATCCCAAATTTTTGGAAGTGAGATGTAATCCTAAAAAAGTGTCAATAACGAAGATGAATGGAAATAATGATGTAAAAGCAAGTAACACAGTGACTAAAATATACTTGGCATTAATATCTGTCTATTCTTCTGGTCTTTGAATTGTGAATTCAAACCCTACCTGAAAGTTCATCTGCTTCCACTGTTTGCTTAATTAAGGAAATTGGCTTTGGAGTTATTCAGATCAGAGTTTGAATCCTGGCTCTGTCACACACTGGTTAATTTTGTTCATAATTATTTAATACTTAATAAATATGTTCACAATTATGTAGTTATCTCTGTAAGTCTTGGTTTCTTTACATCAAAGTGGTAATAATAACATCTCGCATGATTGCTTTGCAGGTTAACTGTAATGATGCTTGCAAAGTGCTTAGCACAATGCCAGACATGCAAGTACCCAATAAATGTGTTATCTTTTATTATTGATTTGCAGCAAAACTTTAGTCTGACCAGTACCTCTTATAAAAAGGCAGTAATGAAAAGAGTGATGTCTGAACCAACTACTTGAGTTTGAATCCTAGACCCACCACCTACTATGCATGTGACCTTCGAAATGTTACTTAACTACACCATGCTTCAGTGCTTACCCCCATTTTACAGATGAAGACCTTGTCATTGTGGGGAGTAAATAAGTTAATATATGAAAAGTGCTTAGTTAAATGCCTGGCACAGCATACATAATAAATATTTGTTATCATTAATGTATTTCTTCCTGTCTTGTGAAAGATCAAGTGGGCTGACTAAACACAGGTGGTATGTGCCTCCTCCACAATGAGGAGCCAGAACAGTAGATAGATACTCACATTTCAAACAGATCGTTTAAGAGAGAACACTAGGATTTACCAGGGAAGTGCAGGGAAGCACCAAAACTAAGGAGTGGGTTCAGGGCAGGTCGCCCAGCCAGGAATGGACTGAGAGCCGGGAGAAGCTCCTGGAAGCAGTAAAAGAGAAATACTCAGGGCTCCACACCCTGCAGCAGGTGTTTATAATCTTGGCCATAGGAAAACCCCAGCCTGCCTGGGCCTTGGACCTAATATAGAGAGCTGCCTGTAGATTGCACAGAGATATTGCTCCAGAAAGAGAACCCACCCAGAATCCCACAGGCATCCCAACCTAGAGCAGCTTTAGCTGGGCACCATTCTGAGAGGCTTGATGCCGGGGATCTATAGACATGGCTGTTGCTGCTGAACTGCTCTGAGGAGGGAGAGGGGAGACCAGAAACACACACACCCCTGGGAAGGTCCCCACCACCCCTGGGAAGGTCCCCATCACTCCTGGGAAGATCCTCACCCCACCCCCCAACCCCAGCAGGCTGCTGCTGAGACTGAAATGTGAGCGGAACAGTTTCTTGCCCACACTGCTTGCACTGGAGGGGCCCTGCCCTTTCTGATCACAGGCCCAAGGTGCCATATTGAGAGTTTGGGCTGAGTTTGGGCTGACACACCTGCAGTTGCTGCCTGGCTGAGGAGGGACAGGGAACCCAGGCTTTCCTCACATACCTAAGTCAATACCCACCACACTGCAATGAGCTGCTGTGAGAACAAGATACACGTGGACTGCACTCCCCACAGCCTTTTGCCCATGCTGCTTCCCTGGGAGGGGCCCCAGCCTCCCTAATTGTGGGTCCAAGGCGCCATTTTGAGAATTTAACTCTGGGTTGCAACCTGCCCTCTGGCTGAGTTTAAGGTGATATGGCTGCAACTTCCACATGGCAAGAGAGGGACGAGGGGACCAAGCTCTCCTAAGCAAACTTAGGACAACACCCACCACCCTGCTATAGGTGGCTGTGGGGCTGGGGACTAGCGTGCCAAACCCATCACAGCTACCAGCAACACAAACATGGACTGCTTAGGTCCCAGTGGGTTGTTCCACCATTGTTACTGCCATCACCCACATCACACCAGCTGCCCAGAGGCCTAAGAACCTGCCCACACACCTGGCCTCCCATTCCCATTACTAGTCTCTCAACAAGACACCTGGAGGCCTAAGAACCATCCCTCCAGGACCCACTAATACTGGTGCCAGCATAAATTTCTCTGGGGCCTAAAAACAGGCACACAACCCAATGCTGCCACCACTGGGGCCCAAACACTGGCTCAGCTGGTGTCCAAGTCACCAGAAAACTTCAACACAGCCTCAACTAATAACCATACCCTAAGCCACTGAGGAAATCACAGATACCACAGACCCTGTGTACTGCTGAAGAAATCATACAGAGATCACACTCCTGCAGGCACCCCAATTCAAACCAACACCATATATACCAGGAAAATTTCTCCCCTAGGAGAGCAATTGCAAAAATTGAAGAAGTGACTGCTCTACCAGATGTGCAGATATCAATGAAAGGACACAGGAAACATGGAAAAGCAAAAAAATATGATACCGCAAAAGGTTTACAACTGTTCAGCAAAAGATCCCAATCAAAAAGAATTCCTTGAAGTACCAGATAAAGAATTCAAAATACTGGTTTTAAAGAACCTCAATAAGATGTAAGAGAAATCTGAAAGCTGATACAAAAAAAATCAGAAAATCAGTACAGGATATGATTGAGAAATTTGCCAAGGTGATAGACATCTTAAAAACAAAACCAAAAACCCAGAAATTCTGCAACTGGAAAATTCATTGACAGAGATAGAAAATATATTAGGAATCTTCAATAATACGCTAGACCAAGCAGAAGAAAGACTCCATGAACTTGAAGACACATCTTTTGAAATAAAACAGCCAGACAGAAAGAAGCATAAAGGAATTTAAAAGAATGAACAAAGACTTTGAGATGTCTGGGACCTACATAAAGGGATGGAACTTATGAATTATTATTCTTCCCTGGGGAGAAAATAGATTAAAAAGTTTAGAAAACCTATTTAAGAAAATAATTGATAAACATTTCCCAAGTCTAATAAGAGATTTATTTACATATCCAGATACAGGAGGTCCAGCAATCCCCTGGGAAATACATGGCAAAAAGGACTTCACCATGGCATATTATAATCAGAATCTCTGAAGTCAGCTTGAAAGAAAGAATTTTCAAGTAGTAAGAGAAAATCATCTAGTCACCTATAAAGGAAACCCCATCAGACTAACTGGACTTCTCAGCAGAAACCTTACAGGCCAGAAGAGAATGAGATGGCATTTTCAAAGTGCTGAAAGAAAAACACTATAGCCAGGAATTTTATATCCTGCCAGAATAAGCTTCACAAATGAATAAGCTTCACAAATAAGCTTCACAAAAGTACACAGGGTCTGTGGTATCTGTGATTTCCTCAGTGGCTTAGGGTATGGTTATTAGTTGAGGCTGTGTTGAAGTTTTCTGGTGACTTGGACACCAGCTGAGCCAGTGTTTGGGCCCCAGTGGTGGCAGCATTGGGCTGTGTGCCTGTTTTTAGGCCCCAGAGAAATTTATGCTGGCACCAGTATTAGTGGGTCCTGGAGGGATGGTTCTTAGGCCTCCAGGTGTCTTGTTGAGAGGCTAGTAATGGGAATGGGAGGCCAGGTGTGTGGGCAGGTTCTTAGGCCTCTGGGCAGCTGGTGTGATGTGGGTGATGGCAGGAATAAAGTCTTTCCCAGACAAGCAAACGCTGAGGGAATTTGTCACCAATAGATGAGCCCTACGCGAAATGCTCAAATGGGTCTTAAACACAGGAATCAAAGCTAGATATTTACCATCACGAAAACACATGCGAATATAAAACTCACCGGTCTTATAACACAATCCCCCAAAGGAAGAGAAAGGAATTAAGCGGCAAAATGACAGAATTCCATCAAACCAAAAAGAGAAAAGAATAAAAACAAAAAATTCATATAACAGAATGGCAGACTAGTGGGGTCTCCCCGCTCACCGCTCCCAGGGAAGGAGGTGAAGAACGAGGACGCTGCCTACGCGCGGATGGCTCGCTCCCAAAGCAGCACTGGGAACTTGCAGAGAAGCAGCGTGGGACTCTCAGCGCAAGAAAAAACGTGACAGGAGATACATTTACAAAAATTAGAGAGTGCCAGGAGATCAGTGGAGGACACAGAGCAGGAGGGCTGTGCCCGCCCTGCTGGCCCAGTGCGATCTGACCTGCAAGAGAATGCCACCCCCCCAATAGACCCCTGCCTGCTCAGACAGGGGCACGCGTGGAGTTGATGCAAAGCCGTTGCGCTAGACGACAGGCTCTGTGGGGAGGAGGAAATAGCGAGAGCCAGCCTGAACTCCCCGGTGCACTGAGCCGGGTGTGCACCGGGCTGGGGAGGGTCTAGACTGAGTTGCGGCTTCCTGTGGCCGTACGCTGGAATGTGGAGACGGGCACCTCACCCCCTGGAAATCAGTGGGACCAGGACATAGGGGACTTGACCACAGAGCAGCGAGAGCCAACCCGAAAGGCCGCAGACAGCTGCTCCGTAGGCAGGCGAGGAGAGCCGCATTTTCTGTGCGGACAACCCACGCCTAAGAAACAGATTGCAATCTATTAATCTGGTCCTTCCGCCTGGTGGCCTCCAGCGCCACCATCCTCAGACACCACATCGCTTGGTGGTCCTGTTTGGAAACTCGGTTTCAGGCGCCACCCCACTCCTGGCCCAAGGCTCTCCCGCCAGGGTGCGGGAGGCTACGCCCCAAGCGGCCCAGCAGCTGCTTCCTGGGGTTCTGGGCGGTGCGAGGAGAGCCGAGTTTTCCGTGCAGCAGGCCTGCATCTGTGGATCCCTGGTGCCTAAGAGGTAGATGTCAGCCTACCCACCCAAGGCCCCTGCCAGGTCCTAGCCGCCTCCTGCCTCCCGGGCCCTGAACTTGCCCCCTAGTTTGGATTGGCCTGCCATCTGCATGCTCCTGAGCAACTGGAGAGTCCTTCTACCCACACGAGCCCAGAGATTGCTGCCGATAGTGAGCAGGAAGCTTTCTGCAGACTGTTTAGGCTGCAGCAGCCCCTGGCGCATCCCATTCTACAGATTCGAGTCAGGCAGTATGCACCATAGTGTTTCTCAACCAAGTGGGCACCTTTGTCCTCCCCAGGGGGCTTCAACTCCCCAGGCTTCGGCCTACTCATTCATACACTGATATTTCTCAACTCCAACCCAAACTACAGAAGCCAGTGGGATCCAGTGTGTCCTGGGGCATTCTGAGTGACTCCAGAGCGTGGTCATTCTGGGCAGACTGCCTCCCAGAGAAAGGGTTAGAGACGACCAGAGGGATGGACTTTCCTCCACCCAGATTCTTTTTGCTCCCCTTCCCTCACCACTCCCACGGCTACAGAGAGAGACAACTGAGCTGACACACAGGTTCCCACGGGGAGTGGGGCTCAGATCTCACCTTTTGGGTCCTCAAATGGCCTGTAGGGTGTTTGGACTGTGAGCTTCCTGCTAGCCAGCCTCTCCCTGCTGCTGCTTGCCTGGCAGCCCCATTAGAACAAGACAGTCTCTAAGGCAGTGGGACTTCAAACCACTGTGGTCTCCCCATGAGTGACATGGGACCAGCATTCTTCTCCCTGGCATGGCCAGGCATGGATCTCCAGGGCCTGGGGACAGGCCCATAGGCCAGAATGTGTACACCCCGGTCTCGGTTGCTTGCCCAGGGATACAGAGGGGATATTTGGGAATTAGACTGGCAAAGTTCAGGTACCTGCCGGAACAGAACAGGGGGGAGGTAGCAGTGTGGGTCCTAGATGCAGTGAGCTAGTGGGGCACCCCTCCTCCCTTGGGAGGGCTGTGCTCCCAGCTCAGGCTGGGACTCTGATCAGGGAACCTCTGCCTGCAGCACAGTCATTGGGGACCTTGGCTGGCTTGAGGTCCTACCTACAGGCAGAGACATGGGAGAAACTGAGAAATAGTGGAGGGTTGAAAGGAGTGAGGCCTCCTCCAGACTACTGGATTGTGGGATCAGACGGGCCACCTCCACACGCAGACGCTCTGGTTAAATGGGGCCACTTCAGCCCCTCTTGGGCAGCTTAGCCCAGAAGTGGGTAACAGCCCTTTAACCCCTGAATATCCCTTACTAGCATTTGTGGAACTGGAGGGCAGGCTCACCCAACCTAACCCTGCTCAACATCATTCCCCCACCTGCCTATGCTGTCACGGTGAATAAAGGATTCAATTCACCTGGAAGTTCCAGGGCCCCACCCACCACCTGGGGCATTAAAAGGCTTCCCCTGAGGAACTAGAGCTTGTCACAGGACCCAAAAACAATAGTGCAGCTTGTTCTTTCCAGCAAATACCACCTACTGACAGGGAGGTCAGTTTGCATGTCTGTAACAGCATTTAGTGACTCAATCATGGAGGGTGTGGTTGATTCACACCCACAAGTACCACCTACTGACTCAGAGATTAAACTGGGCATGTCAGTATCTAAGCAAAAGAAAATTCAAAAATAAGAAGCAACATCTGTTCCAGATAAGAAATAACCAGTAAAAGAACTCTGGAAGTATGACGATTCAGAGTAAAAGGTCACCCCCAAAACGGACCACTAGCTCCCTACCAATGGAAACCAACCAAAAGCAGAATATCGAAATGACAGATGAAGAATTTCGAACATGGATTGTAAGGAAGCTTAATGAAATACAAGACAAAATAAAAACCCAACAGAAAGAAACCACAAGAACAATGCAGGAAATGAATGAAAAATTCACTAAAGAAAACGAATTATTAAAGAAAAATCAAACGGAACTTCTGGAAATGAAAAATTCATTCAAGGAATTACAAAACACAGTGGGAAGTCTTAATAACAGATTAGATCAGGCAGAAGAAAGAATCTCAGAGATTGAGGACAACACCATTCAACTAAAGAAGTCAGTGACAGAGATAGGGCAGAAATATAAGAGGAATCAGCAAAGCTTTCAAGAAATATTAGATTACATAAAGAGGCCTAACATAAGAATTATAGGCATGCCTGAGGGTGAAGAAGAAAATACACAAGGGTTGGATAACTTATTTGAGAGAATAATTGAGGAAAATTTCCCTAGCCTTGCTAGAAATCTACATATCCAGGCACAAGAAGCTCATATGATCCCTGGGAGATTCATCACAAAGAGGAAAACACCACGACAAATAGTCATCAGACTGGCCAAAATAAAAATGAAAGAGGCCCTCCTATGAGCTGTAAGGCAAAAGATGCAGGTAACCTACAAAGGAAAACCCATCAGTCTAACTTCATACTTCTTAACTGAGACCTTACAGAAGAGACTGGGGCCCATTCTCACTCTTCTCAAACAGAATAGCCCAGCCTAGAATCTTGTATCCTGCAAAACTAAGTTTCTAATATGAAGGAGAAATAAAGACCTTCTCAGACGAGCAAAGACTGAGGGAAATCATCAAGACAAGACCTCCCCTCCAGGAAATACTCAGAACAGTGTTACACATGGATGAGCCAATAAACACTGATCAGTGTAAAATCATCAAAAAGCTAAAGGTCAAAGGCCAAATACTACAATGGCTCAAGGGAGAAAACAAAGGAACAAAGTTCAACTCAACAGGATGAACAGAAATCTTCCCCACTTATCAATTTTTTCCAATAAGTGTGAATGGCTCGAACTGCCCACTAAAGAGACATAGGCTGGCCAAATGGATAAATATACATAAGGCAAGTATCTGCTGTTTTCAGGAAACACATCTAACCCACAAGGATGCATTCAGACTCAAGGTGAAGGGATGGAAAACAATATTTCAACCAAACAGAAGCCAAAAGAAAGCTGGCATAGCAGTTCTGATTTCAGATAACTTAGTCTTCAAATCAACAAAAGTAATGAAAGACAAAGAGGGTCACTATGTAATGGTGAAGGGTATAATTAAACAAGAAGACATGATAATTCTAAATATTTACACACCAACTCAGGTGCACCCAGATTTATAAAGCAAATTGTACTTGATCTAAACAAAATGATAAAGAGCAACACTGTAATAGCCAAGGACTTCAACACCTCACTGAAATAACAGGACAAATCCTCTAAACAGAAAATAACAAAGAAATAATGGATGGACTTAAACAGAGCTCTAGAACAAATGGGACTGACTGACATTTACAGAACATTCCACCCAAAAACTACTGAATATACGTTTTTCTCATCAGCTCATGGGACCTTCTCTAAGATTGATCATATCCTAGGCCACAAAGCATGTCTCAACAAATTGAAAAAAATAGAAATTATACCACGCATCTTCTCAGACCACAGTGGAATAAAATTAGAAATCAACTCCAACAGAAACTCTCATCTCTACACAAAGTCATGGAAACTAAACAACGTTCTGCTGAATGATTATTGCATTAAGGAGGAAAATTAAGATGGAAATCAAAATATTCTTTGAACTAAATGATAAAGGAGACACAAGTTATCAAAATCTGTGGGACACAGCTAAAGCAGTCCTGAGAGGAAAATTTGTATTCCATAGAAGCCTATATCCAAAAGACAGAAAGATCACAAATTAACAATCTACCGAATTGTGTCAAAGAACTGGAAAAAGATGGACAAACCAACCTCAAACCCAGCAGAAGAAAAGAAATAACAAAGATCACAGCAGAACTAAATGAACTCAATAACAAAAAAACTATGTAGGAGATTAATAAAACAAAAAGTTGGTTCTTTGAAAAAGAAAATTGACACACCTCTTGCTAGACTAATGAGAAGCAGAAAAGACTCTAGTAAGCTCAATCAAGAATGAAAAAGGAGAAATTACAACTAATACCACAGAAATACAAAATATCACCTATGAATACTATAAAAATCTCTATGCACATGAACTGGAAAATGTGGAAGAAATGGACAAATTCTTAGAAACAGACAGCCTCCCTAGGCTCAATCAGGAAGAAATAGAATTCCTGAACAGACTAATGTCAAGTACCATAATTGAGGCAGCAATAAAAAATGTTCTCAAAAAGAAAAGTCCCAGACAAGATGGTTTCACATCTGAATTTTTACCAGACCTAAAAAGAAGAACTAGTGCCTATCCTGCAGAAATTATTCCACAACATCAAGAAGGAAGGAATTCTCCCCAACACATTTCATGAAGCCAACATCACCCCGATACCAAAACCAAGAAAGGACACAACAAAAAATGGAAACTAGAGATCAATATCACTTATGAATACAGATGCAAAAATTCTCAACAAAATCCTAGCAAACCAAATTCAGGTGCTTTATCAAAACAATAATGCATCATGACCAAGTGGGCTTCATCCCAGAGATGTAGGAATGGTTCAACATATGCAAATCTATATATGTAATTCATCACATAAATAGAAGCAAAAACAAAGACC
>NW_012147952.1:8746809-8755060 GCF_000956105.1 Propithecus coquereli
GACACTTAAGTGCACATATTGCAAGTACCATTCATCAGGTGTCAGGAGGGGAGGTGGGGAGGAGCAGACGGGTAAATTCACACCTAATAGGTGTGGTCTGGGCTGTCTGGAGATGGGCATGTTTGTAGCTGTGACTCAAATGGTGCAAAGGCAATATATATAACCTGAACGTTTGTCCCCTGTAATATTTTGAAATAAAAAAAATTCATATAACAACTAGAAAACAATGAACAATATGACAGGTAAAGGTCTCACATATCAATATTAACCTTGAACATATACGGATTAAATACTCTAAAAGATATAGATTGGTAGAATGAATAAAAGAACATGATCCGACTATATGCTGCTTACAAGAAACCCACCTTACGTGTTAAAACACATATAGACTGAAAGGAAAGGGGTAGAAAAAGATATTCCATGCAACTGGAAACCCAAAGCAAGCATTAGTAGCTATACTTACATCAAGCGAAACATACTTTAGATCAAAAACAGTAGGGGAAAATAAAAGCAAAGATGATCATATAATAATCATAAAGGGATCAATTCAGCAAGAAGATATAACAATCCTAAATATATATGCACCCAATATTGGAGCACCCAGATTTATAATACAAATATTAGTGGACCTAAAGAAAGAAATAGACAGCAATACAATAATGGTGGGGAATGCACTCACAGCACTAGACATATCAGTGAGACAGAAAATCAACAAGGAAACATTGTGCTTCATTTGGACTTTATACCAAATGGACTTAGCAGACATTTACAGAACATTGTACCCAACAGCAACAGAATATACATTCTTGTCATCAGCACATGGACCAGTCTCCAAGATATACCATGTTAGGCCATAAAACAATACTTAACAATTTTTATAAAAATCAAGATCATATCTAGTATCTTCTCAGACCACAATGGAATAAAGCTACAAATCAATACCAAGAGAAACTTCAGAAACTATAGTAATACATGGAAATTAAATAATATGCTCCTGAATGATTACTGGGTCATCAAAGAAATTAAGACGGAAATTTAAAATTTTTTTGAAAGGAATGAAAATGAAAACATAACATACCAAAAACTGTGGTATACAGCAAAAGCAGTGCTTAGAGGAAAGTTTATAGCATTAAAGGTCTACACCAAAAAAGTAGAAACATCACAAATTAACAGCCTAACATTACACCTCAAGGAACTAGAAAAATAAAACCTGAAGCTAGCAGAAGAAAAGAAACAACAAAGAGCAGAACAGAACTAAATGAAATAGAGACAAATAAGTAAGTAAGTAAATAAAAAAGATCAATGAAGTTAAAATTTGGTTCTTTTAATAGATAAAATTGATAAACTACTAGATATATTAAGAAGAATTTTCAAATAAACACAATCAGAAATGAAAAGGGAGACATTAGAACTGACACCACAGAAATACAAATGATAATCAGAGACTATTATAAATAACTATATACTCACAAACTAGAAAATCTAGAGGAAAGGGATAAATTCCCGAAAACACACAACCTCTGATGACTGAATGAGAAAGAAATAGAACTTTTGTACAGACCAATAATAAGTAGCAAGATTGGATCAGTAATAAAAATCTCTCAACAAGAAAAAAAGCCCAGGACCAGAACAATTCACAGCTGAATTCTACCAAACATACAAAGAAGAACTAACATGAATTCTCCTGAAAGTTTTCCAAAAATATCGAGGAGGAAGGTACTCTCCCTATCTCATTCTACAAGGCCAGTATCACCCTAATACCAAAACCAAACAAGGATACAACAATGACAACAAAGAAAACTACAGACTAATATCTTTGATGAATATAGACGCAAAAATCTTCAATAAAATACTAACAAACCAAACCCCACAGCATATCAAAAGGATAATATACCATGATCAGGTCAGTTTTAAACCAAGGATGCAAAGATGGTTCAATATACACAAATCAATAAATGTGATACGTCACATAGACAGAATTGAGAACAAAAATCATATTATCATCTCAATGGATGCCAGAAAAGCATTCAATAAAATTCAGCATGACTTCATGATAAAAATCCTCAAAAAATTAGACACAGAAGGGACATACCTCAAAACAATAAAGGTCATATACAACAAACCCATAGCCAACATTATACTTAATGGGGAAAAGTCAAAAGCATTTCTCCTAAGAATTAGAATAAGACAGGGACACCCACTGTCACCAATCTTATTCAACATCATAATGGAAGTACTCAGCAAAGCAATCAGGAAAGAGAAAAAAAAAAAAGGTATCTGAATTAGAAAAGAGGAAGTCAAATTATCCCTGTTTGTTAAAGACTCCATCAAAAAACTCTTAGATTTGATAAATGAATTCAGTAAAGTTTCAGTATACAAAATCAGAGTACAAAAATCAGTAGCATTTCTATACACCAATAATGATCTAGCCAAGAATCAAATCAAGAAGGCAATCCCATTTACAATAGCTGCAAAATAAATAAATGAATACATACATACATATATACCTAGGAATATATTTAACCAAGGAGAAAGATCTCCTTGATTGATTAAAGAATCAAAACTACAAAAATACTAGAAGAAAACCTAGGGAAAACTCTTATGGACATTGTTCTAGACAAGGAATTCATGACTAAGACCCCCAAAGCACAGGCAACAAAAACAAAAATAAGGAAATGGAACTTAATTAAACTACAAAGCTTCTGCACAGCAGAAGAAATAATCGACAGAGTCAACAGACAGACTGTAGAATGGAAGAAAATACTTGCAAACTGTACATCTGACAAAGGACTAATATCCAGAATTTACAAGGAACTCAAACAACTCAGCAGCAACAACAAAGAAAATTATTCTTTTTGTCTGTCTATTTCTAGGTCACCTCCAGGTCTGTGATTCATCTCTTTTATTTCTGCATCTTAAGGTTGGAGGAACCTTTTGCCCAACGATCAGAAAGTAACCAATTAGGCATGAAAGAAATGGCCAACAGTAAGAGAACAAGAACACTGGTAATATATGTTTAGAGCAATTTTGAAAATGAAAAAAAAAAAAACTAGAAAAATTTTAGGACTATTAAAAAATGAGTTGATAATGATCTAGACAGACTAGAAACTATACTAAAATCCCTTGAAGCTAGCCCTATTTTCCTGGCATGAGAAGGAAGTAATGCAGCATCTTTCTGCTATCCCAGAGATAAATTCTTTTATTCTTCCTTTCTTCCTTCTGGATTTTCGACAGTTAACTCTAGAAATTCTCATTCTGGTCTCCTTACCTATTGATCCAATCCTGTCCCCACTAGTACCTTAGGTGAAGCTCTTGCTGCAATCAACTTTCCAGAGCTTTGCAACTCTGAATCTTTGTGTGTATTTTAGCAGACACTAATTGCCTTCCCAGTAGCCCTTCCCTCATCTGTCCTGGGGCAGGGATCTGGTTCTGCAGGAGTATCCACCACTCTGCCATGAGGCTCAGAGAAGAGGCTCTATTCCTAGTTCGAGGGGTCAACTTTAATTGGTCTAAACACATTATGGTGGTCTCATTGTTCTGCTAGTGAGCTGGTTTGAGCCTGGACATATATCTTAATTGTCACCAAAGAAATACAAACGGGAGTGTCCTGGGAGCCTCCAGAAAATATATCCTATTCCTTTTTTTTTTTTTTTTTTTTTTTGAGACAGAATCTTGCTCTGTTGCCCTGGATAGAGTGCAGTGGCATCATGATAGCTTACTGCAACCTCAAACTTCTGGGCTCAAGCAATCCTCCTGCCTTAGCCTCCTGAGCAACTGAGACTATACCCCGCACCACCACACCTGGCTAATTTTTTCTACTTTTAGTAGAGACGGGGTCTCGCTCTTGCTCAGGCTGGTCTCAAACTCCTGAGCTCAAGCAGTCCTCCCGCCTTGGCTTCCCAGAGTGCTAGCATTACAGATGTGAGCCACTGCTCCTGACCTCCTTATTCTTAAAAATAAATTCATAGGAAGGAGCAGTTCCTGTTCTTCTACTGGATGTAGTTATGCCTACATTTGATATCAGGAACTGCAGTTGCTTTCCTGCAGTTGTAAGGCGAACTAGGAGTGGGAGGGCAAAGCATAAGAGTGGAAAAAATGAGAGTCTTTGGTGATGTTGTAGAGCATGAGGTGTCTCAATCCTGAAGCCATATCACCTTGGGAGTTCTTTTTATATGAGATAATGAATTTTTTTAATTATTTAAGCCAAGTTGAATTGTATGCTATCAGTTATGTGTAGTTGGAAGTACCCTAAATAATATGCAAAGCCTTGTTCTGCATAGACAAAGACATTTTTCTCTAGATCTCATAACTTCAAGTTCTACCACCTCTGTGTAGCCACCCAGAAAAGTCTCCACTGGGAATAATTATCCTCTCCTCTGGACTCCATTATCAACTCAGTTCGGCATCTTTCTCTTATCTCTCTCTCTCTATCTCTTTCCCTTTCCCTTTCCCCATAAATGCAAGACCCTAGAATAGATCTTTTTGATATTCCCAATTTCTAGCACACTACCTGAAAAAAATGCAAACCTTTACCATATCTTCTATGGTACTGAGGATAAAAAGAGAATAGTTTTGGCCTTTGCAGTCTGCACATTGGTTTGTACTGATTTGTGTGATGGGCAGTATATTTTAATGTAAAGAGTACAGATTTTGGAGCTTACAAATCAGAGTTTGAGTCCAGGCTCCATCACTGATTAATTGTAGGTTTCATGCAAATTGCTTAACCTTTCCAAATTCTGTTTTCTCTTATGTAAAATATGGTTATTAATACCTTGCAGCATTATTATGAGTATTAAACAGGGCAATGAATGTAAAATACCCAGGACATAGTGAGCACTCAATAACATCATGTATAATAGCTATCCACATGTATCTGGGTACACAAATTTTCCTTAATTACTTGTGATTGCTGTAGAAGAAAACTCATGCTAAAAGGACAGTCATCAGCAGGCAATGGAAGAAGTAGAGGGTCTGATCAGAACTGGAAGATATTTAGACATCATCTCATTAAAAGCCTCATTGTATAGATGAGGAACAAGAGGCCCCCAATTTTTCTAAGACTTGTCCAAAGTCCCACTCCTCTTCCATGTATTTTAATGCATTAATGAGCTTTTTGTCCCAGAACATTTGATTCTGATGATAAGATACATCTATTCCCCAACTTAGTCCCTTCCACCTCCACTGGAACTTGGGTCAGGTGGCAAAAAGGGAATTGTCATAGAAACACTTTTAAGATCAGGCCAAGTAGAATTGGGTAAGAGAGTACTTGCTAGGGAGATCTGAAAAATATCACGTCATTCTTCCTGAGTGATACAACATGAAACTTGGGAATGTGAACTATTAACTAAAGAAAAGAATAAGGAACAATGGGGGTCATCTTCATTCTAATTCTGATACTATCATAGATGTTACAACCTCAGAAATTCAATTAATCTTATTTTCCTCATCCATATATGGCTTTGTTCTCTAAGTCATATTTTCTTTTAGTTATTTGAAAAACCATAATTAATGAGACAGGAGGAGTGGAAACAAAGAAAATAAGAATGTGGAAAGCTTTGGTCATCACTAAGTTAACCTTAAGTCAAACACCACCATCCCACAGGACTCCTGACTTTCTCAAACTCATGACACTATTGAAATTCACTCACAGGAACACTTAATCTTCTTTTGCAATCCAGACTTAGTCGGATTTGTAGAGAAAACAGTGATCAGATTTTGTGTTCATTTGGTTGTATATTTAGCACAGCAGATGTACCTGAATGAGTAGAATGAATATATTCCTAAACTCAGAAGCCATGGCATAAACATTATGTCCTACGATCAATCACTGCTGGGGTGAAGAAGGGAAAGAGAGCCCAACTAGATCTTAGGTCCCCAGAGAAGTAGAGGAGTCTTGGCAGCTGAGTACTAGTCAGAGAGGAAGTGGGGTAGTTATTGCAAGAGTAAATCACAATGCACGATTAAGAGGTGAGCCAAGTACGTGTTAGGAGACAATATTTATGCTTAAGTTAAAAAATCAACTCCAGAAGTCAACTGTGGATCTTGCCAATCTTCATCTTCCTTCCTTCCCACTACACACATCCCAGAAGGACTGAAAACCAAAAGGGAACTGGGCTTTCCTGTAGCTCAGCCACTTGTCCCCATACACTTTCATGTCTTGTCCTCTCCAGACTCACAGATGTACATGATTCTTCTACTATCTTCTTTACTGGAATTGTAATTATTTTCATTTTAAACTCAACCATTTAAATGCTTTTATTTATCTTAATTTTTTCTTACTCCCTTCTTCCTGTCTTTCACCGGATGTAGAGACCATACTTCAACTATTTTATTATAGTGAAAATTTCTCAATTAAATTGTTCCTCAATCATGGTACCTAGAATTGTTAACCTTGGTTTATACGAGACTAAACATTCACAGAAAAATTATCACACATTTCTATGAAGGGACACATTCAAAAATATTTATGACAACATGTTTATGGGCAAGGGCTTGGAAGCAATCCAGGTTTCTGTCACAGGAGAAATGGGGAAGTAAATGGGAATTCTTTTAACAATGATCTAGATGTCCACGGGCCACCATGTATAAATGTTAAAGACAGTGCTAAGGAAGAAAGAAACAATATGAGCGCATAGTAGAATAACACTTAAGTAAATTAAAATACATGCATAAAGGAAAATATATGTTTTACAAAGACATAAGGAAATAAAATGATACCTGTCAAAATTAAAATGCATGTATATTTGGGGAGAAGGCAATAGTCATGGATACAAGAATAAATTGACATAAAAATAAAGAGAAGGTATTTGCATATGTCAGTGATAACGCTCCATAAATGTGACAATAATGCCACTCAACTCTCTGTACTCGAGGTTCTAAATAAAGCTATAAATAAATAGCAAAAGGTGGGGGTTACCTATAGTGGGGCAATTGAGAGATGTTTTTGTTTGGGCTGGTATGAATCAGAAGTGCTGTTTTCATAAAGGCGCAGACTTGGTGCGCTCCAGGAATTGTGTGCCATCTAAAGCCAGGTAAGGAAAAACTTCCATGGCAAGCAACAGTCTTTTTACCTGGCAAACAGATGTGAATGTCAGCATGACTGTCATGCTGTTAGGGATGATCAGTGAGAGCCATCCAGTTTGCATCGTTGTACGTAGATATCAAATACTTCCAAGGCAATTTTTCAGCATTCTATCAGGAATAATACCTTAAATTTGTACAACATTTTATATCATTCAAAGCACTTCTGTATTTACAACTCCATTTGATTCTCTTAAAGTCAGATATTATGCATTTCACAGATGACTTGGAAACACAGCGTAGCTCAGTTACTGTCCCAAGGTCACAGAGTTAGCAGAAGACCTGGTCTAGAACACATGTCTCCAGAGGAACTGGTATGCTTCTGTTCTTTCTCCTCATGAGAATATATAGCTGATTGGGTCACATCTCTTTTTGCTCTGATTTTCATGAAGTTCAGAGTGAGATTTGAAGGTTCTGTGAAAGAATTACACCTGCTCTTATATTTGTTTATTTTTGTCCTTTTTTCCTTAGTCTTGAACTTTTATATTTTTTTTTCTATTTTTCCTGGTCGTAATTCTTTACTCTCCCTTTTATTTTTACTCTTATTTTATTCTAGAGCCACTATAGGATACATTAGATCATTTGCAGAAAAGGTGAGAGTATAAATATATGCATGAATGTAAACAAGGGAAAAAAAACCTCACAACATTAAAACAAAGTATATTTTCCTGGGAAGAAGAGCAAATAATTAGCTCTAATGAGCCTGGCCACATTCCTGTGTTGGGATTATGTATGATTTGGTTAATAAGAGGACAACCTCTGTAATATCTATTGAATAAAAAGCATGATTCTAGATTTTGAAACTTAACAAATCAAAATGACCTTAGCTCAATATTCCTTGTTGCTTTATGGGTAAAGAACAGCCACTCTAGAGTGGCCTGGGTTTTGAAGCTCAAATTAGGATACTGGGTTTGTGACTTTTGTCCTTTGTTCATTATTTGGTAAAATGATGTATTAGCTTTAACATACTCCGGCAATAATAACAACTAAAAAAATAGATGACTATTTCAGCAATAATAACAACTAAAAAAACTGATAAAGCAAGTGGGCAAAATCTTGATAATCATGGAATCTGGGTGATAGATATATGGGAGTTAATTATACTGTTGGTTCCACTTTTGTGTATATTCTTGAAATTTTTCATGATAAAATTTTAAAGGAAAATGGGGGT
>NW_012147952.1:8775335-8775976 GCF_000956105.1 Propithecus coquereli
TTCCAATATAAAAACCTTATCAATAATCTTTTAATATAGTTGCTTTCTTTGAGGGTTACTGAATGTTTATTCCATTTTAATTCCTCTATTTGATTTTTAGCTATATCTCTTTGAAAGATTTTTTTAGTGATTGCTCTAGGGATTGCAACATTCATTTTTGACATATCACTGTCTAATTAGATTTAATATCACACTATTCCATGCAAACTATAAGAACCTTGAACAGTGTAATTTCATTTACACTCCATCCTTTATACTGTTGTCATATATTTTAGATGTAAATACATCACAAACACCACAATACAATGTTATAATTTTTATTTTAAACAGTCATTTGGCTTTCAATGGAATTAAGAAATGAAAAAGATGATAGCTTTTATATTTACTCATCAATTTAGTGTTTTTGGTCCTTTTCATTTTTTCTATCTGATATAATTTCCTTTCTTTCATTTCTGATTCTAGTACATTGATTCTTCTCTCTTTTTTTCTAGGTAAAACCAGCTAAAGGTTTGTCAATTCTTCTGATGTTTTCAAAGAACCCAGCTTTTGGGTTCACTGATTTTCTCTTATTTTTGTCTATTCTGTATATTATCAATTTCCACTTGAATCTCTATTATTTCTTTCCTTCTGCTTGTTTTAGG
>NW_012147952.1:8776026-8776971 GCF_000956105.1 Propithecus coquereli
AGCAGTTGGCCACGTGAGCCTCAGCCTTTTTGCAGGTGGTGTATTAAATCAGACTAGGCCAGGCTACATGTTGTCGTAACAAATCTCACTTGCTTAATCAAGGTTTTCTCTAGTCTTTCATGTCACAAGAGCTTGTGAAACAGACACCTAAACAAGTACATTTCGGGTTGCCACAGCAGGGGAGGAGAGAACTGGACAGTCACTTGACCTGGAAATAGGATGTATCCCTTTTACACATTTGACCATTGTCTAGAACTAGTTACAAGACCCCTCCCAGCTGCAAGGAGAGTGGGAGAGGGACATGGCCGTTCAGGGAGTAGTGAATGTCTCTGCCACAGGCAGGTATATGACAAATACAGCCCAACTCTAGATCTGAATGTGCGATCACTTCTGGCTGAAGATCCAAAGAGGCTTGGGAAAGAAGTATTGTTTTTGCTGGATCTTCTAGAATGACCAATCTCCAAAGAAGCAGTGTTGCGGGTGAGGAGGTACCCTGCAGATAAAGCAATAGCACAGAAATAATAATGTACTATACGTTTTAGACATCTATTTTGCTAGAAAGGACAGGAGCTTTAGGAAGTCCTGGGAATGAAGGCTGCAAATATTCGTTAGGCAATTTGTAGAGAGCCACACATACCATGCTAAAGGGTTTATACTATAGAAAAAGTTACTGAAAGTGTTTGAAAGTTGAAGTGATGTTATAGGAGAGGAAGGGATAGTCTGACCATGCTATGCTATGGATACAAATTCTGCATACACAGGAAAGTAAAGAGACTTGCCCGTAGTCAGATAGCTAATTAACGAAAGAACCAAGATTAAAATCCATGTTTCCTGATTCCAAATTCAGGTTTTGTGAAGCTACCCCATGTTTATAACGTGATTTTGAAAGATTAATCCGGAAGTGGTGTCCAGAATGAATAAGATGGTGGGGAGGCCAAAGATAGG
>NW_012147952.1:8778551-8780935 GCF_000956105.1 Propithecus coquereli
TATAGGTAAATATTTATGGTTTTATTTTTTACATTAAGAACTTTAATCCAGCTGGAATTTTGGTATGTGGTATGAGGTCGGTAGTTTAAATTTTCATGTCAAAATACCATTTATTGGAAAACCCATCCTTTTTTCACTGATTTGAAGTACCACCTGTATCACATACCACCTCTTATGTATGCCTAGGAGTATTTCTGAACTTTCTTGTCCATTGACCTGTCTGGCTGCCTTTTTGGCAATTCCACTCTATTGTAGGTAGTATTGGACTTCACATGAACATCACCATGGGCAGCATGGGAAAAGGTCAGGCATTGAATCCAAACTTCTGTGGGTTTGAATCCAGGCTGTATCACTTACGGATACATGTCCGTAAGTAAGTGAATTAACCGACTTTGAGGCTCAGTTTACTCATCCGAAGAGTGATAAGGGAGGCTGGGTGCGGTGACTCATGTCTGTAATCCTAGCATTTTGGGAAGCCAAAGTGGGAAGTTTGCTTAAAGCCAAGAGTTCAAGACAAGCCTGAGCAAAATAGTGAGAGCCTGTCTCTACAAAAAAAAAAAAACAAAAAACCAAAAAAAACACAATTGCCCCTAACTGACAGAATTGCTCTGAGGAGCAGGGAAAATACATGTAAAGTAAAGGAAGCACTTAACTCCTCTTTGGTACACAAAGAGGAGAGCTACCATCACCACTGGCTTCTGAGAGATGATGGAAAGAGATGGGATCTGTGAGTGACAGAGAGAAGGGGAAGTCCAAGGATAGGGCTTTGAAGGATATTTGCATTTAGATGGGTGGAAGGAGGAAGAGGACCCTCTGAAGGAAATAATGGAGTGGTAGGGGAAATAGAGGAAAGAGAAGTGGCAGACGAAAGGAGGAAAAGGAGATCAACGAGTAGCATCAAATGTCCAGAAAAATGAGTGCTGAGAAGAGGCTAGTGTTTACAATATCACCTTTTACTTTCTCTAAGATGACAATTTCAGGATTATGTCTCTGCAGAAGCCAGAAAGGTGTCATCCTGGTTAACTGCATTTGCTTATTCTTATTGATCTGCTTCTTTTGACTGACCCTACATGCATCTTGATCTATGACTGCTTGTGAGAAACCAGTGTCAATTCAACATGAGTAATCGCCAGTTTGAGACTCTTCAGGACCACTGCTATCACTCATCTCCTGACTCAATAAACCAAAGCCCAGACTTCCTAACATGGCATTTACAGCCCTCATGACTTGAGCCCAAGGACTGTTCCAACTTTATTCCTTATTACTGCTTGCCTGTATCCTTTGTCCCATTCTAAAGGAACCTGTTCTTACACATTGCTCTGCCTTTGCTCGAACTATTGTTTACCCACCTGGAATGTTATCTCCCTATATTCAAGGGCCTGTTCCAATGCCACTCCTTGCGTAGGCCCTCCTTTTCTTAACTAAAAGAAATCTCCAGTATTTAATTTTTAATTTTTATACCGTAGTGAGCTAACAAACCTGTTAAAAATGCAGTGGGAATTCCCAGGGCCCCATCCCAACAGATACGAATTCAGGAAGTCTAGAGTCAAGTCTAGGACTTTGTATTTTGACTTGCATTCTGGCTGATACAGTAGTCAGGGACCACACTGAGGCATACTTTTGTATTCTTTAAGGGAGTTATTTCTTTCTACTTCATATTATACACTACATGGATTGCAGAATGGTCTCTGAAACAACCTGTATATATCTGTCCTAGTTCACACGTTTGCAATGAACTGACATTTCTGTGCACCAAGGTTTTTAAGATTGGAAAGGAGATCTATGTTGGTTGGTAACTGCACCCAAAGAAGGAAGTAGCATTAACCATTCATCTTTCTAACCTCCCATCCATGGCCCAAGGGCAGGTCCGGGAATGCTTCTCCCTCAGGATGGCAGACATTGGTGACTACTTGAGCCACAGAGATGGTCATGGCATCGCCTGAACAGGAAGGAAAAACTGGCTGTAATGCCAGTGAAATGGTGGAAGGTCTTGAGGTTGGGTGAGTTAGTTCAGAAACTATTCTACAACATGATTTTTTTTGCCTTTGAGATTAAGACTTTCGAGGGCATGATTTCTGTCTGATTTATATTAGTCTTCACACAGTATTCAATACATTTTTGTTGAATGAAAAAGAGAGTAAATAAATGCTATTATACTTTGGTCTGGTAAAACAAACACATGAGTATTCTGAAACCATTTGCAAGATGGGTTTGGAGAGAATGACTTTGATTAAATGACCTATCCCCACATGTGCACTGTTCTTTCTTTTGTAAATGGAAACTTGTGATACCTGTCTACTATATACTTTAATTTTTTTAAAAATCACAAGGTGTTTTAATCCTCTTGGATATGGGTATTATCAAAGCATTTTGCATTATTAACA
>NW_012147952.1:8784860-8786156 GCF_000956105.1 Propithecus coquereli
ACCACATTTTCTTTATTCACTCATCAATTGATGGGAGCTCAGGTTGGTTCCATATCTTTGCAATTGTGAATTGTGTCGTGATAAACATTTGGGTGTAGGTGTCTTTTTGATATACTGATTTCTTTTCCTTTGGGTAGATACCCAGTAGTGGGATTGCTGGACGGAATGGTAGGTCTACTTTTACTTCTTTGAGGAATCTCTCTACTACTTTCCATAGCGGTTGTGCTAGGTGATGTTCCCACCAACAGCATATAAGAATTCCCTCTTCACTGTAACTGTACCAATGTCTATTGTTTTTTGACTTTTAAATAATGGCAATTCTGACAAGGATAAGGTGGTATCTCATTGTGGTTTTAATTTGCATTTCTCTGATGATTAGTGATGTTGAGCATTTTTTTCATGTTTGTTGGCTATTTGTCTATCTTTTGAAAAATATCTGTTCATGTCTTTTGCCCACTTTTTGATGGGGTTATTTGTCTTTTTTCTTGCTGATTTGTTGAGTTCTTTGTAGCTTTTGGATATTAGCCCTTTGTCTGATATATAGTTTGTGAATATTTTCTCCCATTCTGTAGACTGTGTATTTATTCTGTTGATTATTTCCTTTGCTGTGTAGAGACTTTTTAGTTTAATTTCTATTTATTTATTTTCATTGTTGCTATATTTGCTTTTGGAGTCTTACTCATAAATTCTCTGCCTAGACCAACGTCTAGAAGAATTTTTCCTTCATTTTTCTTCTAGAATTTTTATGGTTTCAGATCTTACATTAAAGTCTTTAATCCATCTTAAATTAACTTTTATATATGGTGAAAGATAGAGATCCAGTTTTATTCTTCTGCATGTGGCTATCTAATTTTCCCAGCATCGTTTATTGAATAAGGTGTCTTTCCCCAGTATATATTTTTGTCTGCTCTGTTGAAAATCAGCTGGGTATAGCTATAGGGTTTTATTTCTGGATTCTCTATTCTGTTCCGTTGATCTATGTGTCTACCTTTATACTAGTACCAGGCTGTTTTGGTTACTGTGGCCTAGTAGTATAATTTGAAGTCAGGTAATGTGATGATTCCAGATTTGTTATTTTTGCTTGGGCATAAATTTTGAACTCATTTGAGTAAATACCAAGGAACACTATTGCTACATTATATGTGAGAATACATTTAGTTTTGTAAGAAACTGTCAAATTGTCTTCAAAAGTGACTATACCATTTTTTATTCCCACCAGCAATGAATGAGAGTTTTTTGCCCATTCTTTAACTGGGAAATTTCTTTTTTATTGTTGAGTTCAAGAGTTTTAAACTA
>NW_012147952.1:8786206-8788579 GCF_000956105.1 Propithecus coquereli
TCAGATCTTCTTTTTTAATTCGGAATTTTGCAGTTGTAAATTTTTCTCTGATCACTGCTTGAGCTATACCTTATAAATTTTTACATCTTGTGTCTTCATTTTCATTCATTTGAAAGTATTTTTTAATTTTCCTTATGATTTCCTTTCTGACCCATGGATTATTTTGAAGTGTGTTGTTTAATCTTACATACCTGTGAATTTACCAAATTTATTTCTGTTATTGATTTCTAATTTCATTCCACTGTGGTCAGAGGATATATTATATATATTAGGTTATTAAGTATGAAATATCTGATTTCCTTAAATACTAAGTTTGACAGTTGATATGTCTGACATTTCATTCTGACACTTCTTGTTCACTCTGACACATCCTCATTCTTTCAAACACATGGTTTAGCTTGTGATTATCTTTCAAAATTTTTTTAGAGCAATTTTTGGTGAAACATTGGATAAGTCAAAAATGCATGTTATTTTCTAATATGAGTTCCATCGTGGAACCAACGCAGCACAGCTCAAAATATCAATGATGTGTTTGGGAAGGATGTGGCTAATGAGCACACAGTACGTAGATGGTTTGAGAAGTTCTGTTCTGGTTATTTTAAACATGAAAGTGAGCCATGTGGGCTACCAGAGACCAAGGTGGATAATGATGAGCTGAAAGCTGTAGTGGAAGCAAATCCATGCTAACCTACAAGTGAATTAGAAGCAAGGTTTGACATTATTATTCCAATAACATCAGAGCATTTGAAACAAATGGGCAAGGTAAAGAAGCTGGATAGATGGGTAATACATGAATTAAATGAGTGCCAGAAGAGAAATTCGTTTGGAAGCTTGCATTTCTTTGCTGTTATGACATAAAGGCAAATCATTTCTACATTGTATTGTTACATGTGATGAAAAATGGATTCTTTTTGACAATCGCAAACATTCTGCACAATGGTTGGATAAAGATCAAGTGCCAAAACACAGTCCAAAACCGAATATTCATCACAAAAAGCTAATGGTGTCTGTTTGGTGGTCCTGCGCTAGTATGATCCACTACAGCTTCATGAAACCTAGTCAATGGATTACAGTGGATGTCTACAGCAACCAATTGGATGGTGTTTATTCCCTTTGGATTCCCATTTGTGAACATTCCAGCCCTGTGGTAGGGCATTTGAGGCACCATGAGGTACCATTTGGGGTGCTGTTTGTCCCCTTTGGATTGCCATTTGTTTGATAGGCCCTGGCATCTCGTGTTGAGGATCCCCTGTATTGTCTGTTTGTTATTTGTGAGTTTTGTTGCAACATAAGGAAGCTCCATCTCAAAATCCCTTGGGAAAAACTTTGGCTGAATGGTTAACTTACAGCTATAGCTATGAACCTATGTGTATAGAGAATGGTGGTTATTGTAATCCAATGTGCATGCTGGAGTGTGAGGAGAAGTGGCTGTTAATAATTCCTATTCGATTGATAGGCCGTGGCAGAAGGTGAAGGGCGAGCAGGCGTATCACATGGCAAGAGAAGGAGCAAGAGAGAAAGGAGGAGGTGCCAGGCTCTTTTAAACAACCAGCTCTCATGTCAACTAATAATAAATAGAATGAGAACTCACTCATTATCATGGGGAGGGCACGAAGCCATTCGTGAGGGATCCTCCCCCATGACCCAAACACCTCCTACTAGGCCCCACCTCCACCACTGGGGCTCAAATTTCAACATGAGATTTGGAGGAGCGAAACATTCAAACCATATAAACAGGTAATCCACATTATAATATCATACAAAATATTTTCACTGCCCTAAACAACCTCTGTGCTCTGCCTATTTATCCCCGCCTCCCCCTAATGCTTGGCAACCTCTGATGTGTTTTATTGTCTCTATAGTTTTACCTTTTTCCAGAATGTCATATAGATGGAATCATACAGTATGTAGCCTTTTTAAGGTTGGTTTCTTTTACTTAGTAATATACATTTTAAACTTCCTCCATATCTTCTCATAGTTTAATTGCTTATTTCTTTTTAGCACTGAATAATATTCCATTGTCTGGAAGTACCATAGTTTATTTGGTTGCTTCCAAGTTTTGGCAATTATGAATAAAGCTGATATGAACATTCTGTGCAGGTTTTCATGTGGACATAAATTTTTTTTCCAAAAATTTAGGGCGGTACAAGTGTTTTTTGTTACATGGTTGAATTATATCATGCTGAAGTCAGGGCTTTCAGTGTACCCATCATCAGAACAGTGTACGCTGCACCTGATAGGTAGATTTTTATCCTTCACCCCCTTTTACCATCCCCCTTCTTAGTTTCCAATGTCCAATACACCTCTTTATGACCATATATATCCCATGTTTAGCTCCGACTTACAAGTGAGAACATGGTGTATTTGTTTTTC
>NW_012147952.1:8790664-8791871 GCF_000956105.1 Propithecus coquereli
ACGCAGGCTAAGGTGTCAGAAACACAACTGGAAATAGCTTAAGCAAGGAGGAATCCATTTCAAGGACACTGTGGTGTCTCATAAAACCCCAGGACCAGAAAGCAGTTAGGCCTCAGGGACAAACAGAATCAGGAACTCAAATGCAGTCATCACATTCTTCACCTTTTCTGGTTCACAAAATTACTGAAAACTCCTAGTTTTTGCATTTCCCAGTGACATTCAAGGATTGCCTGACCTTTCTTTTTAAATTACACTTCCAAAATTTCTGGGAAAGGACAGTTGTCCAATTTAAAATAAATGAAATGTGGCCAGGGCTGGGGGGACAGGGGATGGTCTCACTCTAATAACAGAAATTTCCATGGTTACTGGGCAAATGGTGTGGTGAGGATAGGGAAAATTTCCAAAAAAAGCAGTTTACTGGGCAAATCTGGCAGATGCTCTCTTTGTTGTTCCTGACTGCATGTAGTTGGAAGACCAAATATCTCAGATCAGCATACAACGACTTTCAGAATCTCCCTTTAATCTGTTTTTCCTACTTCTTCTTCTGTCAACCCTGTATCTTTCCCTGTACATTGAATTTAGCAGCAGTAAGCTACTTTCTCTTCCTAGAACCCACTGTGTTCTTTTATGACTGTAAATCTTTGTACTTGTTTTTTTCTTTGTCTGGAATACCTTTTCCCCACTAGTCTGCCAGGTATAATAACTTCAACTCATCTTTTAGGTCCAGCTCTGTGTTACTTATGGAAACATTCTTGACTTCCAAAGCAGACTTCATTGCTCTCTGTGTGTTTCACTTTGCTTGCACTATTTTAGAGCCCCTATCACATTGGACTGTAGTTGCTGTCTAATCTGTCTCTTTTTTTGTAGCAATTTGGATATTTTAAAGGCAAGATTATGTTTTGGTCTTATTTGTCTCAGTGATGGCCTGCCTTTGGCTGGTACATAGCAGAGGTTCAGTAAAATTCTCACTAGTCCTGTTATTATTTTTCTTTTTTTCTCCCAGACCTCACTTATTGCAGCAACCTAGCTCCCTGGACTATTTGCAAACTGAGAAAATACAGCTTGATTCATTTTTATCTTGCTGTTTGCCATCTTTCTTTTAAATCAAACTTTGACTCTGGGTCGGATGTGGTGGCTCATGCCTGTAGTCCCAGCATTTCGGGAGGCCGAGGTGGGAGGATCACTTGAGGCCAGGAGTTCGAGACCA
>NW_012147952.1:8793091-8793766 GCF_000956105.1 Propithecus coquereli
TTTAAAAGTAAAATTTGCAAAGTTAAGTATTGTACATGTAAACTAATGATTCAAATTCTCCAGGTTTCTAAGCTATTCAGAGTCAGCCAGTCAGGTAATTTTTGCTGCATCTGGGCAAAAATGCATCTGAATTCCTATTAAGTGGATTTGCAAGATGAAATCTTAAGTTTACCTCTCTTATGCTCACCTAAATCTAGAAAAACAAAATCAGTAAAAATCTATTCATGTTTATTAAACATTTCAAGGAGGGTGTGAATAAAGAGCAGAGGCTGGGAGCAGTGACTCTAGCAGTTTTCTGAAACTCAAAACCAATAACCAATGTCAACCAGTAACTCTGTCCCCCCCTCACTTACAGAATAATAGAGACAAAGAATCCGAGAGGATAAAAGAAAAAAATAGCTATATTTTTAAAGAAAGTATACATCTTAAAACGAAAAAGCCATTGGCAACGGCACTGTAAATGACAGCGGAAAAAAAAATCCCAGGCACGTCCTGCAACACTGCAAACAGCTGACTTTGGGAAGGCGTCACCCCCACAAATTGTATTCCAGCTCCACAGTCATGGGTTCTGTTTGTGTTTACGCAGGCTAAGGTGTCAGAAACACAACTGGAAATAGCTTAAGCAAGGAGGAATCCATTTCAAGGACACTGTGGTGTCTCATAAAACCCCAGGAC
>NW_012147952.1:8793816-8818710 GCF_000956105.1 Propithecus coquereli
AAAAAAAATCCCAGGCACGTCCTGCAACACTGCAAACAGCTGACTTTGGGAAGGCGTCACCCCCACAAACAATTTCACTGGGGCGCACCCCACGCCTACCCCTGCTCCCGCCTCCTCCCCGCCCCCTGCCGCATGCGCACAACGAGCATACGCCGGCTCTGCGCGCTCGTCGCCTTCCCCGCCCCCGAATTTCCAACTCCGGTTGGTCTGTTTCACGGGACCGCCCCTCTGGCCCCACCAGTGTGGCCGCCGCCGCGGTGCTCCGCCCCACCCGGCGGCAGCGTGCGGCTGCTCTGCTCGGAGCCGGGCTGCGAGCGGGGATGGCGGCGGTGGCGGCGACTGCAAGCCGGCTGCTCCGGCTCCGTGCGGCCGGGGCTGAGCGGCCCTGGCGTGGGCTTCGTGGCGCCGGGCTGGCGCGGGGCTTCCTGCAGTCCGCCTCGGCTGGCCATGGTGCGGCCCCGAGGCGGCAGGTGGCTCACTTCACTTTCCAGCCCGACCCGGAGCCCCAGGAGTACGGTGAGCCCGGGGCTACCCTCCCCGGTCCCGCTGCAACCCAGACCCCCAGGCCGGCCGGCGCGCGCGAGGAGTGCCGCTCCGCCCATCCGGGCCGGGGCCGGCGGGCTGGTCCTGCATCCCGGCTTAATCCCGGCCTCGCTCTCTGGAATCTCCCTGCCTCAGGGGCTGACTGTGATTCCCTCCTCGCTCTAGTTTTCGCGACTGTTCGCCCTCGAGACGCAGCCCCTCCGCACCCCGGAGATGGGTGAGACAGCATACTGCTGCCTGCAAGGGCCCGAGGGGCAGGGAACGCCTCCCTTCTCCGCCCTCCATCCCTGCTTTGTCAACCCAGGCCTTAGGTGGTGTTCCAGCTTGCCCAGGACTGGGTCACTAACTTTAGGCAGTGGCATTTGAAAGAAAAAAATATGTATTTTTCTTTCAGTAGGAAAGAAGAAAACCAAGGGTCTAAGTAACTAAATTGACTTTGCCAAGGTCACAGAACAGGTTCTTCCTAGAGATGGGAAAGAATCCAGGCTTCTTATTTGAGTTTAGTATTGAGCTTGTGCTGGGCAGTGCTGCCGCCTAGCCATGGAGAGGTAATCGATGAAGGTGATGGGGAGGAGGCAGCCATGGGAAGGGCATGTAGCAAACTCCTTATAATATGACTGTTTCCTGACTTTCACCATTTCTTCTGCACGTTTTATGTAATCTCTTAAAGATCCAGTGTCTGTTATCAGAATATCGGGAAACTAAGAAAACATTTACCACTTCCTTGTCTAATAACTTCTAACGTGCTAGAGCTGACCTTTTTGGAAGTGTGTCTTGTCAATAATAAGAATGAACAATTTATTGAGTGCTTACCACAGGCAGGCACTGTTGGGTGTGTTTCATCATCTCTTTTGAGCTTAGGACAACCTTAAAAGGTAGGTAATGTTTTTATTCCCATTTTGTAGTTAGGTTAACTGAGGTCTTGAGATAGTTTGTCCTAAGTTACACAGGTAAGTGAGTGGCAGCTCCAGCTTTGGAATCTAATTGGTGAGATTCCAGAGCTTCCATTCTAAATAACCTATTAAAATGCACATAGAAATAATTTACTAAGAGGGTGTCCCAGTTTTGTGAAACAGTCGATACCATAAAGGTGTTTTTTCACCAACAAGATAAACCCTCAATTCTGTCTTCAAAGCAAAGAAACTTTGGCCCAATACTTAAGAAATAGAGCACAAGCCTTCTTAATCCCTCCTTCCATAATTGTAAACTTATTAAAATATCAGTAAAATGATATCACATTTATATGTTCATTCTTATTTTAAAAATAATATAAGCATATTACAGATAATTTGGATAATAGAGAAAAAGCAAAACAAAAATGTAATTTCAACACCTATGACAGTAACTATCACTAACATTTTGAGGTATATCCTTCCAGGTATTTCCTTTCAGTTTAGCATAGTATTTTCCATAATCGCAGTTTTAATACAAATACAATTTGTATTATTTAATCAGAAGCATTTTGTTATGATGCTGTATCATTTTTATAACCTTCTTTAGAATTTAGAAGACATGTTCTGTGGAGTAGAGACACTGCAATTCAGTAGTTAAAATCTTGACTCTGGGACCAGATTGTCCTAGGTTTGTTCTTGTCCCTGCCACCTATGACTTTGGAGTTATCACTTATCCTCTATAAGCTTCGGTTTCTTTATAAGTAAGGAGTTAATAATACCTACTCGAGGAGGTTGTTGTGAGGGTTAAATAAAACAGTCTTTATAATGGACTTAACACAGTGTTTGACAACTAAGAAGCAAGATACACTCAGAAAGAAGAAACTTTAAATATTACCATTTTGCTTTTTGTTGTTACAGTTTTGCAATGTTATAAGTAATGCAGATATAAGCATTTCATGCATGTGGCCTTTGTGTATCTGAGATTATTTCCTTAGGTTAGAGTCCCAGGAGTGAGATTTCTGACTCAAAGGTATGAATGCTTTAATGGATTTTTAATGCATTGTTCAAATGACCAGTTTATACCCCATTTGTATGTATGAGTGTGAGTATTGGGTATTAATGCAAAAATCATAGATGTGTGTATACACACACTCAGGCATTTTGTGCTAACTGTACTTTGTCTTAAATTGTGTTTGTTTTATTTCTGTAGAGGAAAATTTTCCCATGTATTTCTTCATTAGATTTATTTTCTCTTGTCAATTGAGTATTCCATGTTTTCCCATATTTTAAAAATTGTACTTGTAGTATTTTTCCTATCAATACTATACTATCTACCATTATTGATTAACTGCTCTTTTCCAGGTGTTGTGGTAGACATCAGTTCATAATCCTCACAGTAATCTTGTGAGCTAGACAGTATTATGCTCATTTTAAAATGAGAAAATTGAGGCTCAGAGATGTTAATGTTAACATCTGGTAAGTATCAGGGCCAGAGTTTGAACCCTGACGTGTCTGACTCCAGAGCCTTCCATTGTTACTTATATACTAAAATTTTATAAAAGATGTTAAAGAAGATATTAACTTTCTGCCTTTCACATCTGCTACAAATACTTTTCATTCTTTTATTTGGGTGGTTTTGACATATAAAAGGGACTGCTTAAATAGGAAGTAGTTAGGGCTAACTCTGAATAGGTAACATTTAAGCTGCACAGTGAAGAATGAATGACAAGGAATCACCACTTCTGCCAAGACCAGGGACAACAGTGTTTTTCAGGAAGAAATAAAGACAAGCAAGGTCAAAGGCCTGGGGGTGGGGTGGGGTGGGGTGGGGGGCTTGTGTTGTAGCTACTAAGAAAGCCCTGTGGTTGGGATGTCCTGAGTCGGGGGAGGTAGGGAGGTAGGAAGGGCTCTTGAATTTCAAGGGTAGACGGAAGAGTCCTCTTTTTTTGTGGGGATGAGGGTCTGCTCCTCAGCATTAGAACTTATAAGGAAGGGAACAGCAAGAGTAAGGAGAGGTTAGAAAGCATGGCATTTATACGGAGAATGGGAAATAATGAATTTATTTGGAGGAAAAAGGGGAAGACTAGGAAATAAGTTTGAGAGGGTAAATGGAGGTCCCCTTGAAACCCAGAATAAGGGTTGAGGGTGAGAAAAGATTGAATATTTCCAATGTACACTATACTATGCTGGACGCATGACATTCAGGTTCAAATTTTCTTTGGGTGTGGAAGGCCGCTGATTATTTTTAGGCAAGAAAATGACTTGAGATGTACTTGTGTTACATTATTAGGAAAGATTCTAGAATGGAGTAATGAATGGAAAGTGAGGAGGCAAAGAGATCAATTGGGGATATTGTCATTGTCTAGATGAGAGGATATAATTGGCCTTGGAGAGTACCAATGGGAAAGGTTGTATATTTTGGAGAAATGGACCAGATTTTCCACAGTTGTGCCTGTGGGGTCTTAGGGGTATTGAAGGTGACTTGATATTTTTAGCCTGGGAGGTTGAAAGGGTGGTAGACTGGTGGTATCACCGATACAAATGGGGAATGCCAGGGGAGAAGCGCATTTTTGGAGAGAAAGAGGGAATGACTTAGGTTTTGGACATGTTGATTTGAAGTGTTGGTGGAGTGTAGCACAATGAGCCAGGCTAGTCTGTGTTCTAGTCTGATACCAAATGACTTTATGTCAAAGTTGAGAACCCTCGAGACAAGATAATTCTGTGTCTCTTTTCCCCATTGTATCTGGAATTGCCCCAAACGTGTGTCTTTTTTTCTTTTTCTTCCTAATCTGTGTCTCCTTGTTCTGACTTGCTTTCTCATTGCTCATGCAAACGTTTCTCTGGTACTCCACAGAATGATAGTAATGATAAGAGCAGACACTTTTATCAGTGCCCAGTGTCTGCCAGGCACTATTCTGAATGCCTGTGTGTATCAATTCATTTAATCCCCACCTGACAACGCTGTGATAGAGATCCTATGATTATCCATGTTTTACAGATGAAGAAAGTGAGACACAAAGAGGTTGAACTTTGACCTTTAAATATTCAAATTTCCCCAGGTCGCACTGCTTGTAAGCAGTGGAGCCAGGCTTCATTTTCAAGGAGTCTGGCTCAGTATGGCTCCAGAGCCTCATAACCACTCTACTACGCTGTCTCTTACATTATTCATACATGCTCCAGTTTTTTCACACTACACTTTTCCCTCTTAATGCTACCTCAAACTTGGCTTTCCCTAAAGACACTGCTGCTTTTACATCTTAGTTGAGCAGAGACTGCTGCCTTTCTCTTTCATTGCAGTTTGTCCACCTTCCAGTTTCTTCTCTGTATTTATTGACTACCAGGGAACTTGATTTGTAGTTTTCTTCTTCATCCCATTTTTGCTGCCATTTTGGAAGATTTCAGCATTCTATAGGCAATATTGCACAGAAGCTAAGAGCTGGGGTTCTTGAGTTAGACATGCCTAAAGTTGAGTCCCCTATTTACACTTTAGCATTGTAACATTGGCCAAGCTTATTAGTCTTCATAACCTTTCTTTCCCTCTCTGTACTGCCTCAGAGGGTTGCTGTGGGGACTCAGTTAGATGATCCACATAATTGCTGGTCGCACTGGATTGGGCCACCTTCATTAGGGTTTGAAAGAGAAGGTAATTGCAGTATAGATACTCCATAAATATTGGACATTTGATAGAAATTATCTCACTAAAATTCTCACCATAGCCCTGTACATTAGATATTATTCTTCCTGTTTATATAGAGGAGGAACTAAGTATCTGTAGTAAAGTTACTTGCCCAAAGTCACAAAGGGAGTAAATGGCATAACAAATTCCACGCCAGTCCTGCCTTATACGAGTATGTTTACTCCCTTTATTATACTGTGTTCTCCAAGAACAGCACATCCTGGCCTCTTTATGCCCCTGATTCTTGGGCATTGTATGTATGTGTGAATTTGTTTATTTATTCATTCTATGCATTTTTATTTTCTCCTGGATGCCAAACTCTGTGCCAGCTGCTAGGGATATGGTCATGGCCCTATCCTCATGGAATTTGAGGTCTAGTGAGGAGACAGGCAAAATGTGGTAATCAAATGCATAATAAAACAACCCAATTGCAATAAATTACTGGAAGGCAATGTTCAGGTGCTAGGAAAGAGAATAATAGGGACCTGGCAAGGATCCAAAGAGGAGGTAACATTTAATGAAGCTCTCAGAAAGGAGTATGGAAGGAGGTGTGAAGGGAACCAGGTGGGAAGGTTGACATGTGTGAAGGTCCTGAGGTGGCAGAGAGCTTGGCTGGTGGAACTGAGAGAAGATTTGAGTGGTGATCTTTGGGGACAGTGGTGCAAAATGGGATCATTGTGGTGGGCAGGAATGGGATCAAGCAGGTCTTGTGGACTTGAGGCCTGGGACTTTATTCTAGGTCTTTGTAGGGTTTTGAGCAGGGGAGTAACATGGTGTAGTTTGCTTTTTAGGACTCTCATTAGAGCAGCTCTTTGATGAATGATTTGGAAAGTAGAATGAGGAGAATGAGGGGATGGTTAGGATGCCATTTTCTGGAATGGGAAAGATGGTGAGTTCTGGAATAGGACATAGTACTGCTAGATTTAAGCTATATTTTGGAAGTACTATTAATATATTTGGAAACAGGATTTGATAGATTGGATGTGAAGGTGTGAATAAAAGGAAGACATCAAGAATGCCTTTTTAAATTTTTTTTAATTTCAAAAAGATAAGAGGATACAGATGTTTTTGATACATGGCTTAAGTCAGGGCTATGAATGTGCCCATCACCTGAATAGTGTTCACTGTACCCGTCGGATGGGTTTTTGCCCTTCCCCTTCTCTCCCCTTTCCCTGCTTGATTTCCAATGACTTTTACTTCCCTCTGTGTACTTGTGTGCCCATCGGTTAGTTCCAATTTGTTAGAGCTGTGGTCCCCAACCCCCTGGGGCCGCAGCCAGGCACTGGTCCTCACCTGTTAGGAACTGGGCCTCCTATCACTGCCTGAGCTCCGCCCCCTGCCCCCATCTGTGGAAAATTTATCTTTCAGGAAACTTAGAAACCAGGGTCACACAGGAGGGGGTGCGTGGTGGGTGAGTGAACAAGCTTCAGCTGTATTTACAGTCATTTCCCCTGCTGGCATCACTGCCTGAGTTCTACCTTCCTCTCTCCACCCCCTGTGGAAAAATTGTCTTCCATGAAACTGGTCCATGGTGCCAAAAAGGTTGGGGACCACTGTATTAGAGAATACACGTGGTCATTTTTCCATTCTTTAGTTACTTTGCTTAGGATAATGGTCTCCAGTTCCTTCCATATTGCTGCAAAAGGTGTTAATTCATTGTTTTTTATGACTGAGTAGTACTCCATGGTATACATACCACATTGTATTAATCCACTCATGAATTGATGGGCACTTGGGTTGATTACACATCTTTGCTATATTGTGAATTGTGCTGCAATAAACATTCGAGTGTAGGTATCTTTTTGATAAAGTGACTTCTTTTTCTTTGGGTAGATACCCAGTAGTGGGATTGCTGGATTGAAGAGTAGGTCTACTTTTAGTTCTTTGAGAAATCTCCATACTGTTTTCCATAAGGGTTGTACTAACTTGCAGTCCCAATAACAGTGTATAAGCATTCCTTTTGCTCTGCAAGGGATGCCTTTTTGGTTTGTTGTTTGGGTACCTGGGTGGAGGGGAGTGCTGTTTGCTAAGCTGGAAAAGACTAGATTTGGGAGCAGACACCAAGAGTTCAGTTTTGTGCTTGTTGAGTTAGAAAAGCCCAGGACACCAAAGTTGGAGAACTGACAACTGTTGGATATAAAAGTCAGGAGCTAAGAGGAGAAGTCTGGCTGGGTTGGAGATAACCATTTGGGAGTCACCAGCATATAAAAATCACATCAAGATTGAGTAGAGAAGGAGCCAGCCAAAGGAAGGAAAGTGCGATAGCACCATGACAGAAGTTACCACGTAGGTGACCCGAGATGGGGTAACCCAGGGACTCTAGCCACAGTCTCTTCAACTTTAAAGCGTAGGTCCTCTCACTTTTCACAACCCTACCCCCATACTGTTTATTTCCTTTCTTTTCATGGATATGTGATATACACATGGATATGTGATATACGCTGGCACCTTATAGATCTTTCATTACTTTTTTTTTTGAGACAAGGTCTTGCTATGTTGCCCAGGCAGGAGTACACTGGCTATTCACAGGTGTGATCCTATCACACTGTAGCCCCAAATTCTTGGGCTCAAGTGATCCTCCTACCTCAGCCTCCTGAGTAACTGGGACTGCAGGCATGAGCCACTGAGCCCAGCTCATTAACATTTTAATACAAAATGTCCAGCCCTTGATATTTGGATTTTTCCTGAATCTTAATTAAAAAATACTTCATTGCCGAAAAATGCTAATAATCATCTGAACTTTCATCAAGTCATAATCTTTTTGGTGGTGGCAGGTCTTGCTTCGATGTTGATGGCTGCTGACTGATTGGGGTGGTGGCTGCTGAAGGTTGGGGTGGCTGTGGCAATTTCTTAAAATAAGACAACAATGAAGTTTGCTGCCTTGATTGACTCTTCCTTTCACGAGAGATTTCTCTGTAGCTTATGAGGCTGTTTGACAGCATTTTACCCACAGAACTTCTTTCAAAATTGGAGGCAATCCTGTCAAACCTTGCTGCTGCTTTATCAACTAAGTTTATATAATATTCTAAATCCTTCATTGTCATTTCAACATTGTTCATAGCATCTTCACCAGGATTAGATTCCATTTTAAGAAACTGCTTTCTTTGCTCATTCCTATGAAACAACTCCTTATCTATTTAAGTTTTATCATGAGCCTGCAGCAATTCAGTCAGGTCTTCAGGCTCCACTTCTAATTCTAGTTCTCTTGCTAGACTAGAGAACCACATGGGCAGTGACTTCCTCCACAAAAGTCTTGAGAGTTGGAATCAACTTTTTCCAAATTCCTATTAATGTTGACATTTTGACCTCCTCCCATGAATCGTGAATGTTCTAAAATTTAGCAGTCTCCAACCTTTTTGGCATCATGGAAGACAATTTTTCCCAGATGGGGGGGAAGGGATCAGAGGTGGGGGGGAGCAGGGTGGTGGATATTATTTACCATATGTGCTCATCTTGGTAAAATAAATCCCCCTGTATAGGCAGTGCTTCCTTTGAAATACATCTTTGAGACTTGTTTGAAATATGTTCTTTAAAAATATTTAGTAGAATTTTGCAAAGGGCTGTTTTCTAAATATCCTAATGAATGAAAGAGGACCGTTACCATTTTAAAGCAATTTTTACCTGTAAAGACCTCTATTTGTAATATATTTCCTGTGGGCTTTGCACCAACACCCAATTTATTCAAACTTCAGATTGAACTTATACACTGGTTTGAGCTTACTGAAATAACTTCCGGATAATTAATTTTCACTGGAATAACCCTTTTAATTTTCTTCAAGAGCTTTTCCTTTGCATTCCCAACTAGGTTGTTTGGCATAAGAGGCTTAGCTTTCAGCCTGTCTCGGCTTTCAACATACCTTCCTCACTAAGCTTAATCATTTCTAGCTTTTGATTTAAAATGAGAGATGTGTGATTCTTCCTTTCACTTGAACACTTAGAGGCAATTATAAAGTAATTAATTGGCCTAATTTCAATATTGTTGTGTCTCAGGGAATAGGGAAATTGGGGCAGAGGGAGAGAGTTGGGGGAATGGCCGGTCAGTGGAGTAGTCAGAATACACACAACATTTACCAGTTAAGTTTGCTGTCTTATATGGGTGTGGTTTGTGGTTACAGTAGTAACCTCAAATATTACTGATCACAGGTCACACTAACAGATATAATAATAATGAAAAAGTTTGAAATATTATGAGAATTACCAAAATGTGACAGAGAGACACAAAGTGAGCACATGTTGGAAAAATGGTGCTGATAGATTTGGTCAATGTAGGGTTGCCACAAACCTTCAATTTGTAAAAACACGATATTTGTGAAGCACGAGAAAATGAAGTGCAATAAAACAGGGTACGCTTGTATCTATTAAATGATGTAATCTTAGCCCAAAGAAAAATAAATTTTGAAGTAGTTATGGACATGTGGTGTGATTGTGTATCCTTTTGGCCAGGTGATATACCAATACTTTCTTCAATAAATTCCTATTACCCCCACCAGAAATAAGAGGAGAAACAGGTTATTCCAGGCACCCAGGGCAGCAGGACATACCTGACCGGGGATTGCCAAGACCTGAAGCCTGGGCATTCAGTGCTGTTGAAAGGCTCAGAGAGACTTCAGAAGCCCGAGAAGGCAGAACATCAGAAGGCTAGGGTGTCAGTGGATAATAGAAGGATTAAAGATGTCATAGGTCAGAGCCTGCTGTGGAGCCAGGCCAGGCTAGGGAAGGGAATGGGTCTCCAGGAAAAGTGTAAGTGACCACTGTCTCATGGTCAGGGTGTTGAAGGCAACAGCAGTAGCTATTGTGACCCACACTGGGAATTAGACCTTAACTTTTGGGACATCCTGTACTGCTGAAGAGCATGGAGCTTAGATGGTACAGTGGTCAGGGTAAGCAGCAGGTACTGAAGGGATTTGATGTGAGCATCCTGTGGGATGAGGTGCCCACCAGTGCGTAGATCAGGCACTAAGGTGAAGCCTGAGCCTGGGGATCAGAGAAGGCATAGGCGGAGGCCTTTCTGTGCTCTGAATAGTGCTTTGGGAGAAGAGTTGATCTAAAGCTCTGGGATGACTCTGGGTGCTGGGCAGCACCTGGGCTTAAATTCAAAGTTCTAAGGTCATGGTGTTTCTGAATTCCAATGTTTGGAACTTTATCAAATGAAGCTTTACTATACCATTCAGAATAGTGCTAAGGCCAAGATGAAGGACATAGACAAAGCCCAGAATCTAACACTAAGTAGCTAATATTTATGCAGCACTCACTGGAGCAGGTACTGTTCCAAGTACATTACGTGTATTGCTCCATGTATTCCTACCAAACAATCCCTTTAGGGGCATAGGCATTGGCTCACAGAGATTCTACTTCAGTAATGAGACAACAGCAAGGACTAAGTGAGGTGTGTGCAGGCATAGGAGTATGATGTTCTCCCAACTCCAGCAGTTCTGGGCACTGAAGTTTATCTTTGTTTTAGGGTCATCCTCATTGTTTTATGTTTCATGACCATTTGCTGTTGATGGCATATTTAACACAGGCCACTGGTCACGTGCCTTCTTTGTGGCTTAGGTTCCCAACTCCTGTCCATGGTGTCTTTTCAGACCACTCTCACTGTGGCTGGTCTCCTTTGCTGACTTTCCGTAGCTTTTACTGTCTGTACACATTTAGCCACTTGGATATATTCCTTCTTTCTTTTTTATACTTGTTTTGTTATTGTTTACTATGTGTAATTTTTGCCCCATCAACAAACTTCTTCAGATCTGTATTGTTTCTCTATCTCCCACAGAGCCAGCATCATTGTAAATAATTCAGTAAATTCACATAATATAGTCTATACTTTGTACCTTGATTTGAGTCAAGTTGTAATAAACTATTAGGAAACAGGTTGTTTTTACATATCTTGCAATGAATGAAATATTTTTTGATTTTCACAGGGCAAACTCAAAAAATGAATCTTTTCCAGTCAGTAACAAGTGCCTTGGATAACTCATTGGCCAAAGATCCTACTGCAGGTAAACTTCATTTGTGCTTGACTTGTGGTAGCTGTGTTAATTCCAGAGTTGAAGGTTTGCTTGAAGTATTTATGTGTAACTCCATGGTTAACATTATACCTACCTGGAATTTTTAAAAGACTTGATTAAATAATTAAGACTAAATAATCAAATTGCAATATTATTAACAAATTTTTAATCCACTTATTACTAATTAGCTCTCATGTATATCTAATATCATTAAGCTAGCTTTCTCTCATAGTATGTATGGTCCTGATATATTAATGCCTCTGGATTAATACCTACTGTCTACTCCTGTTTCTTTAGCATATAGAAAAAACGAAATACCACTTTGTTTGGCTGTTTATCAAATGAGACTTGACTTCATACTTTCCCTTGGAATACATTGTCATTCAACTTGTAAGATTTTTGGAAATAATTTTAATATAATATTTATAATTTTATAAGTAAAAATATCTTGTTAAATTATTGATATAAAAACAGTTATACTTCCACTGTATGTTTTCTGGGTTTTAGTGCCTTTACTTCGTATACATATGCACATATGCTTGTGTAGGCGAGCCAGAGATCACCTCCAGCCTTGCTTTTAGTTCTTAGCGAGCTCTTCAGCTGAATCTAGAAACCAGATTGACACCAGGCAGAGGAACTAGAGAAAAGCTTACACATTTATTAGTTTTGCATGTACATGGGGATCTTCACAAGAGAGCAAAGTGCAAAGAAGTGGACGAAGCAAGATGCTTTATACTTTTTAGACAAAGCATAAATTTAAGAAGAAATGAGGAGACAAAGAAAATCTGGCTAGGGGCAGTAAATTTTCTAGGAGAATCACTAGGATAAATATGGGAGGTGTAAAACAGGTGGAAGATGAGGGTTACTTTGTTAAGTATGTTTATTCACATACGTCACAGCCTGCAATTTTAAGTCTCTGGTGATGTCTGAGCCACTTTCTCTGGTATGGAGAGGGTATCCCTCCCAGAGGAGTCTTTATCGCTTGCTGTGTGCATGAAGTGATAGGTCAGCTCACCCTTTCTGAACCTACAATTTCTCCAGTGTTTTTAACTTGAAATAATCTGTATAGCAATCTGGCTTATTTAGGGATAGCACATCTTTCACTCTTCCTTTTTCCTGGTCTGAAACTTCCCTAGAAGTTTCAAACATTAAAAGCTGATCTGGTGGCTGTAGAGAGAAAAGTTGAGTTAGTAGCTGTGCCACAAAGGATCTGCAAAGGAAGAGAAGAACGTAGATTAGGATGAGAATGAATCAACAGAAAAGAACAAATCTGAGCACTGTTCCTCGTAGTCTATTAAACCTGTCTCCCATTCTTGGGAATTGGTCCATCCAATAAAATATTTTAGCTTCATTTATTTGATGAAGAATGTTTATCTTGTCTTTTAAAAGGTGTAGATTAGACTGTCCAGAATGATTCATATAGAAGCAGCATTTTTCTCCACTGATTGCACAGGCTCCTCCCTCTTGGGCTGTCAGTGTCTCTAGGACACAGCAATTCTGAAGTACAACAGAGGCTAAACTATCAACTCTGATTGGAGTGTTTTTAATGTTTGCATAGGAATGTTGAACTTTTTTTTTTTTTTGAGACAGAGTCTCACTCTGTTGCCCTGACTAGAGTGAGTGCCGTGGCGTTAGCCTAGCTCACAGCAACCTTGAACTCCTGGGCTCAAGCGATCCTCCTGCCTCAGCCTCCCGAGTAGCTGGGACTACAGGCATGTGCCACCATGCTCGGCTAATTTTTTCTATATATTTTTAGTTGTCCAGATAATTTCTTTCTATTTTTTTTAGTAGAGACGGGATCTCACTCTTGCTCAGGCTGGTCTCGAACTCCTGAGCTCAAACAATCCGCCTGCCTCGGCCTCCCAGAGTGCTGGGATTACAGGCATGAGCCACCATGCCCAGCTGATGACGAGAACTTTTGATCTATTATTTAGAAAAGATTTAGAATTGCCTTTTCAATCTTGTTAACTCCAATGCCTGGGAAAAAATCTCTCAACATTGAATAAACTTAGAATTGTGATATACAAGTAGATTTTCAATGTTCCATCTAGTACATTTGTGTGGTCCTAAGAACTGTGATACACAAGTGGGTTTTCAATATTACGTCTAGCACATTTGTGTGGTATTACCTTAAGAACAAAGAGCCCAAGTTTGTGATTTGGCTAGCATTTAACATAGAGTACCTGGTGACAGAAGGTGCTAAGTATCTGAGTCTGCATTGCCTGGTCATCTAGGTGGGAATCCTTTATGTATCTTATTACCACATAAGATAAACAGACCAGTGTTGTTCACAGATAAGGTCAGAGTAGAATTTGTGACCCTCCCCCTCCTGCTCAGGTTGGGCTTTGTTGTGACTTGTCTTTTGTCATATTGACCTCTGTACATCTCCATCCTGCAGGTGTCCCTGTCAGTTCATAGGAACAGAACAGGTTGCAAAATACCGGATATAGGAGGCCTTTAATTTGGTTTTGGTAGTCACAGGGCTTAATTTTGTTACCTGGCCAAATTAGTCCAGAGTTTTTGTCTTTTGTATGTAATCTTTGATGTCTGCTAGCCTAATGAGGGGAACAGGTGAGCTTCCCCAGGTTACACAGGGCTGACTTGGGAGCCCTTTGTAACTTCTGGTGATGTGGCAAGTGTTTACATCATAAGTGTCAGTGTCAAGACTGTTTATGAACTTTTTGAGAGGTGTAAGGGCATTATCATTGGAATCCAACCACAGGGTTTGATTGCAATATCTCATTGGTTTGTTACCTAAGAGAAGTCCAGCATCATCCTTGCTTTTCTAATGACTTCACCAGAGCAAAGGGCAGTCCTTCAGTTCTCATAGAGATTTCTCTGTGTCCAATTGACTCACCAAAAAGAGAAATAGTGTGATATTGTTTTTTCTTAGCATATATCCAAGCTCCAGACTATCCAGCAAACACTCACATTGCAGGGGTGGGGAACCTGTGGCCTCAAGGCCACATGTGTCCCTCCAGATCCCCAAGTGTGACCCCTCAACCAAATCCAAACTTCATAGAACAAATCTCTTTATTAAAAGGATTTGTTCTGTAAAATTTAGATTCAGTCAAAAGGCCCCACTCAAGGACCCAGAAGGCCACATGTGGCCCTAAGGCTGCAGGTTCCCCAGATGTTGTTATAATTAACAATCAGATTGATCGGTTATATTAACCAGGGGTTGGAAGACTGGTACAAACCGGTGCTGGGTCTGTGCCCGACCTGTTGGAAAAACAGTAAGGGTTAATAAGAGCAAGGCACAGTTTGAAAAAGGTCCATAATGGAGGATCCGGGGGAGAATAGGCTAGATGAAGATAGTTTCCAATCAACTTTTTAGCAGTCTATCAACAGACTAGGGAAAGGGCTTTTGTCAGTGAAAAAAAAGAGGCTGTGTTTTTTGTTTGTTTGCTTTTTCTTTTTTTCTGAGGAAGAGTAGTAGGGAAATCTAAAAGGGGGGAGAAAACAGGTGGAAATAGAATTTCTTGATCCATGTTCTTGGGAAAAACTGTCTACTTCGAAGAAATACTGTCTACTTGTGGGGTCTGGGAATTGGTCCTGGAAATGTTTACTTTAAGGTTGCCTCAAGGGGTAATTTTCTAATTTTCTTGGGAGCACTGATCAGGATCTAGCTTGGTGTGACTTGTGTGGACCCAGGAAGATTTTTCCTTTATTCTGATGGCAGTGTAGGTGGTCAGCACTACTTAATATGGGCCTTCCCAGAGAGGTGACAGTGTGTGCATTCTTCTAAAAACTGTGATGTACACATGATCTCCTGGTCAAAAAGGTGAGCGAGGCTTGTCAGTTGTTGGTGGAGGCTATGCCTTTTTTTAGCAATTGATGATATGCTTCAAGTATATTAGTGCCTGAATGTCGCTTAGCATCAAATTGTTCATGTAAATCCCCACAGTGTTCATTTAACCAGGAATGGAAGGTTTAGTGGTGCCACCAGGCATAGGGTGTCTAAATGCTATTTCAAAAGTGGTTAATCCGTGTCTTCTATTCAGAGTATTCTGAATTTATATAAGGGCTGGATGTAATACTTTTGACCACTTAAGTCCAGTTTCTTGACAGACTTTTCCCAAAGTCCCTTTAATGTCCAGACTTTTATATTCCATTTGTCCTGAGGATTGTGGATGGTATGGGGTATGCAATTTTGAGTACCCCAAAGTTTTTGCAAGCAAGTTGTTTATCTCTGCTGTGCAATGAGTTCCTTGGTCTGACTCAATCCATAAAGGAATACCAAAGATAGGAATGATCTCAGTTATCAATTTAATGATAAAGGAAGGATTGGTTAATAGGCCTGCTCATAGGTGATCTCTCTCCATGTGGAGAGATGCTGTGCCTTATGAACTTGTAAGAGAGCGGATACAGCATGGGGAACATAGAGGTGAATGGGGGAGCCTAGCTCAAGAGTGTTGCTTTAGCAATTAGGGCAGCAGCTGCTGCTATTGTGCACAGGCATGAGGCTTGCCTGCTGCTATAGGAGTGAACCGAGCGTGACAAATATGCTAATGGGTGTATCTGAGAGGCAAAGGGTTGCCCTAGAATACTTGCATTATTTTCATGACAATATCGGTGAAAAGGTTTATTAAAATTGAGTGCCCTAAGAGCAAGGGGTGTGGACAATGCTAATTTTAAGGATTCAAGGGAAGTTAATGCCTCCGAGGACCCCCTGGAGTGGTAGTGGGAGGAGAGCATGTAGTGGTTTGGCAATAGCAGCAAAATTAGGACTCCAGCTACAAGGGGGATGGACAAACTGACTCAAGGCATTTTGGAGTGAGCTTTTGAGTGCCCTGAGGTATTTTACGCCTTGAGTAAGTAACAGTTATTTGCACTAAGTGAAGTTTAGATCTATAGGCTTTATTTAGCTAATGATTTTAGGAAAATGAGAGATTCTGTAAGGGCACCTTGTTTAGTTTGGCCATAAAGCAGAAGGTCATCAACATACTGCACGAAGGTGGAGCCTTGGGTGAAGGCTGTAGAATCCATGTGGGCTTTAAGGGTTTGAGAGAATATTGAGGGGGACTCACAGTGTCCCTGAGGTATGGAGTCCCTGTTAATGTCTCCCTCTAAATGTAAATGCAAAGAGAAACTGTGAGTCAGGGTGCAAAGGCATTGAAAAGAAAGCTGAGCAGAGGTCAGTTACTGTCAACCAGGCTGTATCAGCAGGAACTGAGGTAAGGATAGTAGCCAGATTGGGGATGACAAGGTCGTAGAGAATTACAAAGGAGTTTATGGCTCGTAGAGCCTGCACAAATTGATAGATTTGATTTCCATCTGAGTCAAATTTCTCTTCCTTTTTCACTGGTAAGATTAGGGCTTAAAGTGCACTCTGCTGCAAAAGGGGTCTGTTATAGGTTTGATTCCTCATTCTGCATCTCATGAGAGGGGTACTGAGCTACGATGGGAAGCGTTTGTTCCTTTTCCATGCAATATGTACGGGTTCTGCACTCGGTAGCAATCCAGTCTCATTTGCCTATGAAGCCTGGAGACTAGTTGGGACATCTTTTAAGATTGCATCTTCTTTAGAGGAATTAAACCAAGATGGGTTTCCATGAAAGAGAGAATAGGAAATTTAGAATTTGAACTGAAGGCAGAGAAATAAAAATGCCTTTCTTATTATATTGTATGGTGGCATTAAACTTACATAATAAATCCCTACCTAAAAGGTCTGCTGTGAGGAGTCAATGTAAGAACCGGTTTCCCTCGGCCCCAGGAACAGAGAAGCAGAGTCACCGAGGATGCAAATGGCAAAGGAGTTTATTTGCTAGCTCGAGCTAGGGTCTAAGTCCCAGAGCACCAACGCAGTGGCCTCCCTATGAACTAGGACCCCGCCCCGGGGTAAAAGTGAAGCTTTTATACTTTTGGTTGCGCACGACACACCAGTGGCATACGATACGCTGAGCCCACCATCCCCTTTCCCCCTTTGTCCATTGGTTCCTTTGAAAGTGGAGGATTGTTTTGACCCCTGATTGGGTGGTCCCAAGCCTCTGGATTTTCAATTTTCGCGCCGGCGCCAGTTCTGATCTGCGTTTGAGGAGGGGGACTGAGACTTAGGCCTATTCTAGGAAGTTCAGCCTGTCATGGAGTTACTCCCGCCCTGTTTTTTTTTTTGATTAACTATATTTGACTAACAACTAAAAGCAAGCACGGTTACAGAAGCAAATGGCATTAGTTAAAATCAAAGAGAACACATTTTTCTAATCTAAAACAGTTTCTGTTCCACACAAAACAAAGTACATTCTTCTACTATCAATTCCTGCCTTTCATTCCCCCCTTTTTCTTGTTCCTACGAGCACTCTTGCTCGTATGTGGGGTCCTGCAGTCTTCCCATTTCTAAGCAGATATCACGGCTCAGCCTTTGGTACTGCTGCCGTAATACCAATAACTGCACGGTGTTGACTCGCTCTTTTACAAAAGAGAATATTTTGTTTAAAATGCATGGTCCGAAAGTGAGGATGAGCAGAAGTATAATTAGGGGTCCTAATAAGGTGGAAAGCAAGGTAGTTAGCCAAGGGGAACTATTGAACCATGACTCAAACCATCTTTTTTTCTGTTCACGCTCTCGTCTTCGCTTTGCTAGTCCTTCCCTGACTTTAGCCATGGAGTCTCTAACTACCCCTGTATGGTCAGTGTAGAAGCAGCACTCTTCCCCTAGGGCTGCACATAGCCCTCCTTGCTGGAGGAAAACTAGGTCCAGCCCCCTTCGGTTCTGCAGCATCACCTCAGACAGCGAGGTCAGTGATTTTTTTAAAAAGGAGATGGATTCCTCAATTCTGGCTGTATCTTCATCTATGGCAGCCCTTAAACTATTGAACCCTCTGTGCTGCACTGCTAAAGATGATATTCTTGTTCCTGCTCCTATTATTCCCAGGCCAAAAAGGGTGGCTAAGGTTACTGTTGTAAAGGGCTCTCTTTTTTTTTTAGTCAAACTGGTATCTTTTGTGCCCTTGGTCTAAGCATCATATATTATACTTTTTTGGTGGTATATAACCTTAGGGAACACTATCACCATGATGCAGAACTCCTCTGACTCATTAAAGACAGATAGGCTGAGGCATGGAGTCAGGCCAGTTTTAGAACAAATCCATCACCCATTAAGCACCGGAACGATCTATTTTTTTCCTCTTGTCCGGTCTGCAACTGGGTGGACATTGGCACAAAGCTGTGCATGGCTAGGGGACACCTTTCCTATACAGGTTCCGCTTTCGGTGACTACCTGAAGCGTCAGCCCTGGGCCTTTGCGGTCCCACTTGCAGGACCCGGGGGTCTCTTCTTTTGAACGGTTGAAGGGGGCAACTACTCCTACTGCTTTATAGAAAGGGGGTCTAATATCATAGCATAACCAACAAGCTTCCGTAGCGTTGGGGTCGGAGCGGTTCAATGCCTCATATGCTACCGTTAGCATTCTCCATAGGGGATCTCCCGGCTCCTCTGCTCTGGGGACTACTTGTGGTTCCACTTCCACCACCAGGGTCCTTGGGAGTGAGAGTGGGACGGTAGTTGGGCGTGTGGTGGAAAGTGGGGCGATGGTCGGCTGTGGGGTGTTTTGTTTCCCTACCAGCACTGTATTTGGTCCCACAGTGCCCGAGATGGGAGAAACCTTTAGTTTAATCTGTATCACAGTGCCAAATAGTGGGCGCTGATAGAGAAACAATCCCCAGGATAGTCCCGAGAGCCACCGCCTGTCCTTTTTTTCCTCGTCTGTAAACCTTACACGAATTAGATTACAGTTAGGCCCATACAGGCGTCGTGTACATGGCCTGATATAAGACATTTCAATGAAAAGGGGCTGTACCTTCCATTTGGATTCTCCATCATTGGCGGTCACACACTCCCAGGCTGTACAATAGCGGGACTCGATCCCCCCACACTTGTGTCTCATTTCCCCTATTTTAAATTTTGGACATGCATAAAACCCATTTATACTCATGGATGTTCGCCTCTGGACCTGCCTCACCTTTGGCCCTTTCATTTCTTCCAGAGGGCTAATTTTTTCCAAGTTAAAATATAAGTCCGGCCACCAGGTGTTTAGTGGGGCTGTCCCTGAAGTCTTATTCCAAACTTCATGGGTTTCTAAGTGATTTCCCAGGTGAGGTTGTAGGGCATGTGGGGATTTGGGTCAGTCATTATTTTTTTCATAAGGGTTTTGATTATAAAGGTCACCACAAGCATTTTCATTCCATGTGCCCTCATGATGGGTCCAGCGGCGGTCTGGTTGCCACGCGAGTCAGTCTGGTCTTCAGTGGATTCTCTGGATCCGAGGAGGCTCTCCACTGAACTCGCTGCTGCTCCTGTTCGTCCTTGTTGGCAGGTCTTACGTGAGAGTGGTGTACCCAGGTCGCCACTCCGTCAACCTTTAGGGCAGTGGGGGTGACAAGAATAATCTGAAAAGGTCCCTTCCACCTGGGCTCCAGGGTTTTACTATTATGCTGTTTTACCCATACCCAGTCTCCCGGCTGGTAGGGATGCCCGTTAACCTCTTTTTCTTCCTGTCAGGCCGCCTGGTAAATGGCGCGGAGGGCAGGCCAGATCTGGCTCTGAACCCGTTGCAGGGCCTGTACAGCCTGCAGCACTTTTTTAGGGTTTTTAGGCAGAGCCCCGGAGTTCATTTTTGGTATTATAGGTGGAGGGGTACCGTATACTATTTTAAAGGGAGTTAGGCCTAAGTGGTAGGGGGTGTTCCGGGCTCGGAACAGGGCGAAGGGAAGGAGGGTCACCCAGTCTCCGCCAGTCTCCAGGACCAATTTAGTCAAAGTCTCCTTTAAGGTTCTGTTCATTCTTTTTACCTGCCCTGAGCTCTGGGGATTATATGCACAATGTAATTTCCAATCTTCCCCCAGAGCCCGGGCTAATCCTTGACTAACTTGGCTTGTGAAGGCTGGCCCATTGTCAGACCCTATGCTCTCTGGCAGCCCGTACCTGGGAACTATTTCTTCTAATAGTTTCTTTGCCACTACTGAAGCAGTTTCTCCTTTAGTAGGAAAAGCCTCCACCCACCCTGAGAAGGTATCTACCATAACCAACAAGTACTTGTACCCATACTTTCCTGGTCTTACCTCTGTGAAATCTATTTCCCAAAATAATCCCAGTTGCCTCCCCCATTCCCTGGTACCTGTATGGGTCCCTCTGATCCTCCCTGGCTGTATAATCTGGCAGACACGGCAGTTCTTGACAACGCTTTCTGCTGCCTTTCCTTGGGACCTAAATCTGAGTTGGGTAGTGTCCAGTAGCTGCAACATCTTCTTCTTGCCAAGATGTGTTGTCTGGTGTAAGTGTCCTAATAGGTGGTTCCCCAAGGCTTCAGGAACTACTAGGCGATGCTCTTTGTCTTGGAACCAGCTGTCCTTGCCCTGTGTTGCCTGCAGCTTTTCTCTGGCCCAGTTTATGTCCGTACTGGAATAGTCTGGTTGAGGGGGTATATCTCCCATCCCCGGGAGCGGCAAGCTCAAGTGTAGGTCCTTCCGCGGTCCTCTTGGCCTCGGCGTCCGCAGCCCGGTTGCCCCGAACTTCTAGGGAGTCCCCCCTCTGGTGTCCCGGAGTGTGGACTACAGCTACTGCCTTTGGTAACAGGATGGCTTCTAGCAGTTGAAGTATTTTAGGCTTATGCTTGATTTCTTTGCCCTCTGTCGTGATGAAGCCCCTTTCCTTATAAAGGGCTCCGTGTATATGCACTGTCCCGAAGGCATAGCGGCTGTCGGTATACACCGTCAGCCTCTTTCCTTGGGCCCGGCGAAGGGCTTTTGTCAGTGCAACCAGTTCAGCCTTTTGAGCCGATGTCCCCTGTGGAAGGTGTGTAGCCCAGATAAGCTTGCCCTGTTCATCTATTACGGCCGCCCCTGCGTACCTGTGTCCGTCCCGGACGAAGCTGCTCCCATCTGTGAACCAGGTCAGGTCGCTGTTTGCAAGCGGGCGGTCCTGCAGGTCCCTCCGGGCCATCTGGGTCTCAGCCAGGATCTCAAGGCAGCTGTGTTCGGGTGTTACCGACTTGGGGTCTGGCAGAAGCGTGGCCGGGTTTAGGATGGCAGGAGTCTGAAACTCAATGCGAGGAGCATCCAACAGGAGTCCCTGGTAGTGAGTCAACCTTGCATTTGTTATCCACCGTCCTGGCGGCTGCTTTAGGATCCCCTCTATGGCGTGAGGGGTGGTAATTTGCAGGTGCTGACCCAGGGTGAGCTTGTTGGCGTCTTTGACCAGCAAAGCAGTAGCTGCGATGACCTGCAGGCCCGCCGGCCATCCCGCCGCTACTGGATCTAACTTTTTGGCCAGGTACGCTACCGGCCGCTTTCATGGCCCCAGCGTCTGTGTGAGCACCCCCTTAGCTATTCCCTTTCTCTCATCTACAAACAGGTGGAACTCCTTTGTAGGGTCAGGGAGCGCTAGGGCCGGGACCTCCAACATAGCTGTTTTCAGGGCTCGGAAGGTGCCTTCCATTTGTTTAGTCCATTTCCATGCCTGACCTGCTTTACACTTTTCATACAAGGGTCGAGCCTTTTCTGCAAATCCCGGGATCCAGAGGCGGCAGTACCCTACTGACCCCAGGAACTCCTGTACTTTCCGGCTTGAGGTCGGGGTGGGTATCCCTAACACAGTCTGTTTCATTGCCTCGGTTAGCCACCTTTGACCTCCTTTAATTTTATATCCTAGATAGGTGACTTTTTCCTTGCAGATCTGGGCCTTTTTAGCACTGGCTCGATATCCCCTCTCACCTAGCACCCCGAGTAGGTCCTTGGTGCTCTTTAAGCAGGTCTGTGGGGTTGGGGCAGCTAGTACCAGATCATCTACATACTGTAGCAAGATCACCTCCGGGTGACTGGCCCGGTACTCACCCAGGTCATCATGGAGGGCCTCGTTGAACAAAGTGGGTGAGTTCTTAAACCCCTGAGGTAGCCTTGTCCATGTCAACTGTCCCTGGATTCCCCTCTCCTCGTCCTGCCACTCAAAGGCAAATATCTCTTGGCTGCGCAGAGCCACTGCTAAGCTGAAAAAAGCATCCTTTAAATCCAGAACGGTGTACCAGGTTTGTGTCGGAGGAAGGGAGCTTAGCAGGGTGTAGGGGCTGGGAACCGTAGGGTGGATATCTAGGGCATGCACATTGACTTCCCTGAGGTCCTGCACAGGCCGATAATCCTTTCCACCTGGTTTCCTTACTGGCAGCGAAGGAGTATTCCAGGCTGACTGGCACCTTCGGAGAATCCCGGCATCTAGAAGCCTTTGAATGTGGGGCGTTATTCCCATTCTAGCTTCTCGGGGCATGGGGTACTGTCTCACTCGGGCCGGTTCGGCCCCTGGTTTCAGTTCAATGTAGAGAGGAGGCCGATGCTTTGCCCATCCTGCTCCCCCTGTCTCAGCCCAGGCTTCAGGAAACTCTCGAAGCCAGTAGTCCATCCCTCCTTCCTGTTGGATTCTCACGGGCTGATATAGACGATATTCGTCTGCCTGGGCCAGGGTCAGGACTTGAGTAACCTTGGGGCTGCTGATAGGTTCCCTTTAGCATCGGTTACTATTATTCCCTCCTCTTCAAAGTAGATACGGGCTTTTAGTTTTGTGAGTATGTCTCTCCCTAATAAGGGAGTGGGGCACTCTGGAATGACCATGAAGGCATGGCTCACTTGCCCCGAGCTTAGATCTAACTTTTGCCGGGTAGTCCATCGGTAGGGCTTGGTTTTAGTTGCCCCTTGTACCCAACTAGTCTTGTTGGACAATTTTCCAGTGGTCTCAGTAATCACCGAATGTTCTGCCCCTGTGTCTACCAGGAAACTGACTGGGCTCCCCTCCACATCTAAGGTTACCCTAGATTCGGGGAGGGGATCCGAACCCCGTCTTCCCTATTCACTATCTGCTAGTAAGACTCTCTTAGGTGATGCTCTCCTCTCTGGGCCCCCCTTTTTCTTTGGGCAGTCTCTAGCCCAATGCCCCGTTTCCAGGCAACTTGCACACTGATCCTTCGCTAGCCTTCCCCTACGGGGGCGGCCCTTTCCTTCCTCGCCGAACTCCTTCCTCCCTGACGTGCTCCCTGTAGCCGCCAGAAGAATCTTGGCCATCTCCTTGCTGGCTTTTCTAGTCTCCTCAGCCTGAAATTTTTTATCCTCTAGTCTAATTCTTTCTAGCCTTTCTTCCGGGGTCTCCCTGTTGTTGTAGACCTTCTCAGCCACATCTAATAGATCCTGTAGTGTCTTTTTACCTAACCTGTCTATCCTCTGTACTTTTCTCCTTATATCGGGGGCTTCCTGGTTTATAAAGGCCATCATTACTGCCGCCTTGCTCTCATCCGCAGTGGGATCCATAGGCGTATACTGTCTAAAAGCTTCCATTATTCTTTCTAAATAGGCCGCCGGGCTTTTATCTGGCCCTTGGCGAACATCTCCTACCTTAGCCAAATTCGTCGGCTTTCGTGCTGCCTCGGAGACCGGCCATTAGAGTCTGGCGGTAGACCCAGAGACGCTCCCTACCTTCAGCCTCGTTGTAGTCCCAGAGGGGCCGTTCGAGTGGAAATACTCGGTCTATGATTCCTGGATCAGCCATGGGTCTGCCATCATCTCCTGGAACCAGTTTCCATGCTTCCCCCTGTATTCTTTCCCTTTCCTCAGTGGTGAAAAGAACTTTTAGTAGTTGCTGACAATCGTCCCAGGTGGGCTGGTGAGTGAACAAAACAAAATCTAAGAGGTTAATCAGATCTTTAGGGTTCTCCGAGAAGTTGGCATTTTGAGACTTCCAATTATACAGATCACTAGTTGTGAATGGCCAATATTGGTAATCCTGCTCCCCATCTGCTCGCGGGGGCCTTATTGCACGCAGGGGGAGAGCCATTACTGGTCCTGGGTCTGAACTCCTGGTGGCCCGCTGTCGGGTCCCGTATGCTGGGCCGCCCACCGGAGGAGCTGCAGCAGCCACCACTGGAGGTGCCGCAGCTGCCGCCACCAGAGGAGCCACAGCTGCCACCGCCGGGGGGGCTGCTGCAACTGGGGCTTGGGCAGTGGTGGGGTTATAGGCAGGGGGTGAATTCCACTCCAGGTCTAATAGGTTAGGATATAGATTAGACTCCGGAAGAACAGGGGCCGAGTCCAAAGGAGCGCCACCTGTGGGCCCCGATTTGGACTCTCTCTCTTTCCTGGCTCCCTTTGCCACCATGACCTTGCTGTGTCCTATTGGGGGCAGGATCTTCCTCAACCAGGGTAGGGGGTCCTGGACCAAGTCCTGCCAGACAGTGATGTACGGGATCTGGTCAGGGTGGCCATGGGACCCTTCACTGGAGACAACCTCCCTCATCTTACAAATGATATTAAGATCGAATGTTCCATCCCGGAGCCACCCGACCCCGAGGGTTGGCCACTCGGACTCACAAAAAGTAATAAACTTCCGTTTCCTGATTTTTAAAGAGAGGTTATGAACCCGCTCTTTGACTTTCTTAAAATGAGCTTTGAGAATAGACAGACGCGTCGTCTGAGCCTGTCCCATCCCTGGAAATGTAAAAAAATTAGAACACTGATGAAGAGCGACACCAACGAAGCACGACACTGCAGTAAAGTGATACTGCGACAAAGCGCCACACTGCCGTAAAGCAACAATGTGATGAAGCACCACACTGCCGTAAAGCAACAATCGATGAAGCGCCACACTGCCGTAAAGCAGCAATCGATGAAGCGCCACACTGCCGTAAAGCAACAATGCGAGCGGCAAACAGAGAACAAAGACAAAAACACGGAACAAAGACGACAAACCTTTCACAAACCCCTAATTCTTGGCCCGGACGGACCGACCCTGTCGGGTCCGCGGC
>NW_012147952.1:8818799-8843743 GCF_000956105.1 Propithecus coquereli
CAGCGCGTCCGCCTAGGCCTTCTGCCGGTCACTTCCCAGGGCCCAGTCACCTGCACCGCACGGATTTTTAAAAATCCAACTCCTCCTCGGGTCCGGATTCCGTTCCGGGGGTTTCGGGATCCCGGACGAGCCCCCAAATGTAAGAACCGGTTCCCCTCGGCCCCAGGAACAGAGAAGCAGAGTCACCGAGGATGCAAATGGCAAAGGAGTTTATTTGCTAGCTCGAGCTAGGGTCTAAGTCCCAGAGCACCAACGCAGTGGCCTCCCTATGAACCAGGACCCCGCCCCGGGGTAAAAGTGAAGCTTTTATACTTTTGGTTGCGCACAACACACCAGTGGCATACGATATGCTGAGCCCACCATCCCCTTTCCCCCTTTGTCCATTGGTTCCTTTGAAAGTGGAGGATTGTTTTGACCCCTGATTGGGTGGTCCCAAGCCTCTGGATTTTCAATTTTCGCGCCGGCGCCAGTTCTGATCTGCGTTTGAGGAGGGGGACTGAGACTTAGGCCTATTCTAGGAAGTTCAGCCTGTCATGGGGTTACTCCCGCCCTGTTTTTTTTTTTGATTAACTATATTTGACTAACAACTAAAAGCAAGCACGGTTACAGAAGCAAATGGCATTAGTTAAAATCAAAGAGAACACATTTTTCTAATCTAAAACAGTTTCTGTTCCACACAAAACAAAGTACATTCTTCTGCTATCAATTCCTGCCTTTCATCAAAAACTAAAAAGGCATCGTGGGTGTTAAGAGGCCCTAATGATACTGTTGCGGCCTGAGATACAGCCAGTGAAATAGATTGTGCAGAGAGTCCAACAGCTTAAATAGAATCAGAGGTAACAGGTAAAGATAACTCCTGAGTGAATAGTAGAGAGAGTTGCACCAGTGTTAATTAAAAAATCTGGTTTCCAATCCTCTACTTTAAGCTTTACGGTGGCCTCTGGGGTTTGACTGAGGATTGGCTGACCCTGTCAGTCAATGGGATATTGTCCCACAGGAGGGGAAAAAGAAGCCTTCTGAGGGTGCTGGGTCTTAGGGAGAGTTTCTTCCTTTTTTTTAAAGTATAAGACAGCAGTTTTTCCGATGCCCTGGGTTTTTAGAATATCTGCAAATTTTAAAGGCAAACTAGAAAAGCTTTGTGGCTGACCAAAGCCAGAAGAGGACTTTGAGTCATTCTCAGAAGACTGCCTTTGTTTCTGTAGTGGTTCAAGCTTCAAGGCAAGGATTGTTGATTTCATTTCCATTTTCCTCTGATTTTCTTGTAAGCCATCTTCAAAGAATTGTGTAGCTGCTTCTATTATAACACTTAGAGACTGACCAGCCCAACCAATTATACTATTTTGGATTTTCCTTTTTATATCAGGAAGAAGATTTCCATCCAGAGCAGAGATTAGAAGATTTCTATGCTCTGCAGTTGCAGGATATAATACAATATGACTTTGAAAAACTTGTATCAATTTCTCAACAAATGCCTTGGGGTGCTCTTCCCCTTTCTGGATACGCAATGCAACGTTAGACCAATTTAGGAGGGAAAGCTCGATATTGCTCGTATTAGGCCCTGAATAGCGTGTCCATCTGAGCCATCTCCTCATCATTTGCAGGAGGGCCAGAGAGGGGCTCCGGCCATCTGTTCCCTCTTTGGCAGGGCTTTTCCCCCAGAGGCCATCTGGCCTGTCTAATAACTGCAGTTTAATCATGACAGGGAAATATACCCCTTAGTAGCCAGTCAAGGTCACTATGAGTGAGTTTATGGATGGCCACTAATCTATCCAAATCTTCTCTAAGCTTGGTAGGATCTTCTGAAAGTGGGGGCAAAAGGGCTTTATGATTTAAAAGCTCTGCTGCTGCCCAGGGCACATGAATTCTTTGAACATGGAGTCCAAGAAACATCTGCAGAGGGCATTGCATAGGGAGGTCTGGAGTTGACAAAGTCTGATTACAAAGCCCTGGGCAGTGGGAGACGTAGAAAGGCACCGCAAAGCAAGCCTTGCTGTGGTTCCTCGAGACTGTGTCAGATCTATTATGCTTTCTGGCTGTCAGCTTTTACAGGAATGACCTGTATGCCTGGGGCGTTAAGATCAGGCTGTCGGGCTTTTTGTAAATCATCAAGAGAAAGGGAGGTTAAAGCAGGCAGCTGGATGTCTAAGGGGTTTTCTGAAAAGGATGAAGGAGTCAAGGGATTTTGTTGAGGGGACAGAGGAGGAGGAAGAGGCTGAGGAGATGGGGCTGGTTTTGAGGAGGGGGTGTTTAAACCAGGGACCCAGAGAGCCAATAGATCTTCTGTGGGGCAGGGACAGGGAGTTGGGGATAGAGTGGAGTATAAGTGAGTGGAGCCGAGGATTTATAGTGGAAGCGGATTTTAACTTTTGCTCTAGATCTGTTTTTTGTTCTTTAATTTTATTAAGGGAATTTTTAAGGCTGGCTGTAATACTTTTCTTAGTTCTTAGTTCTATCTAATCTTCCCATAAATATCAATAGGCCAATTGTTTAGAATGGGAGCTCTCTAAACTTTTTTTCAAATATAGAAGTCTTTTAATTGAAAAGATCCATCTTCTGGTATTGACAGTTAGGATCTTCATTGCTATATATATTTCAATAGCAACCTAATCCAATAAACCTTTTTATGGAAAGACCAGGGGATAATTTTCCAGGCTTGAATAAATCTTTACCAGGGACGCAAGGTGCATTCCTGGGATGGGTGCAGAAAATGCAGTCCTCATGATCCAAAAATTCACTCTCAGAAATAGACTAAGAAAGTAGAGATTTTTGTTGCCACAGACAGTTAGTACAGCGTTTGTAGAAACATTGTCTCCAGTCTCTCACAGAATGTGAGACACCTTCAGTCACAGACCTGCTCATCTGAGACATCAATCAGTCAGTCCTGGGGTGGGAGTTTCCCAGCACAAATCCAGGCAACAAGGTTAAGACAGGGAAAGCCCTTTAGGGACTGGTCTCTTACGACAAAACTCTCTGAGAGCTTGACACGTATGGACAAAGAGAGTGCTGCTTAATATCTTAGGTGTCTCAAGTCCCCAGTCATTTCAGACTAACTGCCAGATAAAAAGCCGACACTTTGTGCCCTTTGGATGGCAGAGACCAGGGAGGGTGCCCGCTTTGGTCACAAAGCCAAGCTCTCGGGACATAAAGCAAGATGAGAGGGGATCCTCCTCTATTTATTTTTTGTTTCAGGGCTCCACACTTTGTCTAGGTAGACACTGGAACTGATGAGAACCCTAAACTCGCCAGTCTGTGGAGGCGGTTAGAACAGCAGGCTTACAAGGGTTTATGCCTTGTTCTTTACTCTGCGGTTCCTGTCCTTGTGACAAATGACACAAACAGACAAAGGAAGACAAAGACTCTCTTTGAGATCAAAAGGATCAAATAGAAATCTAAAGTACTCACAAAACACCTGAAGTTTCTTTTTACCCAAGGAACTAGTTCACAAATTTTTTCCCTTGTCATACTCAATTTAGAGAGGAGAGGGTCTTACTGCTCTTGCCCCCACAGCAGAGATCCAGGAATCTGGTGGTGAGAAATCTTACCTCTGCTGCCTTTGGTCAGAGGTCCAGGATCTCAGTTGCCGCAGTTCCGAGCGAGCAGCATTCCATCCGGTGAAGATGGCCCCATGCTGGCTGCCAGTTTCTGTAGGGGAGCCAGAGGTCACCTCTGACACCCATTTTAGCTCTTAGTGGGCTCTTCAGCTGGATCTGGAAACCAGATGGACACCAGGCAGACTAACAAGAGAAAGGCATACATGTTTATTAGTTTTACGTGTACATGTACTTTGCGAAAAGATCTTTGCAAAAAGTCAAGTCTGAAGAAGTGGCCAAAGCAAGATGCTTTTGTACTTTTTAGACAAAGAGCATAAAAAATTTAAGAAGAAATGACAGGACAAAGGAAATCTGGCTCGGGGCAATAAATTTTCTAGGAGAGTCATGGGAGTCACTAGGAGATATATGGGGGTAGGTGTGAAACAGATGAAAGATAAGAGTTACTTCCTTAAGTATGTTTATTCAGGTCTGTTGCAGCCTCCAATTCAGGAGTCTCTGGTGATAAGGGTTACTTTCTCTCCCTGGTGTGAAGAGAGTACTCCTCCCAGAGGAATCTTTATTGCTTGCTGCATGCTCACCTTTTCTGAACCTACAATTTCTCCAATATTTTTAACTTAAAATAATCAATATGACAATCTGGCTTATTTGAGGATGGCATGTCCTTCATTCCTCCACACATATATTTGCATATAATTTACATATATAATTTACATACATATTTACATATATATTTACTATATCTTGGGCTTCCACTTGAGAATTTGTAGTTTTAAGGTTAAGTGAGAAACAGGTTATTTTTTAGGGGGAAATGAGAGCTGGACTAGAGGACGCTGAGATGTTGAGTGTTTTGAAGGCTGAGAATGATCGAACTAGATGAATAAATTCATAGAGAAGTACGAATTGTTTTCTTGAGGTCCACCAAGCTGGTCAGGTACATTCATGGTACTAGGGTTCAGCTCCATGAACACCCCTGTTTTATTTTCCTTGCCTTGCTATGAAGCTCCTCTCAGTTTCCACTGATTCCATTCTTTGCCTTGTTCGGTAAGTCCCACCAGACTTGCCTCCTTTTTGTTTCACACAATCTAAATCCCTTTCTTATTTGTGACCATTCCCTTAACTTGAGATGCTTTTCCTTCAGCTCTTCAGAGAGCTGACCCTCATTGTGTGCTATGTCTAAGGAGAAAGCAGCGGCCTGGGAGCCTGGAGTGTGAGTCACAGTTCTGCCTCCAGTTTTCTGACTGGGCCAGGCACTTTCCTACTTCTCTGGAATGAGCGCTCTGGCCTCATTTTCTTCATCGGTAAAACAAGATGAGATTCTATATCAGTGGTTCTTTCTCAACTGGGGTTTATATTAAACAGTCCCCCCCACTAACTCGCCTTACATTTAACAATGTAAGTGGATACACTTCTGTCAAAACTGTGTGTGTGTGTGTGTGTGTGTGTGTGTGTGTGTGTGTGAAACTCATCCAGTGGGCAGAGACCAGGGATGCTGCTATATATATTTACAATGCACAGGACAGACCACCACAAAAGAGTTATGCGATCTAAAATGTCAATAATGTAGGAGTTAAAAAACCTTGATCTAGATCTATGGCCCGTTTCTATTTTATGGTTTACTTACTTCTCATTATATTATTTAGGGATTATTAAATAAACTATGTTCTTTAAATATTGTTTTTCAGTAATATTTGGTGAAGATGTTGCCTTTGGTGGAGTCTTTAGATGCACTGTTGGTTTGCGAGACAAATATGGTAAGTGAATATCTGTATGGACAATATTCCTACAGAACTTTTACTTAAAGATCCTGAAAATACAAAATATGCCTGTTACATTGTTTGCCCATTCCTTTCCACTTTCATAGCTCCCTGCAGAATCCTTTGGCTTAAATTTTTCCCAATGTGTTATAACTGTAGCATTCTTCTGATCTAGTTCATATTACACATATTATAGATTCCAGAATAATCTTCATTAAATGTATTTGTTTATCCTGTCATTCCTCTGTCCAAGAACCTTTGCTGTCTTATTGCTGCCTGCCTTAGCCAGTTTCAATTCCATTGCCTCCGGTTCAAGATTCTGCTTGTTGGTCTCTGTTAATGGCTTTCATCTTGTGGGGGTGGGGGAGAGAGAGAGAGATTTATTTTTTAAGGAATTGGCTTATGCAATAGTGGGGGCTGGTAAGTCCATAGGGCAAACTGGCTGGCTGTCTGGCTGGGTGGAAACTCAGGCAGGGTTTCTATGTTTTAGTCTTGAGGCTGAATTCCTTTTTGCTTGGAAAGCTCAATCTTTTCTCTTAAGGCCTTAAATTGATTGGATGAGGCCCACTCACATTGTAAAAGGTAGTGTGCTTTACTCAAGATTTACTGATTTAAATGTTAATCACATCTAAAAAATGCCTTCACGACAACATCTAGACTTGTGTTTGGCTAAATAACTGGGGACCATAGTCTGGCCAAGTAGACATGTAATGAACCATTGTGTTACACTTCCTATCTGTTTTATCCCAGCTGATCTGTCTTTTGCGTGGCCTGCCTAGCATTTCTGCCTGTTGGTTTTACTAATTTTATTTGACTCAATTAGACTTGGAACCATCGGAATGTGTTTGGCTAATCTTTGAATTCTTACTACTTTGACTTACTGTGTAAGGAATGTATTTTGACCCCTTACTGATAAGGATACCTTTGTGTGCTTTTGACTTTTATTTCTTCTCTCAGTCTTAATCTAACTTAGAAGTGGGCAGAGCAGTTATGTCAGGGTTAGGAGGAGTTGGCATCTCCCTTTCTTCTTACCTTTGCCATTGCCCTATAATGCTTATATGTTTGTACAGGGTGAGGAGGGTCTTGAAGATTTTTTTTTAATTGTCTCTTTTCCTGTTCTACTATCTCAGAGGTTATTAATATATTTTACTTGAATCCAAGAAACCATAGCATGTTCCTTCTCACTTACTAGGAACTTCCAGCTCATTCTTTTCTCTTCTATTTATAGCAGATTGAGTTTCTTGGTCTAGTCACTGTGCTTTCTCCTAGCTATCTATTTCTAATATGTGCTGAGAGTTTGAGATAATTGGGCAAAATATTATCTTTATTCTCTTTCAGACGCCTACAAACTTTTTGATCTTTAAAAAAAAGTTAAAAATCTTTATACGTTTGATTTTGAAAGTAATGTACATACACCGTAGAAAATTTGGAAACGACAGAAAAGCATAAAGAAAAGAAAACTTGCTCATATTTCTAGAGATTGCCACTGTACAAACCTCAGTATATATACTTCTAGAGTGTATTTGCATATGTTTGTATATATTAACTAATATTTCAAACATAGAGTTATATTTTGTAACTTAGTCTTTTCTATATGTGGTGCAGCTATGCTGCTGAGCAGTTCGTAGCCTTCACTGGTCTGTCTTGCCTGACTCAGCGTGGTAGCATGCCGTGTGCTCATTTAAATTGGCGAGTCCTCTTTGACTATCTGCCCAGGTTCTCATCCATGGCATTACTGTACCCGTTCTGTCTGGGGCATTTTATTCATGCCACTTGCTGTTCACACACTAGTGACTTCTGAATTTCTGTCTCTAGTTCAGACCTCTGTCCTGAGCTCCAGGTTGGGACATTCAGTATTCTACTGCACATCTTCACCTCGATGTTCCACAGTCACTTCAAACTCAGAATTTCCAAAGTTAAATTCATTATAGCTACCCAGCAAATCCATGACTTCTGCTGCATTTCCTATTTTGTGAATATATCACCATCTATTCATTTACCTAAGCCAGAAACCTGGGGAGATCCTAGTGTCTTCCTTTTTCATCATTCTCCACATTCAGCCAAGTCCTACAATTTTATCTTCACAGTTTATTTATAATCTGGCCCTTCCTTTCCATTCTTACTGCCCTGGTACTTCAGATATTTAATTTTCTCTGCCTGGAGAGTTTCATTGCTTTTCTTAGTAATCACCCTTCCTTTGGTCTCATTCTCCCTCCAGTCTATTCTCTATCTTGTTGCCAGTAGGATCATTCTAAAATGCACATTTTTTAGAAGAATATATAGAAGATTTTGAGATCTACTTAAGTAGCTACCTGACCTCATCCACTTTATTTTTTTGCTAATGTTGAATCACTGAGTGTTTCCTCTAAGCCCTCTGTTGTTTTCCACCTCTCTTCCTTTGCACTATCTAGATCTCTTGCTATCTAGATCTCTCTTCTTCATCTGACTACCAGGCAGACTACAATTTCTCCGTCAAAAGGCTCCTCTGTGAAACTCTTCTTTACTCTCCAAGCAGACTCAGGCACTCCTTTATCACTGTTCAGACTACATCTTTCAAATTTTGCAAGCTATATTGTAATTGTCTCCCCACTATGTCTCCACGCCAGACACCTCAGAGGCAACAGGTCTTTAAGCTATCTGTGCATCTCTAGCACCTAATGTTGTGTCAGGCAGTATTTATTAATATTAAGTGAATGTTGTTGAGTGAATTTACCCTTTGCTCTCACTAAGACAGTGGTCTACTGTCTCAGAAAGCAGATTTCCTTATCTCCCTTTAACTATTTGGGTTGGTCTGATTTTTTTTCTTAACAAATAGGTTAAAACAGGGGGAAACTAACTCTTACTTGTGAAAGTCCAGAACTCTTAGAGGACATCTGTAGATTTCTGTCTACATGGCAGGTGTCTGAGCTAATCAATGGCTAATTAACTCTTTTGGATTTATTATCAGCAGCTGCTGTGAATTTTTATGACAGCTTTAGGATTATGAATTCAAACTTTTAATAATTCCAGGTTGATGCTGATCAAGATGAACAGTTAAATCACCACTACTCTCCAAAGAGAGTGAGTTATCTGTTTTCAGAATTGAAGAATAAAGGAAATAGTGAAGAAAAATATATATTAAAATAAATTTTTCTTGCATAGTTAAAAAATCACATACTTAAAAAAAATTCTCTGCTGTTTTGAGTATAGGTGAGAAATTTTACTATACAGAAACATGTCTGCTTTAGCATTCTTTTCTTAAGTTAAGAGAATTTGTATTGAAAATAACTAAAAGGTTATATTGATGTAGCTCAATACAACAACAAAGTCATTACATTGCATTAAATGACTTCGTAAAGAAAACTAGTGAGGAATCAGTCAGCTTTGTGGGGGGAACTGAGCGTTGAGTTGGAAGAGAGCACAGTCAGTAGGTGGCAGCCTACACTTTGAAATGAGACCATCCCTATTTGCATTGTACCAGTATTCCGGAACTGCTGCAAAGCATTTTATACTCCATCAGAAGACAGAATTTGAAGGGTTGTGGTGCGGGTTACTGACATGATATTATAAAGCTGAATATTGCTTAATATAAAAAAGAAATAATTGCATAATTAGAGCCAATGCTATAAAAAAAAAGGGAGGGAGACATAGAGCTATTTTTTTATTGCCAATGATCTAGATGAGAGTGAGTTTAGCAGCACTAAACTGATTCTCTCTTTCTTCCCTGTCTTTTGATAGGACAAAATAATATGAGTGCTTCAAAAATGAAAATAAATAGAATAGTATATCCCCATCAGCACATTTGTACCAAATGACAGCTTTAACCTCTTTAGGCAACGAGATCAGGAGCAACAATTGGAACTAGGGGAATTCTAGGGAAGCGAGGATAGGAGAGGGCAGTTAAAGGTGGTCAATTGTAGGGTATGTGTTATTTGATGCTGAATGCACACGTGCTTTCATTTATGTAAGTAACGAGACAGATTCTGTGTCATATGCAAAATCTGTCCTCATTATTGTCATTCACTCTGAGAGAGACAGTGTGTGTGTTTTATTCAAATAAGACTTTGGTGTGTCAGGTTCAAGGTGTTTTTATTTACACTGTTCTGTACTGATATGGACATTGTTTGGCTGTGGTTCTTAGACTATATTTGGCCCACTTATTGGATGAAAATTAGGTGAGAAAAGCCACAGCAGAGGACTTGCTGAATTAGTCAACAGGCCTAACCATCTGTCTTTTCATGGGACTTGATGTTTTTCCATTACTGTATTCATTCCTTTGCACCACAAGTGTGGCCTGTCATAACCGCTTGGGAAAACTAATATAACCACTTACTTGTTTTCTTATGTAAACATCACAGAAATTGTATAACCAGATACTTTAGTACACTGAAGTCAGGAAGGAAAACTAGGACAGGCATTGGAGAAGGCAAGTTTCATTTATAATATACCAATATTTGGGAGTTGACTTTGGGTCTCAGTGTCCTCATTTTGAATCGAAGGGAAATGACCAGATGGTCCTCACTGATCTTTCCAGCACACACTCAGGTTATCCTTGTGCTTTTATTTCTTTTTAAAAAGGAGGAACACAATTTTTTTATGCTTTGATTTCCTTTTACGTTTAGAAGTTTTTTGAATATGACAATTGTTGTATCATCTTGGAACCATGGCACTTAATTTGACTTTTTCTTAAGAAGTCCCCTTTCCACCTTTCCAGCATAATGAATTTTATTTATTTATTTACTTATTTTTTAGGCAAGCACGAAAATGAGGTTTATTGAGCAGAGAAAGATAGGATTGTAGGGTAAGAGCAACGTATGCGTAATGAATTTTAAAATTGAGGACTGTAAGCAAAATCTTTTGAGTGGTCTCTTACACTTTTTCATGGATTATGACATTAACATCTTCAACAGAAAAAGTGACCTTCCAATATATGTTCCTGTTGCAAAGCAAGGGCTACTTGGGTGATAATCATGCTGTTGGATTTAGTGTCAGGGTTCCACTGAAGAGTGGCAGTCTGTGAGATGGGCATTTGGCCTCTGGGCAGTTGAAGCTAATTTTACTGAAGATAAAACTTGATAAAATTCATGAAAAATAATTCCTTAGGAAAATGGAATATGTACATGATTTATTTCCCCTCTTGAAGCGTATATATTTATGACTTCAAAAAGCAGATTGAGTACCAGATACAGATTGTAAGAAGTCTAACTGTTTGAGGAATTGGGAGCAAAAACAGGTCTTAATAGGTTGGTATAAACCTTTTTTTCTAGCATACTTATTAAAACGTATTTTTAAAGGATTCTTAGTAGCTTTGAGTGTTTTTCTTACTTCTGGAGTATCAGGTACTTTAAATTGCTCCTGGTATTACAAGGTTCCTTTTTTTTCTGAAAGTACACATGTGGCAGAACTGGATAAAGAAAATGTTTAATATGTCTTTTTCCTTCCCCTCAGTGCTTAATTTGTTCTTTAAAAATTTTGGTAACATATATATAACACAAAATTTACCATTTTAACCATTTTTAAATATACAGTTCAGTGGTATTAAGTACATTCACATTGTTGTGCAACCAGCACCACCATCTGTCACCACAACTTTTTTCATTTTGCAAAACAACGCTATACCCATCAAACAATAATTCCCCATTTTTTCTACCCCAGCCCCTGGCAACCACTATTCTACTTTCTATCTCTATGAATTTGACTACTCTAAGTGCCTCATATGAGTGGAATCATACAGTATTTGTTGTTTTGTGATTGGCTTATTTCATTTAGCATAATATCCTCAAGGTTCATCCATGTTGCAGTAGGTGTCAAAATATCTTTCTTTTTTAAGGCTGAATAATATTTCAGCCTACATATCTGTGTGTGTGTATACACACACACACACACACACACACACACACAGAGCACATTTTGTTTATCCACTCATCTATCCATGAACATTTAGGTTCCTTCTACCCTTTGGCTGTTGTATATAATGCTGCTATAAGCATAGATATGTAAATAGCTCTTTATGTCCCTGCTTTCAGTTCTGAAGAATAATGTTGAAGGACTCACACTTCCTTATTTCGAAACTTACTGAAAAGCCATAGTAATCAAAACTGTGGAACTGGAACATTAGCCAATGGAATAGAATAGAGAACCTGTTATAGAAATAACATCCTGTGTATCTGGTGAAATGATTTTGACAAGGGTGCCAAGACCATTCAGTGGGGGAAAGGACAGTATTTTCAACAAATGGTGCTGGAAAAACTGGATATTCACATGCAAAAAAATAAACTTGGACTCTTACCTAAAACCATACACAAAAACTAACTCAAAATGCATCAAAGACCTAAACATAAAACTGTAAAACTCTTAAAAGAAAACGTAGGGGAAAAGCTTCATGACATTGGGTTTGGTAAAGATATTTCGGATATGACTCCAAAGGCACATGTAACACAAGAAAAAATAGACAAATTGGACTTCATCAAAGTTAAAAACTTGTGCTTCAAAGGACAGTATCAACAGGGTAAAAAGGCAGCCCGTAGAACAGGAGAAAATATTTGCAAATCACATAACAAATAAAGGATTAATATCCAGAATATATAGAGAGCTTCTAAAACTGTAAGAATAAAACCAACAGCCCAGCTAAAAAATAGGCAAATGACTTGAGTAGACATTTCTCCAAAGAAGATATATAAACCAACATGCACATGAAAAGATGTTCAACATCACTAATTATTAGGGAAATACAAATCACCACCACACTGGAATACTGCTTCATACTCATTAGGATGGCTGTTATCAAGAAAACTAGAAATACAATGTTGTTGAGAATGTGATGAAATTGGAGCCTTTGTGTACTGTTGATGGGAATGGAAAAGTAGTGCGGCCACTTTGGAAAATAGTAGGGCAGGTCCCCCCCAAATTGGAATTTCGATATGATCCAGCAATATACCTTTCTTTTTATTTCTTATTTTTTTCTAGTTGAAGGAGTTACCATAGAAAATGGAATGAAAACATTATTGACACATTCTTCATTTTTATTATTTTCTCTTACTTATTGCTTTGATGACCTTTTGTGAATTCCGAATAAAGATTTTAGAATTTACTGAAATTAGAATTGGTACAAATGGTCACTATATTTTTAATTTCTCTAAAAATCAAAATGACTATTTTCACAATTGACTTGTTGACCAGTAGCTTAACAAATAACGTTTAAGAAAATATGATATTTAACATATTTTGTAGAGTATTAGAGCTGGAGAGAAATTAAGGATTTACATAGTCTAGTAGTTCTTAACTAATGGTGATTTTGGCAGTGTATAGAGATATTTTTGGTTGTCACAACTGAGGGATACCACTGGCATCTAGTGGATGGAGACCAGAAATGCTGCCAAACATCCTACCATGCACAGGACAGCCCTCTCCCACCAAAGAACTATCTGGCCCAAAATGTCAATAGTACCAAGGCTGGGAAACCCTTATCTGGTCTATCTCCATGTAATGTAGAATCTGAACTTCTGAGAGGTCAGTGTTACCAAGTTGCCCAGTGGTAAGTAGAGGAGCCAGGTTTGGAACTCAAGCTTCCTCAAACCCAGTTCTGGGCTTTTTTGTACTATATTTTTTCCCCTTCTTATTTATAAATGAGCAACTCATTTATATAAAAATATAAGAATCATAAGGAATTCTAATAAAGCAGAACTCAAGGGTTTTACTTATTCCTGGAGTAAGAAGAAGCTAGTTATCAGAAATCCATATTAAAAAATTTGAACAAATTCTCTTTTTGTGATTCTCTTGTGAGTAACATTTTCTGAGTGTGTTAAGTTGTTCCGGGCTGGCAGCTGCTGCTTTAACTATTTTTTTTCCCTTAATTGGTTAAACAATAAATGTTAGGGCTGCCAACAGGTGTTCTCTTTGACAATTTAAGCATCAGTTAGAATGTAATGCCCTTAAGTCACTTTTTCCTCAACCTCATTTGGTAATGCCATGCTTTTAAAATTTTCAAATGTGAGCACCAACAGGGGCTTGGAAGGTGGACTTAGATTAAAGTGGACCAGGAAAAATGGGACTATAGGTAATTATTGTCAGAAAGAGTAAAATTGATTCATATATCTTTTTAAACTTTACAATTAAGAATTAGGAAAATGAAACTATTTATATTTTATTAAGAGCAATACATTATGTATATATATATATAAAGAGAGAATAAAGGATCTTTTGTTTTACATTTTCATTGTTAAGTATGACATGTATCACACGTCCACTTAATATTAGGGAGGATGTTGCTAAATTAACTTCCCAAAGCTGATGCTTAGTCTTCTGAAAAACCTCTTGCAGACAAGTACCTTTTAGAGAGGGATGAACACAGACTTTTTTCCCTTTAGTATTTAGTATTTCTTGAATTAGGATACATGACTAGATATTTTGAATTGTTTACTTTTTGACAGCTCACTTTCTAATTTTTGTACATTGAAACCAGTGATTTTTCTTTGCTTCCTATATATTCAGAACTGCTTATTTGATTCAAATATAATTTTTGAATTATAGGCTTTTCTCTTTGCTTTAAACCATAGACCATGGGGAAATGGATGCGTATAATAGAAATTTCTTTTAGTGAGTAAGAAATATTAGATTAAAAAATCAAATAAAATATAAATATATATTGAAATTTTAAGAGATGTTTAACATAAAATGCCATCTACTGAAAACATGAGTCACATTAATCCTAAGGAGAGTTATAAATACTGTCTCTCAATTATTGTTCTTGTTGAATATCAGTTATCAAGCAACTTCTTGCCATTCCTAGGTATGCGGACCCTACGTAAAGGGAGATTAGAACATGGTAATATAAGTGCTGTAATTATGTATTTAGCACCTTTCTTTCAGATCTAATAATACCTTCTAGAAGACCACAGGTGTCCCTTTGGGATATGGGGATGGAAAAAACATATTAAAACAATGTCATTATAAAGTTTGTGATTTTGACAAATTTGAAAAATATAGTAGTGATTATTCTTTACCCCTTTGATTCCCATGTTCCAATATTGGCTGCAATGGGAGACAGGGTGTGGGAAAAAATTTTGCTTTTGTGCTTCCTTGACCTAATTGTTTGAGACAATTATATTTATTTATCTTTTGTCGGAGTCATTTTCCTCTTTTTCAAAGAAAAGCCACAGACCGTGAAAGAATTAAAAATGGGCCGACTGCCACTGCTGTTATATTTTGGAGATTTGTAGAGTCGCTTGGATCAGATGAGTTACGAAAAATAGTTCTTTTTTTTTTTCTTCAAAGAGCATCGCCTCTTCCTTGATTTCAATTTCTCAGAGGACCTTGGGGATTATCAATTTAACAGTTCTACCAAATTCTTCAAAATTACAAAAAAAAAATCCAGTGAAGAATATCAGTAAATATAGCCAATTTAGATCCCTAAAATGATCAAGGCCGAAAGAGGATCAATGTAATAATTTTTATGGAACAGTTCAGATTGGTCAATATTTAGGAATACCTGTATTCGCCTATCCTATTTTGTTCACCTTGAGGAAACAGATCACAAAGTCTGTTAAATTAAAACTGAGAATTCTCTTCCTTCTAGAAGTTGCATGCCTGATAGCCGAGGGAGCTATATGGCAACTTCATATTTACATTGTGTGCACATACTGAGTTGATATTGTCACTGACCAGAAGTCACTTAACTGTCTCAGGAGGTTTGAATCTAAATGTGTAGATTATTACACAGCAAGACATTTTGTGCCTCTAATTCTAACTTGGATTTCCACTGTGTATTGCCTGTTATGCAGTTATAAAATCACATAACAATAATAATAATAATTAAATTCCCTAGGAAAAATTATTCTCCAGTCAGACTAGGAGAAGCCAGTAAAAACAGCCCTGCATGGAGGACAGCATTAATATCATTTGCCAGATATTTGTTGAGTGAGACTGCCTATGTAAAAGTCATAGAGGGTTAGAGCACGGTGCTTTGTTTTCTGTTCCTGTTTTACGTAGATGAAATTTCTCAGTTGGCATAGATGATGAAGGATCAGATAGGTACAGGTTAGAAAATGTCATGTGCTAAGAAATCAGATGGGAAGTTTGTTAGACAAAAGTTTTCAGTTTCCTGGTGAGCAGCTACACCCAAAGGCAGCTTTAGCAATGAAGTGCTCGACCTTCTCTTGTGGCATCCTGCCATCCCTCCCTTCCAGGTCCTCTGGCTGCCAGCCAGGATTGGTGGCATCTGGCCAATCGTAAATTAGCCAAACAATTCTTATTCTGTAGTTTTGGCTTCTGGAAGCTCCAGTATCTTTAGTAATAAGGAATTTCTTAATTTCTGGGCAGGTGGCTCATTTAACCCATCTTCTCTCTTTTCTGTTATTTGCCAGCTTAGAGTCTAACAGAAAGAAAGAAACTTGTTTCTAAGCCAAATGGAACACACACAGACCTAATATTACATTCTTAATCACCATCCTATAGACTCCGAATTTGAGCATTTTGTTCTTAAAAAAGTGGAAGTTCTTCAAACACAAAGGGAGACTTTATTATTTTGTTTTTAAATAAAGCCCCTTTTAAGGCATGACAAAAGAAAACTTTAAATCACTTTTGGAACATCTTAATTCTTTAATCAAAGGAAGAAAAAGCATATTAAATGGCATAAACCCATTGCATTTATTTAAATCTAAATTAAACATTGATAGGATGGACATAAAAGAGAAAACTTCCACGGTGTTCTCAATAAATTCATAAGTCCAATAAAGCAACTCAGTCATTTGCTTGAAGAAGATACCTTTTCTTTTGGCAAATAAAGATCTGCAGAGTTTCAGCCCAAGGACCATTTAGCCATTTGGCTTTTAATTATTCTGTATATATATGTCAAAGAAAATTATATCTCTGCTTACAATATATAACTCTTCATACAAAATGAGAAAAGTTCAATATAGTGGCGTACGATTATTGCATTAGTAGTGTTCTCTATAATGGCTTTGCTGCAGGGAGTGTCCCAATGAAGGGAGGAAGGCCCCCTGAAATCGCCAAGTGGGTTTTTGGCTTTGTGTGGGAATGAATTCGAGAGCGAGCCAGCTAGTGACAGAAAGTTTATTGAGAGAGACAGAGAACAGATCCTACTCCATAGACAGAGTAGGGGTTCTCTCCTAAGCAGGAGGGAGACTCCTTGTGGGACAATGATACTGTTTTTTTTTTTATTTCAGAATTTTACGAGCGTACAAGCGTGTAGTTTACATATATTGCATTTACACCACCCGAGTCAGAGCTACAAGCGTGCGCATTCCATACAGCGCACACCACACCCATTAAGGTGTGTATTTACCCTCCCCCTCCTCACCCTGCCACCTGCCTGACACCCGATGAATGCTACTTCCATATGTGCACATAACTGTTGATCAATTAGTACCAATTTGATGGTGAGTCCATGTGGTGCTTGTTTTTCCATTCTTGTGATACTTCACTTAGTAGAATGGGCTTGAGCTGTATCCAGGAAATACAAGAGGTGCTAGTTCACCATTGTTTTTTGTGGCTGAGTAGAACTCCATGGTATACGTATGCCACATTTTGTTAATCCACTCATGTATCGATGGGCACTTGGGTTATTTCCACATCTTTGCAATTGTGAATTGTGCTGCTATAAACATTCTAGTGCAGATGTTTTTTTATAGAATGTCTTTTTTCCTTTGGGTAGATGCCCAGTAGTGGTAATGTTTTTATGTGTTCAAAAACCCCGTTAGGAAACAGTTGTATGTGACCAGCATTGTCTTGTGGTCAGGCCATAAAACTTAATTATAAACTGTTGTCACAGAAAGGTAAACACAAACAGTTTGTAAGGCGTCTGGTTTAATAATTCATCCATCTTCAGGTAGTCCTGGGCTGGTGACTTGCTGACAACTTGTTTAGGGTAGTCAGGGTCTGGTATTAGCCAAGATGGCTGTACTTAAGCTCTCTAGACCTTTGTTTTCTACCTTATCCCTACATTAGCTTCTTTCATCCCACCATCTGCTGAAAGTGAATCAGGAGGGGAACCTGGATCACTTGGGAGCTTCCAATCTACCCAGTCTCTTCTGATTTCTCTCAGATACTTGTAAGCAGAATTTGAACCAAATAATCTCAGTGAAGCATTCTGCTTATTCAGTTCTGGCCAAATTACCTTTATTTGCCATTATATCTAGTTCATACTATTTCTTTCTTAGAGCATGGGTCAGGAGACAGTTCACAACCTGGCTTTAGCTTCCATTACATTTAAAGATTTCAGGAAAGTAAAATTTTTTTCCCAATTTTTCAAGCTTAAGTACTTAGCTTCCCAGTACTCATTTTTCAAGGGAGCAATAGCCAAATACTGTACAAGTTTTCACTGTTTAAAATTTCCTGTAGCAGTATAGTGCCATACCACTGCTCTGGTTATTTCCATCCTACTTCCCATTTTCCACAGAATAAGCTCCATGTTCCGAGGAAGAACCAGATCAGAGAATAGGCATCATTCCTTTTGAGAGTTATACATAAGTACATGACTTTCAGATACACAACGTATCAGGATTTGCTTGCTCAGTTTTAGTTTTGTAGGTCCTCTTCTGGTATTATTTGTATCTGTTTTGGCCTTTAATTTCCGCTGAACTACTAAAGGATTAGATCCAATTCTTAGCGCTTGATGTATTTTCTCCCTTCCAGACCACATGGAATCTATTTTTCTCTTGTGAGTCCCTCTTGTGGAGGCTTTAACAGTTGGTTAGTGTCTTGCCTTGTCTGTCTTCTTCTTGCTATCGCTGTGCACAGCTGTGAGTTGTCCGATGTGCCTCTGGAGAACAACCAAAAAAAAAAAGGGAAAGAAGGGAAAAGGCTGATGTTGATGGTGCAGTGACATATGGATTGATAGTTCCTGCCTTTGCTAACATTGTGGTCTCAGGGGTGCTTGAGGGGACTTTAATCTTCATCAATTTCCCCAAACCATCTCATGAGCACATCAAATCTAAGTAAAAATAATGGGTGTGCTATGAAAATGTAAATTTAAGACAAGCCTTCTGGCTTCAGTTTCCAACTGGAATGATTCTCCTAAGCTCCTCCTGTATAGATATTTTGGAGCCTCTGCTGCCTGGCAACTCCATCGGTTTTATTTGTTTGGGTCAGTTTTACAGTTTCTGCAGAACTGGACGTGTGCCACTCAAAATAGTCCTGGTTCCATTCACACACGTGATATGATTTCTGGGCCAACTGCTTGCAAGTAGTGAAGGGATAACAAGGCAGTGATGGGCTGATGTGCACTCGGTAGAGAAAGGCTGGTGTTGACTGTTGCCATGGCCACACTGACTAATGCAGTGGTTCCCAACCCTTTTGGCATCAGGGACTGTTTTCATGGAAGACAATTTTTCCAGGGACTGGGGAATTGGGGCGATGGTTTTGGGATGATTCAAGCACATTACATTTATCGTGTACTTCATTTCTATTATTATTACATTGTAATATATAATGAAATAATTATGCAACTCACCATAGATTGAAGACCCCTGGACTGGTGGGTACAGAAAGTAGGTAGTTAATATTATAGTGTCATTTGTTGAGTAGAATAACCATCACCTACCTTTGTCTAGGTTGTCTTTAATATGTCCTGGGATCACTTGGGTTATTTTTCTGGTTAGAGAGACCAATTTATTAGCTCTGAGAGCTTGTTGGAGATGCCATGCTAGGAAAGTAGACAGCTTCCAGTTGCGTGTGTGTACTCATGTGGGATAAGTATTTGAAATAGGTCTCAGACAGCTGTGACTCTGTTCACTCTACAGCACTGCTTCCTGACCTTGCCTGTATGTTGCAATAATGATGCTTAGGTCTTGCCTCAGAGACTCTGAGTTACTGGTATGGAATGTAGCCAGGGTGTTAGAGTTTTAAAAGGTCCCCAGGTGATTCAGATGTGCAGCCAAGTTTGAGAACTACTACTCTAGAAGGTACTAAAATTTTTAAGATGTGGTCCCTGCTTTTAAGGAAATCACAGTATACATATGCCAAAGCAAAATTACATTGTAAGTAAAATAACAGGGTAAGAATGAAATAACAATATAAAACTATGTAAGTAATGCTCAGTAACTTTGTTTCTTTTATTTAGGGTAGAACTTAAATGACAGAGTGTGAATTAAATTGTGCAGTGAGAGTTTCGATAGAAAATGGCAGCTGAGACTTCTGGAAAAAGAAACAATTGAACATACGCACCTACTTTTGTTTCCTCTCAAACACTACTAAAATGTCAAGGGATCATCTTTTGTAAAGCCCTAAATCCACAAGGCTGGGGAGAATGAGACTGGAGACAATCTGAACAAAATGCTGGAAGCCAGAAGGTGAAGGGCTTAGCAGCCTTGGGAAAACAGAATCTGGAGTGGGCAGTGGGGGCAGCCAGGAGCCAGTCTGGTTTGCATCAGAGAATTACCCAAAGGCTCCGGAACTGGAAATATCAAGTGCCTCTGGGAATTGGGATGAAGGGGGTGTGGCTCTAGAATAAGGAGAATTGGTTGAAAGCCTTTTTGAGAAGCCCTCAGATCTCCAGCTTCCCTCCACTACCTGGCAGAATCCTGGAGGTTAATTCTCCAAGGAGAGAGTACGATATATCTAGATGTAAGGGAGGCTGGGAAACATAGTCTTTATTTTGTGTGGATATCTGCTCAGTTAAAATGCTGGGGTTCTGTTACTGTAGAAGAGGGGAGAATGATTATTGGGGGACAATTAGCAGTTGGTACTATGCTTTTATGCACAGGTATTTGCTACATTAATATAATAATATTGATAATGATAATGGTGGTGATGATAATAGTAGCAGCAAACTCTTACAGTGCTTTTTACATCCCCGGCACTGTTCTTAGAACTTTACATAGTTTAACTCACCTAATCCTCACAATCCCACAAAGATAGTTATCTTATTACCCCACTTTGCAGATGTGGAAACTGAGGCACAAAGAGGTTAAGCAACTTCCTCAATGTCTCATAAGTAGAACCAGGCCCGAGACTTCATCTTTCTATGATTAAGCCTTTGAGAAGAACCTGGTTTCTAATTAATGTTCATTGTATTGGTTTTGTGTTTTCTTTGAATAAAATGATTTTACTGATATGTATCCTCAAGAAATACAAGGAGTTATTGCTAGTTTTATAAAACATTTATGTTTGTATAAATTTAAGTAGCATTAGAATACAAAATTTAATTTAACATTTGATGTCTATTATTTTTTTTCTGTTTAAAAGAGCTTCATACATTGTGAAGAATGTCACAGAGGGTGGCGAGTGGAGTGATTAAATTGATACTTTGGAACATTACTCTGGCCACAGCATGGGGGAACTGACACTAAAGGCAGGGAGACCAGAGGTGAGTTGTTGGCTGAGTCCAGGGTTTTTAAAACCTCAGTGTGCATCAGGAGCCCATGGAAGGCTTGTTAAATCATAGATTGCTGAATCCCACCCCCAAGATTTCTGATTCAGTAGGTCTGAGGTGGGGGTCGAGAATTTTTACATCTAAGAAGTTGCCAGATGCAGCTGCTGCTGCTAATCTAAGAACGACACTTTGAAAACCACTGCATCTGTCTGAGAGGTGATGAGAGTCTGAACTATGGCGGTGGAGGGAAGACGAGCCAGGAAGGTGCCAGCGATGAAGAGAGTCAGGGAGAATTGATAGGATTTATGATTCTTTGGAAGTAGAGGCAAATGGAGAAGAAAGGGTCCAGGGCAATAATGAGGGGTTAAATATTGAATAAAAGATATTGGACCATTACCATTGGGTTCTGCCATTAGGAGGCCATTGGTGACTTTATGACCTAAATAAAGCAATTTCCATGGACAAGTAGAGTCAGAAATAGATTAGAAAACCAAAGCTCCAAGGAGATAGATTAAATCCTGTAGTATCAAACAGAATCAATATAGATTTCCTTAATTCTGAAATGTTGGATTATACTCAGTACTTAGCTTATTTAGCTGGCCATCTGATTTGGGCCAAACTAAATTCTTCCATCATCTCATGCTTCATGATAATTTTTTTTGCTCTCCACTGACCTTTTGTTTAAAAATGGATCTGAAATTTAAAAAAAAGGTGTCTATATCCACTTTATTTCAAGTGAAACGCATCGTTCTGCATGTGTGTTTATTAGTTTCAGATCAGTGTAGAAACCTTTTTGCTTGCACTTTCTTATGTATGGTGACGTTTAAGCTCTGCCTGCCTCTAAGATCCTGCTTATGGATCCTCAAAATAACTAAGGTTTAAGACTTCAGAGCTGTCAAGTTCTGTTAGTTTAACTTTGAGGTTTCTCTAACTACTGTCTCTCTTGCGTTTATCATAGTTCATGCTCTCATTACTTTTGATCTGAATGATTGTAATAATTGTCATATGAGTCTTTGTTCTCACTGTCCTTCATAGTCTAGTTTATATTACATATACCTGTGAGATTAATTTTCCCCCAAAACAGCTCTGATCACAACACTTCTTTGCTTAAAATCTACTCCATGTTTAATGGTGAAGGCCAGTTTTCTTAGCTTAGTATAAGACTTTTGTTTCCAGCTTCAGTTTTCCCCCCATATTCTTGGCTGCACCCACACCACCCACCAGTGGTATCTAGTCTTCTCTGCCTTTGTTACACTGTGTCCACCCGTCAGAAAGCCCTGTCTCTGCTTCAGATTCAATATTTGCTTCCAGATTCTGCACATCTTCCTCACAGCCTTTGCCACCTAGAAGTAATTCCTTTTAATTGTCTTTGTCTGTTTCCATCTGGCACTGTCCCTATAACTCATTATATTTTTCTACCATGTATTTACATATATATACATATAGTTCATCTTCATATCTTCCATGATGCCCATAATGGTGCCGAACAAAGATTGATTGAATGGAGAATGGGAAGTCAGTTGTCATAATTTAGTGCAAATAAAGGAAATAAAGTGATTCATTTAACTGACACAGTAAGTGCATTGTGCATCAGCGAATGACTTCTAATGGAATTTTCTAAAGCTGCTGTGAGGGAAGGTGTACGGGACCTCTTCTAAGTATAGTCAATCAACTTTGTCATCTTTTTTGATTGTTCCCAAATCTTTTTTATTTAACTTACTTCTTAGTTTTTGATTGTCTTAGATATTTCAGTGAACTGATTACATGAGATGTATGTGAGATGTTGCTGTGTTTTGCTGTTTTTGACAAGCTTGTTAAGCATCACCTGGATGACACATGTGTATAAGCATATTATTCACATGTGAATTTACACTTTTTTTTTTTTTTTTACCTAAAATTGATATGGGCCAACTGTGTTTTCCACACAATGGAATATTAGTTAGATGGATTAATGGGTTTACTAGCCTGATTAATGATCCATACCAGTTACTTCCTGCTTTTTGATATATTTCATTGATGCATTTTCTGATTCTGCTTTTATTTACTAACTGGAATATAAACTAGAAAAATACTGTACACAAGCAATTGGATTGTAGAAGTGATGCGTTGGATTTGTTGGTTATAATTGATTTTAGAGGTAGAAACATCTAGAAGTAGCATAAGAAATAATAATGTTGTAAGTTATAAAAATTATAAAACACTTCAGATTTAGAGTAGAATGATGTAATTTAATTTTCAAAACTAACTTGTTTTCTCTTTAGCCAAACATCAGTCATTTGGGGGCTTTTAAATTGCATTATATTTGAGACCATATTAAGGGTTGTGATTATGGCATCTTTGTTTAGCTCTGCCTGTATGAGAGCCTTGAGTTAGTTCCAGTAGCAGTGAGACTCACAGATATTTTAAAAAGAGCAGATCAGATATAGCTAGGGAATGTTATTTACTTTCTGGTTAAAACTGATTCTTCATTCTCTTGCACTTTATTTTATTAATAGCTCTTCAGTTTGGACTTAGAATTCATTTAATGTCAACCCTCTCTTGTTTACAAGGGGGGAAAGCTCATTTATTTTTCATGCTTCTTTGTCATGTTGTTCTCTTTGCTTCTGAGAAAAGGGCACCAAGCTATTTAGATAGGGAAGGTTAGACTATTTATAAAGCTAGGCAGGTTAATTGAAATTGACAGCTTGGTAATGTCCTTCTTGGTGAATGACGCACATGGGTTTTAGATGATGTCGGCGTGCTGTTTTCACTTATAGTCGGGACTCAGCTGGAGGAATTTGTGTGCTTTGAGCTTTGGTGTTGACGTAGGTACTGGGTACAGATATGTTTTAGGAAACATCTCATTTCCATATAAATGAAGGAAGATTAAAAAGAAAAATTTGGATAGCTTGCCCTTAAATTCCAGCTGGTATCACGAGGATGATGAAAATACTTCTTTTGACTTTCTGGAAAAACAGCTTTGGTTGTATTCAAGCACCATGAAGTTGTTACAGGTTTATTTGGAAATATTTTTTGTATTTATTTATTTTTTTTGAAATCTGTTTACTCAGCATCATCTATGCATACGTTTATTTGAAAAATTACACTTTTATTGTGTATTTCTCCAAACTCCAACCTTAATCTCTTAATAAGTTTTAGATAGCTCCACTTAAGAAATTTATACAGTAACATCAATAAACTTGTCAATTTGATTTTAATAAAAGGTAGAAGAACCAAATAATTTGTTTTCTTTCTTACGTGACACAATTGTGGTTCTTTCTTTTTTAGGGACACAGTAACTATGAGTTTCACTGAAATGAGATTTTGTTTTCCTTTTCAAGTATTCCTTAAAGGAGAGTCTAACTTAGGCTTAAATAGTCACTTAAAGGGGAGTCTAATTTAAGCTTAAATAGTTGTATAGTACATATTCCCTAAAACCCAAATGTTCAGATTACAGTTATTTCATTCACAAGATAATTTCACAAGGAATTTTATCTCCTAAAATCATATTGATCACAAAATCATAAAATCATGCTCAGAAACAAAATTTCAGCTTACATAAGGTGTCCAAACATCAGAGGTTGATTTATTACTCATTATCATTTGCCTTCTGTGGGTCCATAGCCCTCATCAAAGCTATCGCTGGATAGTTTCTGATGATGTCTGGGGCTCTGGGAATGCTGAGTTGGTCCTGTACTGCCAGGTTTATGCGGTACCTTTGTGATCATCATCTCTGTCACACGGCCTTACTCAAATGTTATAGCAAACAACACACAGCACATAGCTCAGGGACACTTGAGGGAAATAGTATGGAGCAAGGGCTTCTAAGTGGCTGCTTGCTTGAAAAGAACTGAAATCTATTAAAATCAGCTGTCCCTCATTTCCAAGCAGTGCATTGGGGGGCTTTGGGCCCCCTTAAGTTCAATCCTTGACTTTTGCATAGTGTCAGAGTTGCTGCAGATACACAGCTGCAGTAGCAGCATTAGTTCTTTAATCCAGGAGTTGCCTTTAATCTTCAACCCTTGATTCTTACTCTTTGGATATCTTTCTTGCAGGTTAGCAGTGGCCAGTCCTCTTGTTTACAGTCCCACTCTGTCCAGTGGCAAACCTCGGGATCTTAGGGTGAAGATCACTGAATATGAGCCTCTGCAATGCCTATTCATGGTCTTGCTAACGCAACAAGATTTTGGTTCCTAGTTTAGAATGGCCCTTCCACCATGGCTGAACTTCCTTCCTCACCCCACCTTTCACCTCAGATAGAGAGACAATGCTTATTGTTGAGTAACTCTAGGGGCCGTAGACATCCTCTGCTGGGGTAGATAGAAGTTGAGGAGGATCATGGTGCAGTCAGTG
>NW_012147952.1:8845462-8874884 GCF_000956105.1 Propithecus coquereli
TATCTATTTAATTATTTCCCTTCCCCTCCACCCCTTTTTTTCATAAGAGTGGATTATATAAAAACAACCTGTACTGCCAGTGATCACTTAGTTTGATTCACAAGTTTGGAGATTTTACACACATTTTAAAGATAGAAACATGTATACATTTCCACAGGGTAACAGTGTTAACATTTCTGCAGAGTAACAGTGTTGTCTTGTGCAATTTACTATTGAATCAAAGTTAAAAAGTCTTTAAAAATATATTCTTAATTAAGAGTTTTCTTGGCCACTTTTATCACTGTTTTCTTGTAAAGATGCCTTTTATTTTATTTCATTGTTGTTAATTAGGTCATGCACTCTGAAGGTTTAAAGTAGCCATTTTATTTGCTTTAGCTTTTTGGACAAACATCTGAGGGAATTTTAGGGCATTGTCCACAAAGACTTATTGCATTCAGATTAAATGTTTAAAACTATTTTAACTATCTGTGGTTGTGGTACCAGATAATTAAGATCTAAATGGATATATGTTAACATTAATGAGTTGAGCAGTTTGCAACAGACAATTTAGGGAAGAGGTTTCTCCAGGCAAGGGCAACAAGTGTTGATTAGGGCGCCAAACTGCCAGTTTCTGGCTGTTGACTTTGGGCAAGCCATTTAAATAAAGCCAGTTTCCTTATTTGAAGACTGTGGGGCTGGTGACAGATCTTCAGTAGTGCTAGGATTTTGTGATTCTATAATTAGTTTCTCTGCTTGCTACCTTTTCATGCCCAACCATAATTTTTATAGATTATTGTTATCATATTGATTTCTCTACACTTGGTTTCTACTTTTCGATTTATTTAAAGGACATGTTTTTACCCTTTGGGAAATCTTTTGTGTATATAACCTTGAATTTCTTTTTTTCCCCACAGTAGTAAAATACAGGAATGACGCTATAGTCTCTTTAATTTAGAAATTCATGTAAATGAAAGATTAATTTACCTGATAACCATGTAATGTTGTTGTCTTTAAATTTTCTTTTTTTGAATGCTTGGTTTTCTGGAGCTTAGTTCGTTTTTTTTGAAGAGGGTGGTTACTAAAATAGTGCTTTTAAATAATTGTCATACCCTCTATGTGCAATTTAATTTTAAAAATGCTTTTTTCCCAACTTATTCTTAAATAGAATTTTTGGTTCTAAAACTGAACAGTGGAATCTATTATTTTATTTGGTATTATTTTTCCCTTTGATATTCTTTCTAGAGAAAAAATACTGTTTCTGGTATTAGCTAACCCTATGTGTCTATGAATGTATTCTGGGAGTTTTCATATTTTCTATGACATTTAAAATTTGAGATTTTGATATCAGTGATAATCTGAAAAAATAATTTCAGCATACTCCAGGTCATCTGAATCATCTGCAATATAAGCAGATATTACCACATGGTAAAATTAGTGTTGGTGTTTATTGTTGTATTCATGCTATGTGAAGGCCAACTACTTCATGTTGTCTGAAGTCTATGAAGGTTTCACTGAGATCCAAATAACAAACAGTGCTAGGAGCATCCCTGCATGCAAAACTCAAAAGAGCCTGCATTATAGAGATAACATTCAAGTTGCAAAACAGATGATTTTACAGATTCCGTTTTTTAATATAGCAACTTGGCAACAGTTCATTAGCAGTAAATATATCAGTAAGTACACACTATAGAATTTTCTATTCAACTGATAATTGAATAGTCCCACATTTAATGCAGATTTCAATATGGTTATGATACCAACCTTATCTTTAAATGACTTCCTTAAAATTAGCATTCAAGGAATTCTTGGTGGTAGTTTTATTTGGTATAAAGTCTGATTGTCCTCAATTGGTTAAGGAAGCCATGAGATTATAAATACTGTTTTGTGTAGTGCATTTAAGTGAAAAGGCATTCTTTTCATTAGAATGATTAAAGTAAAAACAAAAACCCAGAAAGATTAAATATAGAATCGGACTGGAAGCTTCATTGGTGTTGTTATTTCAGCAGAAAACCATTGTTACACTATATTTTTTACTGTTAATTTGTTAATTTTGTTAATTTCATATGTATTAAAATCACATTAAAACTGGTTTAAGTTGACATTAGGAGTGTAAGAAAAATTCCTTTAAGAGTTATCCATCTGGTATTTAGTTTGAGAAATCTTGGTCTATGATATTGAACATTATTCTATCATAATCATGATGGCTAACCTTTGCCAGATGTCCCCCATTTTATTTTCTGTGAGTTGCTTAAAATTAAGTGACTCTTTGCCTCTTCTGTCATTTTAAAAGTTAATATCTCTAAGTATGGCCACTTGAAATATAGCCATGAAGTAAGTGATCCACTGATATGTTTGTGAATAATTGGAGTTTTAAAATATTATGATTTGGCCTGATTTTTAGTTTCCTTGATATTGACTATTATTTCTATTTTAATATTATTATTTTGGTCATTTTTTATTCATTCATCCATACAACAAATATTTTTAAAATTCTATGTGCAAGGGACTAGTCTAGGTACTAGAGATGATTGAATATAGTTCTCATCTTTATGTTCAGGTGAGTCTGTAATCTATGCTGCCACATTTTCCTATTACTTAAATGAAAAATATCATGTATATATTACTTAGTACATATCTATTTCAACTATTATCTGCCTTGTCATATCTACAAATCTTCCTACTTGGTGGGACATTACCACATTATGATTATTATAGACATAAATATCTTTTTAGTCCAAAATGATGGGTCTTTTAAGCCTGTTTCTTCAAGTAATTGTATTGAATGACTGCTGAATTCAAGACCTTGTGCTAGGTACTACTGCATGTCCAAAGATGAATGAGACATAGTCTGTGTTCTTGGGAGAGAAACTTACAAATTTTAATCTAGTCATTGAGTCTTTGGAACTGATTCGGGCTTTGCTGGATGTGGGCATTGTTGCATCTGCACCCATAATTATAGACTCATTGAACAGAGGCACTTTTATGTTTAACAAACATTCATTCAAAAAACATTTACTAAGGATATACATTTGTTCCTGGTTGATTTTTATCTTCCTTAATTTTTCTCTCTTACCCATTATGATGACTCAGATCTCTTGCCTAGGAGTGTTCAGAATAATAGAGGTACGATCTACAGGACAAGGTTCATAAGTAGCCCTTTCTAACCAATGTTTCCTAGAGGTAACCATTTGAAGAATGTTATTGTTGTAAGATTATTGTAAATATAGGTAAACTTCTTAAATCTGGAACCTTGGAACCTGGCATATTCTGGAACCATAGAAATAGTGCTTCTCTCAAGTGAAAGTGGAATTGGACAGAGGGATATGTCCTGAAGGACCAATGAACAGGACCAATGACAGCCTTGGCCAACCTTGTAGGAAGGCTGCAGTCACAGTGATCCTTCTGAATTGTCTCTAGTTGGGCTGAGATGACCAGGCCTTTGTACTTGTGCAGTGATCAATCAATGGTTGGGGGCTGCCAAGCACTGCCTGGAGGTTAGGAGGTTCACTGCGGCTGGAACAGTCCCTGAAGGGGCTGGCAGCTGATGTGTGTCAGCCAATAGCATTCTTAACAACTGGGGCAAAAAGCTGTGTGATCCTTACAAGTGGGTGAGCTTGGCTGTGTGCATCATAGTGTTCACCCTAGGCAGTAAACTGTGACCAATGGCAGGATTGCTTATTCAACTTTTTTTTCATTTTCTAGCTATAGATTATAAGTAGACTAATTTAAGATGCTAATAAGTGGTAGATTAGGTATGGGTAAAAGGAGCATTTTATTTTTCCCTTATTACTTTCCACTTAGGTGTTAATATTACTTAACTCTAATAATAGGGTGACTATAAGTCTTGGTTTACAGTCAAATTTGCCTAGAACTACCCAGTTTAATTCTGTTGAGAATCAATTAGTATCTGTTAATTATTTTTAGTAACTCTTAACACTCTCAGGGGTATCCCAGTTTGGTGGATAAATTGTGTAGTTTCCTTACCTAGTAATTTTTTTTGTTGTTTGCATATTCTTTAAGAGTTTTTTTGGCCTATTTATCTAATGAATGGAATATTCTATTTTCGACTTTTTGTTTTAAGAGGCAGAAATGATCTTCTGGATTAGCTTTGTATTTTGGGTTTAGTCATCCCTAAAACAAATGCTTTTCTTCTGATTTAAGCAGCTGAGAGGAAAAAAAAAAAGAGAGAGATAAAACAAATGCTTTTCATCTTCATCAAATTTTTCATCACCTAACTTAAAAACGTTTTGAAATCATAACATATCCCATAAAGTCTATGACTAAAATTATTGGTATGTATTGTTTATTCTTCTCCCCACTGTTAAAATTGTACCTATAATGACTTTTACTTTCCTTGTTTATTTTGTAGCTTAGTCACAAATATTTATGTCCTTATTTATTTTTCTGCTCAGGGAATCTGAGACTCTAGCTGTTTGCCCCATGGAGTTAATCATTTTCTGGAAGGATATTCCAACCTATTCAAAACTGAGTCCTGAGGAAATACAAGTTACTTAGAGAGGGGCAGTTTTAAGCTTGCTTTTTCAGAAATTTTTATGGGAAAAAGAAAAAATTAATTCTACCCCAGGTAGACTTAATAATTTGCAGGGTCAATTTGTTCACAAGTAAAACTCTAAAACTAGTTATGGATTCTGAAAAATGTCCAGAGACAGAAGAGATTGAGATTTTTCTTAACCTACCCGGAGGTAATTGGCTGTTACCTTAAACCATCTTATGGCTTCTTCTTTCCCTAATTGTGGTTTCTTTGCCCTCTTTTTGCTGTTTCTGGTCTACAAATGTGGCTAAGTGTTGGATAGGGAACAGGGTACACTGGTGGACTCAGTTTTGCCCACCTTTAATTCTTCGGCTAGAGAATTCAATTGCTAGTTTTATTTTGAAGTTTGGCAGTATGTAGTGGACAATATCTTTAACAGTGCATGCCAGTGATGTACAACTTCTTAATCATGCTCTCCTTACAAAAGAAGAACACTGTTAGAAAGTGGTGATGTGATTTTATGTTTGATCTTCAACAAATGAGAAATTGAAAAGACAAACCATCTGGCATTCTACACATAGTTTCGTTGTCTTGAGCAATCATGAAGTTATGCAAAGATACAGCCTAAAATTTTTAAGCAGGAGTAGCAAAATATAAGAAAATGTCATGTTTTATGAATTTTTTTCTTTTATTCTAGTTATCTATACTGTGTATAGCAATAAGTTTGTCTAAAATGTTAATTCAATTTTATTCAGTTATCTAAGATTTAGAAGAAGTAATTTGGATAGTTTTTACTTTTTTTCTGACCCAGTCAAAGCTGTTTGGCATTGAGGAACTATTTCAGAATAGGCATAGTTTTTTCCTTCATATGAGGTCAAAGCCACAAGCCACCTAAGTAAACATTTGTTGAGTTTTATTTATATCAATAGCACTTTGATATAGTGCTCCTTGCAACTTTCTTTGAGCTTCAGAAACTTATTGTGTCACTATAGACTTCAGCTGCTTTTTAAAGATATGAATTTCAACTAATCCTATATTTTAGTTATCATTTAGAGGCATGTTTTAAACCATCATGTATTTCAGGGATATCCAGTTTACATACGAACTGAGCTAAAGCATGTAGTTTGTGTAACATTATTATATTATCACATACATACTACTTAATAGTAATGAATTTGAGCAATTTGGTTCCAAGTAGCCAAAAGCTGAGTTCAATCATCTCAGAAAGTAGAAAAAGACTTATAAAGTTGATTTCTAAATCAAAAGATATTAGCTCCCATTATCTAATTTATCCTTTCAAAATAAACATTTATTCAACACTTTTAATGTGCCAAGTGAGTGCTAAGCACTAACACTATCCTTCCTTGTCATCTGTGGACCCTGGGCCAGTCCTCTTTGTCCTAGCCTGGCTCACTGTCATTCTTTCCACTGGCTCACTTGTCCCTTCTGTTGGTGTCCACATGGATGGTCTTCCCAATATTCTGGCTTCTCAGTTTCTTATTCTTCTCTTCTCTGGTGTCTTGTCCTCCATCCTATGTCAGCCTCTCATTCTTAGAGTCATACTTTTGAAATTATCAGTGACTGCAGTCTCTCCACAGTCTCAATTTGAAGCATCCCTAACTCTGACCACCACCTTGAACCAAGGTGGTGGTGGTGGTCTCTCTCCAGCTCACTGCTTCTAGTTATCTCCACTCCAACAATCTTTTGATTTGCTTTGTTCCTAAAAATCTGTGGATTTCACCACCTTGTTTCTGTCTCTCAATCCCTGAGGACCTTTCTTCCTTTTATACGCAGCTTAAATTCCATGTTAATATTTGCTTGGCACAGTCTAGTTGTAGTTAAACCCATCTCTTTGTCTAACTCCTAAATCCCTGAGCTAAATGTCACAGGAACAAAACATGCCAATCATGCCAACTGGTCTTAGTTTAAGTTCAGGGTAGTAACCTTCAGGGGCTACTCATGTTGTCTGCCATCATGCTGTGTGTTCCTGGTCCATTCAGTCTTCCATTTTCCTGGATGACCATTTCATACTTTCTTTTTTTGCCCCCTCAAAGCTGCTTCCCCTCTCCTTACTTTTAACTAATAATCTAGTTTTGTATTTTATTGAAAAGGTAGATGCCACTAATAGAGGACTTGGACAAGCTCTCACCACCACATGTATTCATACACCAGCATCAGTGCCCGTATACTCCCTTCCCTCCTGTACTCTGAATGAGTGCAAGGCTTCCTATCAGCCCCTCCGCACTAGACCCCTTCTTCCCCATCACCTTTTCAAAGACATGGTTCCAGTCATTATTCCTCTTTTCTATTTCATTAATTTTCTCAAAATGATCAATTTCCTATTCTTTGATGATCAAATCCCATCAGCCGGCAAATACGCTGTTATTTTTTCTGTCTTGGAAAATCCTGCTTGACCCCACATTCCCTGCAGCCAGTCACCGTTCCCTTTCCCTTCTCTCCTTTGCAGCACAGTTTCTCCACATACTTGTCATTACTCACCGTCTTCAGTTTCTCTGCTCTCATTCTCACTCGAAGTCACTGTAATTCAGCTTTTTCTTTACTCCCTTTTTCCCACTGTGCAGCAACTGTCATGTCAAGGTCACCAATGATAAAATTCTCAGCCCTCATCTCACTCTCTGATAGCAGCGTAGGACACAAGTTAATCACCTTCTTTTTGGAAATACTTTCTTCTCAGACAGTACTTTCTTCTCGTTTTCCTCCGAACTGGCTTTTTTATTTCTTCTCGACTTCACCTGCTGTTTTCTTAACCTTGGAGTATCCAAGACACACCCTTAGATCTCTTCTTTTCTCTCAGAAACTTACTAACTTACCCATTTAAATTTGCTAAGTTTAATCTAACCCCATGCTTCTTCACAGTTCACTTTCTCAGTTACTCACAACTCTGTTCTTCAGGTTATTCGTGCCAAAAGCCTTTGAGTCATCCATACTATTTCTCTGACTCACTCCCCATCCGTTTCATCAGCAAACCCTATTAGCTCTATCTTTAGAATTATGCAGAGTCTCATGCTTTTTCTCTACCTTCTCTGCTATTATACATCATTACCTGTCCCTGGGATTATTGCAGTGTCCTGTAATCAGTCTTGCTGTGTCTACCCTTGCTACTGACAGGCTATTCACAAAACATAGCCAGAGGGATCCTGTCGAAATGCAACTCAGACAATGGCATGACTTTTCTGGATGAATTCCTGTTACTCTCACGCACCTGCTTTCTGACTCATTCTTACAGTAAAAAGAGTGTTTACAATGTCCTACCAGGCCCTGCCTGATCTCTGTTACCTCCCCATGCCACCCTCTTAACTCTTCTGACTTTATCTCCTACCACCACTTCTCTTACTCTGTTCCAGGCACTCTCAACTCCTTGCCTTTCCTCAGATGTGCTAAACATGATCTTCTCCCATGGTCTTTGCACTTGCTGGTCCCTCTGCCCCGAACATTTATTCCCTCAGATAGATGCATGGCACACTTATTCATTTCTTTCAACTTTTTATTTAAATGTCACCTCTCAGTGGCACCTCCTCGATCTCCCTATTTAAAATCACAGTAGTTCCTCTCCCCCATCAACTACTCCCTGCTTTATCACTAACACACTATATATTTTACTCACTTATTTTATTTTCTGTTTCCACTGACTAGAATGTAAGCTTTATAAGGACACAAATTTTTAAAATTTTGTTTGCTGCTATTTCTAGCACTTAGAAACATGTCTATACAATATTAAGTACTTTATAAACATTTGTCATGTGACTTATTTTAGTCTTTTTGGTATCATGCATCTTCTGTTATAGACAAGAAATGGAGACATAGGGAGTTTAGTAATTTGTGGAGATAACACTTAAACCCAGGTCTGTCTTTTCTCATAATACAATCACTGCATGTGTTAATTCATCTATCAGGACACCATCACATTAATTGCATTATAAGGTGGAGGAAGTCATCAATATTTTTTTATTTTTTGTTACATGAAGTGTGAGAGAGAAGGAAGTCAATAATATTGTGCATTTAATTTGTGTTCTTACCCTCAATCAGTATCTGGGAGAAAATAGAAACAGATTTTTAACATTTAGTTCATGTTGAGGCACTTTCTGTTAGATCATGGAAACTGATTAGAGAGGCTTGTTAATCTATCTCATCAAACCAAACATGTTTTGGATTAAGAGAGTTCTGAGAACTCAACTGTTCTGTCTTATAGTAGCAAAAAGGCTGTATTTTCTTATCGAGATGAAAAATATCTGAATCCCATAAACTTGAAGGAGCACGGAATAAATAACGCTGCTTGTTTGGTTAAGGCCTTCAGGTATTGCTGGGATGTGGATTCCGCAGGAGGCAGCTGGCATTTATGTTCATTTTCTACCACTGAATTGTTCTCAGTTCAATGGAATCACAGATTTTCAAAAATTATCAAGCTGCTTGTAGTCAAATAGGGAATTGATGAGGAATAGAGGTCACAATTTCAGAAGATAGTCACAGATCATGATGAGTATGAATCATGCTTTAAGTTTTTGCAGCTGCTTTTAGAGTCGCAAACTACAGGATGTGGCTAGTCGACATTTCCTAACACCTGCCCCGTTTTTGGTGCATTTTCAAAGGGAATAATTGAGCTAAAAGTTAATTCTATGTACCAAGAAGAACTGGTACCCCTGGATTATGGAAATGAAATATGAATACCAGATCTGTCCCAAAACGTTTGGTTGTATGGCCAGACCGTGGCCATTATTTGTGTCTACCCAAATCCCTGAAGTTAGAATTTTTAAGGAAATGCTGGTATTAGCTGAGAGATGGTGAAATTTCAAGTGAGAATTGAGTTATACACTAATAAAGTTATCATGTAAGTCATGTAATATAATGTTTGAATGGAATGTCTAAGGTGTTTGTCAAGCTCCTCTAATTCGAAGAGTCTCAAACTCCAAATTCTGTCTCCTCTGTGGTGGGCACAGCTGGAATCTCTGCTCTGCTCTTTCAGTGTCCAGAGGTTATTTGCTGCCAGGCTTTTGGAGTATCCTGCAGGCATAGGTGTCACTGGAGATTCGAGCAGTTTATAAACAGATTTTGTGACGTCCCCACATGATGCCCTTCTTTTGGGGATTTAGTCCTTCGATGTTTAGCCACTGGCAGGCCCAGACTCTCTTCTTTGACCCCTTGGGCCCATAAGACTGAGCTTGTTTGTTTGAATTCTTGCTGTCCTGACACATACACTGGGAGTCCTCAGGGACATGCCTTGTAAATTCATGCTCGTCCACTCGCTCCCCTTCTTTTAAGGGTGAAGGCCCCTCCGTTTATGCTTACTTTCGGCCCTTCAGTACCTTTAAGTAGTTGTTCATTACATTTTGCCCAGAGTTTATAATCATTACGTGTGGGAAGGCTAGTCTGAAAGAAGCAACTCTGCCATTACCTTCAGAACCTCACTAAGTTGTAACGTACAGTTTTTCATTATTATTCAGTTTAAAATACTTTTTAATTTCATTACAGTTTCTTTGAGCTATGAAGTATTTAGACATATATTTTAATAGTTTTCTAGCATAAGGATTTTCTAATTATCTTTGTTACTGATTTCTAGCTTAATTCCACCATGATCAGAGAATATGCCCTGTATGATTTTAATCTTTTATAATTGGTTGAGATTGGATCTGAAGCCCAGTGTATGGGCAATTAACGTCGGTGTTTTCTGTTTACTTGAAAAGGATTTGTATTCTTAGTTGTTGGGTGCAGTGTCCTGTCTATGTCAGTTAGCTCATGTTTATTAATCATATTTAAATCGTCTATATTTTTTACCCCCCTCTTTTTTTGATGTGTGTTTTCTGTCAGTTATTAAAACTGGTTGTTAAAAATCTCCCACTATGTTGTGAATTTGTCCATTTCTCCTTTAGTTGTGTTAATTTTTCCCATTTATTTGGAGCCCATCGTTAGATGAGTTTAAATTTAGAATTGTTATGTCCTTTTTCTGACTTGAACACTTCAACAGTATCAGTTTTCCCTCTTTATCTCTGGTATACCTTTTCCCTTAAAGTCTACTGTGCTATTAATATAGTGGCATCAGCTTTCTTCTGGTTAGTTTTTCCATGGTATATTTTTTTCCTTCTTTTTACTTAGAATTTTTCTTTATAGTTTTCTTTTGAGTAATTGTTTTTTTTATCCAAGTGTGACAATCTTTCTTTTAATTGGAATGTTTAGATTACTTACAGTTAATATGAATATTGATTGCATTTAAATCAACCATCATACTATTTATTTTGTTTCCTTCACCTGTACTATATTTCTCCATCTTACCATTACTAGTTTACTGAATTTTCAAATGTATTATGTATTACGTTACTCTCATTTGCCATATTAACATTCTTTTCATTTTCTAGGAAAAGATAGAGTTTTTAACACTCCATTGTGCGAACAAGGAATTGTTGGATTTGGAATTGGAATTGCAGTTGCTGGTGCTACTGCCATTGCAGAAATTCAGTTTGCAGATTATATTTTCCCTGCTTTTGATCAGGTGAGTGCATCATATTTTACTCTAAATGAGCATTTCTAAGGTGGTTCAGTCTATGAAGTGTTGAAGTGTTGCCTCCACCCTCAATCCCCCTATCTTAGGAATGTTTTGAGCTGGTGTAGTACAGTTATCACTTTGTTATGAGAATATAGGTAAAGATCTAATAGAATGGTTTACGAAAGTGGGTGGGAAAGGAAGGGCTCATTGTGACGTGTCCCTTCTTTCTGTCTCCCGCCCAGATTGTCAATGAAGCTGCCAAGTATCGCTACCGCTCCGGGGATCTTTTTAACTGTGGGAGCCTCACTATCCGGTCCCCCTGGGGCTGCGTTGGCCACGGGGCTCTCTATCATTCTCAGAGTCCTGAAGCGTTTTTTGCACATTGCCCAGGAATCAAGGTATCCTCATTTGTGTACTTCCTTTGATCTCTGTTTGATGTTTCCATTTTGGTTGATTCTATTAGTATTAACTAATATGCTTATCTAGAGGAAAACAAACAGGACTTCTGGAATTTATGTGAATTTAACTGTATTTAAGAGAGGGAGGTTAGCATTTGTTTTAAATATACCAAGACCCAGTTTTATAGAATGTTCTTTTTGAAGCAGCACTGGTTTGATGCTGGCATTAATTAACTTCAGAGAGTAAGACTGAGAACATAGTTGGTTTCTCTTCTCTGTCTTTCAAAGCTTTATGTTTTTTATAATCAGTCTTTCTTACCTGATTCTGGGGTGATTTTAATAAGTCTACTGTTTAATCCGTATTTGCCTCAGAAGTATGGGACTTTTGCTATCAGTCCATTTCTTGTTAAATAGACCGAGAGAAAACTGTTACCTAGATGTGTTTTTCTTCTGTCTAGAATAAGGTAATGCTTACTCAAACAATTAATTTTGAAGCATCTTCCCTTTATAGCCTACTTTCCCAATAGCTTAGGTCTCTTGATAATAAAAATGCTTTCAGTATTTTATATCTTAATTTTTTATGTTATCATCTTTTCTGTTTACTGAATAAGCTTTTTAGGGAATCATAGAAATCCACAGATATGTCAATCCAGAAACGTATGTTTGTTTTTTGACCACATGGATTGGTTGTGAACGTGTGTCTATGTTTCTTATTCTTATTTTCTTATTTGATTTTTTCTATTAGATCAAAGTCATAAGGTTTTTCTTAGTTGAGTAGAAGTTGCCTGACATTTTAACATAAGCTAGAAGTGGTAGGTTGGGACAGAAGCCACATTTGAGGCAATAGTTATTTTTGTACTTGAGCCGAACATTGATTCACATTTAATGTTTATAACATTACTCAGTGTTTTTAAGAACAGAGCTTTACTCTCAATCCCCTACCTTCTCTTTCCCACCTTTTTCTCTCCTCTACTTTCTCTTACTTTTTTTTTCCAGCCCAACTGAAAATATACTTAAGGTATAAAAGGCTAAAAATAGATATATGAAGAAAGAAGATAAAGAGAAACTAAAAAGTGGGGACATAAGATGAAGACATTGTGTGATATAGTTATTATGTGTTCAGAAGTCTATTTACAGAAAATAAAATAGTGACATTTGTGCTATTTTATTTTTAAAATAACGAGCCTTCAATAAAAATGGCATAAAATGACTTTGAAAGCAAGTGTAGTTTGCCTCAAGGAATCTTATTTGAGTCTTTGTGATAAATTCATGTTTATTTTAATGATCACTCTTTCTATGTAATACTTGTCTTTATACAGTTATTCTCCAATCATTAGAAATTAGGCACAAGTTTGGTTTGAGGCAATATGGTACGGAAGTTAAGAGCTTTGGCCTTGGTATTAGTCAGAATTGGGTGGGAATCCCTGGTCTAGCAAACAACGTGACCTTAGACAACCTACTTGATCCCTCTAAGCCTAGGTCTCTATTCTAAATTGGGGAAAATAAAAGTAGCTACCTAGTGGGGTTGCTATGAATAGTAAATCAATTAATCCACACACAGTACTTGGCCAAGTTAACACATGTACCTCCTGCTGTCAATTATCATCTTCCTCATCATCACTCTCATTCTCAAAAAGGTCCTGGAGCTCTTTTCTGTCAAGCAGAAGTGTGGAGTATCTATACTTTTCTTTTTGCTCTGCCATAACTGGACATTATGGTGCCTGGATTATAAAATTCAGTGGATCACTTTTCCACTTATGAAATGAAGACTATTATTTTTTCACGAGAAAGAAGGGATTTTGGCATGTTAAAACTAGATAAGAGAGTAACATGCATTCTGAAAGTAGCAGAATGTTAGTATTATAGTATTATATCTTTCTTTATAGGTAAATCAGGTAGATATTGACAATTTTACTTTTTTGCTTTCATGAATGCTCTTTGCAGTTTCCTTTTTTGTATAGGCAAAGTTAGCTGCTTAAGAGAAGAGCAGTATCTTAGTTATCAGAACATGGTAGGCATCTGATAAATATTTAACAAAAGGAATTTTGTGGGTAATATATGAACAATAATAAATAGTATTAGGCTAAAAATAAATACCAGAGTTCTATTTTTAATTAGTGACAATTGGTTATTTAAATATCAATCCTTCTTGTAAGAGAGTTTACTGGGATATACTTTTACTAAAATTGTCTTAAAAAAATCTGTTTTTGCAGGTGGTTATACCCAGAAGCCCTTTCCAGGCCAAGGGACTTCTTTTGTCATGCATAGAGGATAAAAATCCTTGTATATTTTTTGAACCTAAAATACTTTACAGGGCAGCAGGTAAAGGTTTTATTTATTTTATATTTGTGAATATCTTTATATGCTTTTTTACAGCTCAAAAAATTGCATCTTCCATAAGCTTGATTTATATTTTCTTAGTAGAAAAAATTTTGATTGGTTTCTTCCATATTTAGTTGTCCTAAGGTGTAAATTTTATGTTTGGGAGAAGTCCATCTGGGGGTAGCAAGAACAAAGGCACTATGTTTAGCAACATAGTATGTGTTTAGTAAGTATGGGTTGAATGAAAAAGTGCATGAGCTCATTTTAGTAAATAATATCTAAGTTCTGGTTAGTTAACGTGGTCATGAAGGTTTTCATGTAAATCAGGTTGCCTTTGATCATGAAGGAGACACCGTTAACAATTATTCTGTGCTATCAGGTCTGCACTGGGATGTCTGTCTAAAGCAACCTGAGATGTTTGGTCATCTTCCTCTTAGCTCAAAATTGTGACTCTATAAACATACATGTGACTGCTTTTTTCTCAGCTATAATGGAAATTTTAAACAGCAAATGTTTTTTTCTGTCTAAGGTATCTTTTATTTTGAATTCAGAAAACATTACTTTGACAAATCATTCTTTTCCTTACAGTTAAATTTAAAAACACATATTTTTATCGTGATGTAATTTACATACAGTAAAAGGCGTAGATATTAAGCGTCCAATTTGATGGGTTTTTGACAACCCTATACATCCATGTAAGCACTGTGTAAAACAAGATAGAGAACATTTTAATCACTCCTGGGAACTCCTTCCCACCTTTTTGCTGCTATCCATTCTCCCTCCCACACACTTAGCCACTTTCTGATTGCTATCAGATAGTCGTACATGTTTTTGAGCTTCATGTAAATGGAATCACGCAGTATGTATTCTTTTATGTTTGCCTTCTTTTCCTCAACCTAATGTTTTTGAGATTCATATATGTTGTTGCTTGTATAAGTAGTTTATTCCTTTTTCATTGCTGAGAAGCAGTCTATTGTATGAATATTCATTGTTATTATTACTACTAAGTAATAATTTTTCTTGTTATTCTAAGTATACTAGTTGTTAATACTAAGGAAAGTAGCTTCCCTCTTCTCTCTTTATCAAGCTAATGTCTTGTGAATAGCATTAGTACATTGTAACTATGTTTCTGGGACCAGCCTGCCAATGAATTAAACTGGAAATGCTTCTTGGCTATGGGGAAAAGAACACCTGAAAATCTGAGGCATGTATAGTATTGTTGAATAAGTCTCATTTTGTTGTATAAATATTCATTGTATGAATATATTATAGTATATTCATGGCCTGTGCAACTGGTCTTCTGTTTTGATTTATTCATTCCCCTGTTGATGAGTTTTTCAAAGTGGTTATGTCATTTTACACTTTCGTTGGAAATTTATCAGAATTTCAATTGCTCTTAAGTTTAAAAACAGATTTTAAATTGACTCTCTAGATTTTTTTATGGAATCTATTATGCTCTGTATCCCATTATGGAATAAAAAATAATGAATGTAGGAATTTAACATCTTGAGGTGAATAGGAAGACATCAATGAGTAGCTTTTTGATGAAAATGGTTTCTAATACTTTGGATATACTATGGGTATTATATTTGTAATGTGAGCCAGTTGTAATAGCCAATCAATGCAGAGATTTTTCAGTATTTCATAAATGGAGACTGAATAAGAAACATTTGAAAATGTAATATTCACTTTGCCGCAAACTTTGAAACAGGATTGGCCAGGGAAATATTTAATGTTATAGGATTCTAGCTAATAGAATGAGCTTGAGAAATTTGTTCTAGGCTTGGCCCTGGGAAAGATTATGAAAGACCCTGATGAGGTTCAGAGTTCAAAAGGTTTCCACAAGTTTCCTCATGATGGATTATGTGCCATTTCAAGGACTCTAACTGAATCCCTTCTTGACCCCCATGGCTCAGTAGAGATCATGCAGGTGCCATTTCTTTCATATGTAGAGAGCTTCTCTGCAAAAGAAAGTAGGATAAGGAAAAAAGAGTGAGCCACTAAAGTCTTCATATTAGTGTTCTCTAGGTCATTGTCAAAGTTCATCCCTGGGCCAGCAGAGTAAACATCACCTGTTAGCTTATTAGAAATGCAAATTGTCAGACCTCATCTAACACCTACTGAATCAGAACCTCTGGGAGCAGGGCTGGGCTCTCTTTGTCTTAGGTACCCCGCAGGTGATTCTGATCCATGCTGAAGTTTGAGAAACATGGCCCAAGGTCAGGCCTGAAGTAATAACTGATGTTGCCTATCTCCATTTATCTTATTTTACTCTTAGTTCTTATATGCACAGGATGCTTTTGACCCATGGTTTTCTTAGACTTGACCTCTGGTTCAAATCAGTGTCTCACAACTGATCATATTTTGGTTTCTACTTTTTTTTTTTGGCTCAAATCTGACACTGATCTGTAATCACTGCTTAGGTTCAGCTTCCTCTTCTCCAGCCCTGTGTGTTAGTATCTCAGATTTACTTTATACTGGTGGAGTAAACTCCAAACTTACAGTTGTTTCGAAAGATTATAGTTGACCCTTGAACAACACAGGTTTTAACTGTGCAAGTCCAATTATACTTAGATTTTTTTTTCAACCAAATGCAGATTGAAAATACGGTATTTGCAGGATGCAATTTTGGTATATGAGGGAGTCCTGGAACCAATCTCCTGAGAATACTAAGAGATGATTGTACTAGATGATTATTAATAACCTAATAATGGGCTATTTTGTAATGAACATCACTTCCAATTTACTCCCAATTATTTTTAATTGGGAAGATATAAAAGGAATGGTGGATTTTTGAATCAACATTTGATTGAGGAGCCCTATGGAAGATATTTTATGTTGAAAGACAGAATCAAAGAGACAGATAAAATAAGATGCTTTAGATTCTCTTCGAAGACCAGAGCAGCCTGTAAATGTCTAAGTTGTGGTAATAGGAAGACTTGTAGTATCCATAAATAATAATAAAAATTTAATATCCATAAATAATTATAATAATAATTTAGTGGATTGATTTTTTTCCCCCCACATCCTTTCCTGAATTTCTGGCATACATTTGGGAACAGTTAAAATAGAATGGACCAACTTTTACATTTAAAGTTTTTGTTTTTTAAAAAAAAGTGTGTTCATATTAGGATTTAGATGTTTATGGAGTAATAAATATAGACGTAGGATCATTATAAGTACAAGGCTGATAGTTATTTATAAAAATAATTAGGAGTTAATTGGAAGTTATATTCATTATATGATAGCCCATTATTAGGTTATTAATAATTATCTAGTACAGTCATCCCTTGGTATTCTCAGGAGTTTGGTTCCAGAACTCCCTCATACACCAAAATCACATCCTGTGAATACTGTATTTTCAGTCTGTATTTGGTCGAAAGAAATCTAAGTATAATTGGACCTACACAGTTAAAACCTGTGTTGTTCAAGGGTCAACTATAATCTTTACTCAGTAGAACATAGTCAAGTAAGGATACAAAAAGATAACTTTTGAATAGTCTATGGCAGGAGTCCCAACGTTTCTGGCACCAGGGACTGGTTTCATAGAAGATAATTTTTCTATTGGCGGGGGGGAAGGATGGTTTTGGGATGATTCAAGCACATTATATTTATCGTGCAGTCAAACCCTCTGCTAATGAAAATCTGTATTTGCAACTGCTCCCCAGAGCTAGCATCACTGCCTCAGCTCCACCTCAGATCATCAGGCATTAGATTCTCATAAGGAACACACAACCTAGATCCCTTAGATCCCTCACATGTGCAGTTTACAGTAGGATTCACGCTCCTGTGAGAATCTAATGTCGCTACTGATCTGACAGGAAGTGGAGCTTATGTGGTGATATGAGTGTTGGGGAGCAGCTGCAAATACAGATGAAGCTTCGCTGGCTTTCTCCCCACCCACTGCTCACCTCCTGCTGTGTGGCCAGGTTCTTAATAGGCCACAGACTGGTACTGGTCCATGGCCTGGGGTTGGGGACTAGAGATCTATGGTAATGTTTATAAAATCTATGCATTTAAGCCCTTATATTTTGTTCATGGAATATTATCTTAAACACATAAATATGTTCAAGAATTATACAATTCCAAAAAGTTACATATATTAGTTAAACTAACAATAAAACTTATAATAAGACCTTAAGTAATATGGAAATGTATTTCTCTTACACGTAAATGCTTAGACTGGCAGTCCAGGGCTGGTGTGGTAGTTCCTCAGTCATCAAGGGCTCTTCTGTCTGGTTGTTCTGCTGTCTTCAACATACGGTTTTCAGTTCCTGGTCCCAGATAGTTGCTCCAGCTCCCAATATCACATCTGTATTTCAGCTACTGGGAAGGAGGAAAGGAAGAGGTATTCTTCTCTTTAAATAACTTGAAAATCGCACATATTAAATTTCACATCTTATTGGTCAGAATTAATCACATGGCCATGGCCGCACCTAGCCACAGGAGAGTCTGAGAGGGGTAGTCTTTAGCTTAAATGCCTTAACTGAAAATTATGTCCATCTTTCACCACCTCCAAGCCTACTGTGGGGAAAACATTGGCCTCTAGGAGACTAGGGTGGGAGGCTGTTTGAACAGCCTAACTGTGAAATGGTGGGAGCCTGAATTAGCAGAGGGAAATGGGTTAAAAATTTCCTAGATTGTATGAAATATGTGAATATGAAATATGAATTTAAGGAGAGGAAAGAAGAAGGAAGTGTCAAGAGTAAGTATAGAGTAAGATTTTCCATGATCTCAGGACATAGACATGTGGCTCAAGCTTCATAATTCTGACTTCTTTTCTGGGATTATTTATGTGAAAACAGAGCTTCACTTTCTATGGGTGGTTTGCCTGGGATGATGTGAAATTGAGACCCTCAATTACTTTTACTCCTTTAGTCTTTGATTAATGGGTTCCTTCTACATCCTTCCATTTAGTCTCATTTTAAGTTTAATGTACTTTGAGTTTCATTCCCCTGTAGACTTTACTACTATAATAGATAATTTTGACTAACATAATATATATTAATCATCTCGGTTAGAGAAAGGATGCTTCTCTTTTAAGATGAAATCTTCTGTTGGAGTAGCATAAACCGGAGCCTTTCATAATTTAATATAGATACCACTTTTGTGTTAATAGCTGAAGTAGGAACCCCATCTGTTTATTCATAATCATTCTTCATAAATTTGCTGCGAGGATTTAAGTGAGATAACCCATATATGTCTCTGCCTAGTCTTTAGGTGCTTTTCGAACACTTATGTGCTAGACATAAGACTATATTTTGCAGATGTATGGACTATTTCATTGAATCCTCACAGCAACCTTGTCAGATAAATTCTGTCATTATCGCCATGTTTCAGATGAGGAACCTGAGGGAAGTTAAACAACTTGCCCAAAGCCACATAGCCAGGATTCAAACCTGGAGTCTGTCTCTAGAGCCAGGTATCGGGCATATTTGTCACAGATAGCAAGTTTAAGAAACTTGCTTAAGCTCACAGCGGTAATAAGTGATGGAGTTAGGTTTTAAACCAAGACATTTTGATGCCAGAGGCTGCCTTCTCTCTAGTATCACCCTGTTTTTCATCCCATTTAATTATTATGGAATAGAGGGCATAAATGAAATATAATTGCCTCTAGGTCCTAGTTTCATGCCAAGAAATATGCTGTTTATTTTTTAAAAGTTTCCCACAGAATTAAAATGATCTACATTTACATATGTATGTATGTATATATGTTTGTACCTGTAAATCCCCAGTCTCCCGTGGGATAGGCAGGGATACTCAGCACTATAAAAATGGGGGAAAATGATCTACTTTTTAATTGAATGGAAATATATATGGTTGGCCCTCTGGATCCATGGGTTCCACATCCATGGATTCAACCAACCACGTATTAAAAATATTTGAAAAAAAAATTCATCTGTACTGAACATGTTCAGACTTCTTTTCTTGTCATTATTCCCTAAACAATGGAGTATAACAACTCCTTACATAGTATTTACATTGTATTAGGCCTTACAAGTAATCCAGAGATGATTTAAAGTATACAGGAGGATGTGTGTAGGTTATAATCAAATACTATGACATTTTATATCAGGGACGTGAGCATCCTTGGATTTCGGTATCTGTGGGAGCTCCTGAACCAATCCTCCGTGGGCTCTGAGGGTCGACTACACTATCCTTAGCCATGCATTAAGGCAGTACATGCCTATGTAGTGTATAGCCCAAGGTTTGAGTATATACTGCATTAATTTCTCCAGTGGCAAAGGATTAATTTGCTTCTTTGAAAGTTACAGAAACTACATGTCACCGTCTGGTATGGTCACAGGTGGGGGGTTTGGGAGCCTCTGTGCCATGTGGTCATTAAGGGATCTAGTAAGATGTCCCCAGGTAGAGGCAAAGGCAGCTGGGAAGTGTAGTTCTCCTGCATTTAGAGAATGGATGAAATTGGTGAATGCACAGCATTGTCCCTGTCACAGCTCCTCTTAACCTCTCTGACACCCTCATTTCTGGGCCTGGTGCCCATAGAGTTTCTCTGTTCAAACCTCTGTGCTGTGGTGACTTGCCTACATGACCAGTCTACAACATTTAGAAATGATTTCTTTCAGTTCAGCCATTAACTTTATAAACTACACAGATGAAAAGAAAAACAGGAAAGTAATACATTCTTTATGCAGCAATTGTCTTGAATTTTGTTTTTATTTATCTTGAATATATACAATCAATAGATATAAACTTTGTGTCTTCTGAATGTAGAAGGAAAAAGTAACTTAGTAATATTTTTAAATTTCCTGGTTATTTATTGTAATTATGACATTTAAGTGTAATTAATCTTTTTAGAAATGACAGAGAGATATTTAGAAATGGTAGATAAGGAAGAGCAATCTAGGCAGTATCAAAAATGTACAAAATAGTTATGATTCAAAAAGAGAATGAGTCAGTGTGACATTATCAGACACAGGCATCTGGTGGAGAAGATGTTCCTTTATCTTCTGAACTTTTAGTTTTATTTAATTGAATGATACATGACATCAGTGATATTGAAGTAAATGTGGCTTTTATCTGAGGTTCTTCTGGTGAAAAAGCAAGACAGACTAAAATAGTAAAAGCCTGTAATGTCTTTTTGTCAGGATTTTTGTAAAATCCAAAACCATTTCAGGTAAAAATAGGTCATAAAGATATTGAGGAATTTTTTTTAGCAGATATACTAATTATATATGAATTCATATATTCTGAAGAGAAGAATATTGTTTTAGGTAGCTTTTGAATGGTAGGAGACTTTAAAAATATTTTTGCTAAATATCAGTGTACCTAAACAGAAGAATCAGTATTTTGTATTTTACATTAAGCACATTATTTTCGTGCAGGTCAGTACATTTAATACTGGGTACACTCATTGAAAAGAATCAGTTGGATCCATCAATGAGAGGAAATTCACTTGTTAGATTTCTGAATTGGTTTTTAAATTGAAATAATATTTATGTGGAATTTAAGAAGCCAAATAATATCTTATAACCAAAAATAGCAGTTCCTTACCTCACCCTTCACCAAATCTGTGTGTCTCTCCCCACAGGCAACCACTTTCGACTCTTTCAGCAGTTTCCTGTGGTTATTTATCATGACATTTGTAAATAATATGCTTGTACTGCTTTTAAAAAATTTTAAGCATTATTATTTTAACTTTCTACAGAGGGGGACAGTTTAGCTCTTTTATGTCACCTTCCTTCCCTCAGCATGTGCCGTTCCTCCCCCTTAAACATCCAAACTCCTTCCAATATCTTCATGGAGTTATAGTATAATTTTAGGTCGGATCATAAGTTTAGTATTTACATTGCTGTGGCCTTATCAGTATGATTCACAACTGAATGAGAAATGCATCCTTTCATTTCCTCTTTGGTTTACAACTCTTTGTTTTTTTCTGGAGTCAATAATGTTTTCTCTCTTCCTTCTCTTTTCATTTGCTTAATTTCTTATGTTCCTATTATTAATATAGCTCCTAATCTCCTCGGTGTACTTTTTCTCACTTTATTTGGACACATTAGGTAGTCAATCAGGTTACTCTTTTTCCTGTGGTGTCCCTTCTCTCCTCCTGGGCCAGTCTAATAGTGTGGTTAAGAATGTGCATTCTGGAACCAGACTGCCTGAGTTTGAAGTCAGCTCTACGTTTTACTCCGTGAAGGCAGCAATAAGTGCTGTGGTTTGTATGTGTCCCCCAGAGATCATGTGTTGGAAACTTAATCCCCAGTGTAGCCGTGTTGGGAGGTTGGGCCAAATGAGAGATAATAAAATTGTGAGGGCTCTGCCCTCATGAATGGATTAATATCATTATTGTGGAAGTGGGTTAGTTATAGCAAGAGTGAGCTTGGTACAGAAGCAAGTTTTGCTCTCTTGCTCTCTCGAACTTTCTTGGCCTTCTGCCTTCTGCCGTGAGATCACCAGATGCAGTTCCCTCGACCTTGGACTTCCCAGCCTCCTGACTGTAAGAATTAAATTTCCTTTCTTTTTAAATTACTCTGTCTCAGGTATTCTATTAAAGCAACACAAAACACACTAAGACAATAAGGTTCGCTAAATGTCAACTGGATCCTAAACTACAATTGAAGTATAGTAGTTCTATTACCCTCTCAAGTTTATTTACTTGTTTTTCAGTTAAAAAGATACACACCTGCTGAAAATCAGATACTTTTATATTTTGGTGTAAACAATGTTATAATTAATGGTTAAAAATGCCTTACCTTATTTTCTTAAAAAGATTTATTTTTCTCATTATAAAGGCAAGGCATCCTCTAACTGTGAGCTATTGATGCTCTTAAAACATAATGGCTAAGTTAACATCTTTTTTTATATAACTCCTCTGCAGGTTGGCAGGTTAGGCTGGGCACAGCTGAGCAGTTTTGGTCTCATCTGGGTTCCCTCATAGGTCTGTAGTCAGTTGCAGGTCAAGTGGTTGGATTTGCTGTCTCACATATGTAGGGCTGTGGCTGGTAGGCTCTGGTCTACCTGTCTCCTTGTCCTCCCCAGGGCTTGTTCACATGGTGGAAACAGAAGTCTAGCGGGAGGAAGTGGAAAAATGCAAGGCTCTTGAAGCATAGGCTGGGAACTGACACACCCTCACTTCTTCTATAGTATGTTAGCCAAAGCAAGTCACAAAGTTGGCCTAAGTTCAACAGAAGGGCAAATAGACCTCATCTCTTCCTGGGAAGAGCTGCAAAGGCACATTGCAGAAGGGTGTGGCTACAGGGAGGGTTGGAGGATTGCATCTAATTTTCAATCTTTCTTATGTGCTTGTATTGAAAATACAAAAGGTAAAAGGAGCTCATAAATCCATCCTCTAACTGCTGTTGACTTTTTGTTGTATATTTGCCAGACTGTTTTATCTGTGTGTTTAAAAATATATTTTTAGTCAATTTATTTCACTTTTCATTTATTTGATTACATCATGTTTGTTTATTTCATATTTGTTTATTCTTTTATGAAGTGTTCAAGTTGGTTTCTATTTCTTTCTTGACCTTGTGGGGTAGCATTGATTGTAAACCTAAAACTTCAAATACCTAAAACAAGCAGGACTGCAGTTAATAGGCAATTATTCTATTTTGTGATGAGAATGCCTTGATTTAGCATTGAGTAGCTAAGAAGAATCAAAAAGTGTTCAATCAACTTGAAGTGGAAAATTCCCTTTGAATTTGTTTATATGTTTTCGATGATTGATCTGATCAACTGAACTATTCATAGAACAGTGCCCAGTGGAATTTTCTTATACTCTGGCATATTCTTTATATTATTCACTTTTCAGAACTAAGTATGAGCAAGCAGATACATACTTTTGATTATTAGTGTTAAGATATTTACATTGTCAATGACTAAGCTTAAGCTATGTGGTAAGTGATTTGTTTTTTATTTTTTGAATACAATTTACTACTATGAGTCTTATTCTTTCTTTGTAAAAAGTACAAGCATAAGACTATATGGAATAAAATTAGTAAAAATTCCTTTTCCCTACCCCTTCACTTCCAACTCCCTTCCTTAAGTCCCTTTCTGTGCAATTATATTTATACACATGTATGAATATATGGACCACATTTGTTTACATGCACTACAGATATTGTTCTGTAACTTGCTTTGCAAATCTTTTTCTATCTATTTAGACAAATATGTGAATGTGTAGAATGTATACACACAAATAATAAAATTAAGAGCATGTTACAAATATTCTATAACTTGCTTTTCTTATCAATATATTTTGGATATATTTTTATATCTGTTCACATAGACTTAGCTGATTTTTATATTCATAAAATTACATTAATTTTATATTTATAAAATTTCTGAACATGTACCATAATTTATCCTTTCCCCTATTATGGAACATTGGGTTGTTTCTAAATCTGGCTATATTAAACAATGTTGAAGTAAACATCCATGTTTAGTATATATTTGTGTATGTGGAAGAAGAAAATTATGTCTGTGTTCTTTATTGTAAAAACTCGAAAACCTATATTTCTTAATTCTGTTCTTGCTTTCCGTGGCCCCATATATTCTTCAGTTCAGCTCTGAGTAATAAATTATTGATGAAGCCAGATGCTGTGAGTCTCTAAATGGCAGGTAGTGAAAACCTGTGGAAGGATAGGCAGTTAATGACACAGGTACTATGGGGATACAAGACTCAGTCAGTAACTATTTGTAGCCTGAAAGCTAAAAATGAAAGCAGGAAATGTTTGTGACATATTTAACTTGGGAATGCTAAGAGTGAAACCTAGTTTTTATTCTCTTGTATTAGTATATCAGAATTTTACCCTTTTTAAAAAGACTATTTTTTTTTTAGAGTGGTTTTAGGTTCACAGCACAATTAAGAAGCAGGTACAGAGATTTCCCTTATACCACCTGTCCCCAAACAAGCATAGACTCTTCCATTATCAGCATCTCCTACCAGAGTAGTACATTTTTTACAGTCGGTGAACCTACATTGACACATCATTATTCAAAGTCCATAGTTTACATTAGGGTTGACTCCTGGTATTGTACCTTCTATGGGTTTTGACAAATGTTTAGTGACATGTATCTACCATTACAGTATCATAAAGAGTATTTTCACTGCCCTAAAAGTCCTCTGTGCTTTGTCTATTCATTTCCCTGTCCCCCCAACACCTGGCAACCACTGATATTTTTACTGTTTCCATAGTTTTATCTTTCCGAATGTCATGTAAATGGAATCATACACTAGGAAACCTCTTCAAATTGGCTTCTTTCACTTAGTAATATGCACTTAAGATTCCTCCAGGTCTTTTCATGGCTTGGTAGCTCATTTCTTTTTAGTGCTGAGCAATACGCCATTGCTTGGATATATTATAGTTTATCCATTTACCTACTGAAGGGCATCTTGGTTGCTTCTAAGTTTTGGCAGTTATGAATAAAGCTGCTATAAACATCCATGTGTAAGTTTTGTGTGGAAATAAGTTTTCACCTTCTTTGGGTAAATACCAAGCAACATGATTGCTGGATCAGAGGATAAGAGTGTACTTAGTTTTGCAAGAAACTGCCAAACTGTCTTCCAAATGGCTGTACCATTTTGCATTCCCACTAGCAGTGAATAAGAGTTCTTGTTGGTGCACATCCTTGCCAGCATTTAGTGTTTTCAATGTTTTGAATTTTGGCCATTCCAACAGGTGTGTAGTGGTATCTCATTGTTTAAATTTGCATTTTTCTGATAACATATATGATGCAGAGCATCTTTTCATAGCTTAATTGCCATCTGTATATCTTCTTTGGTGAAGTGTCTATTAAGGTCTTTTTAATTGGGTTGTTTGTTTTTTATTATTGAGTTTTAAGAATTCTTTGTATATTTTAGATAACAGTACTTTATTAGATATGTCTTTTGTAAATACATTCTCCCAGTCTGTGGCATGCCTTTTTATTCTCTTGAAAGTGTATTTTGTAGAGCAGAAATTTATGTTTAGTTTTTGAAACTTTTTTTCTGTATTCTGTCATCATGAAGAGCGCCCATTAGAAGTCTACTTTGAAGAAACTAGATCTCAAGAGTTTAATGCTAACTTTGGGGGAATGTTATCATTACATCTATGTCCACCCACTGGTTCTCATCAAGAACAGCAGTTAGCCTATTATTTGTGTATAGTGTATAATATGTTTTTTTTAAGCAAGTAGAACACAAGTAGAATATTTTTTTCTGTTCTTATTATCTGTGATGTAATGATACTTCTTTTCCAAGAGTATGATTGTCTCCATTTACCCAAATTACTTTTATGTCCATTAATAAATTCTATAGGTGTTTTCAATAGGTTTAGCACATTTGTGGTTAGGATTATTCCTAGATGTTTTATGTTTTGTTGCTATTATGGGTAGGATCTTTTTTTCCCCTATTATGTTCTAATTGGTTATTATTGGTATATAGAAAATTTGTATATTGATATTGCATTTGGAGACCTTACTCAATTCTCTAATAATATTTTAGTTAATTATCCTAGAATTTCTAGGTGGAAAATCTTATCTCTCTAGCTAATGATATCTATAGCTAAATTTGAATTGCCCAACCAATGGCTACTAAACTGCAAGAATAATTCCTTCCTCTTCAGATAACCATTTTAGACCAGCTATTCCTGAAACTGGCTGAATGTCAGCTGATTCCTCTTGTTAAAGTTCTATAGATCTTTACCCCTCTCTCCCTCCTGTGTTAGAACACTCCTTCTAAGTTGTATTTATGACCCCACATTCTGAGTAAAAGCTTGTGTGTAAGGCTGTTAATATTAAAATAAAGTCAGTAGCTGCCATTCAGTCCCAAATTTCCAGTTCTTTTGCATAATGAGATAAATCAGAGATCTTTTCAAATAGTTGGCAAACATATATCACAACAGCAGTGGTGTGATAAAGCACCTTCATATTCCTTACAAAATTTCCAAATTAACCTCACTACATTTCCCAGCCTCATTTAGTGTAACAAAAAAAAAGCTTTTTTATGAGACTAATATTCCATAATATGCATCAGTAAACTTAATATATGCACTAAAATTTAACCACATGTGTAACACAACTTGTTCAATCTTTGCAATTACTCTTAGGGATTTTTTTTTTTTCGTGTCTTCTCTAGTATGCAGCATTTAACAGTTTAACAAAAGTTTTCCCATCATCAATTTTACTGACAATTACTCATCTTTCATGTTTAATATATTTGAATTCCTTCAGTAAATCCTTTCCAATGCATTTTCTATAGAAAGGAGCTATATCTGAATGAACTTTGTTCATACAAGGTAAATTCTACAAGATAAATTGGCAAACTGACAAAATCATTGAATGCTGAATTAAAATCATTATTTTAAAGCCATTCTACATAAGCACATGGAGAGGTTAAAAGGAAAAAAAAAATCACCTAACAAAAAGATTATATTGAGGTAGAAGAAAATTATTTTAATTTTTACTGTCAATTGTAGTAAGTAGTATTATTTTATAAACTATTAAGAAAGAAAAAACTGCCAATTAAACTGATATGCTTTTTAAATGTTTTATTCTTATTGAAAGAAAAATTATAACATTAATTAGATGTGAGTTTGTATTATCTATCACCCTGATACATACATAAAAACAAAATATAAGCAAAATAAATTGGTTTAAGCTATTCCTGAAACTCTTTCACATTCAAAATGTAATTCTTCTCACTCACTTTTTGACATGTAATCATCAGTATTCATGTTTCTCCACAGAATATAATTTTCTGTGTCACCAAGCACATCAGTGATGCAGCAATTTTTAAATGAATCCATTAAAAAATTAAAGATTGGTGCTGGGCTCTCAAGCTAGCTCAGTGATTAGGTACAGCCTGCTTTTGTCTCCTGCTTCCAAGGTTGTTTAACTATTTGTGATTCCCCACTTTCCCCACCCTTCCATCTCAACACAACCACTTAGAACTTGGTCAAAAGAGTAGTTCTCTGATGTCTCTGGAATTTTATTCTAAGCTGTAAATACCCATTTTGTAGGTACTGGTACTGATTTTGATATTTGTTCATAAGCAGATAACAGCAACTACTGGCCACTAGATAAGATGGCTGCAAGATGCCATTGACTGTAAGCCACATTCCAATTTCAGAAATATTAAAATGTGAGGGGGAAATGAGTATGTTAGAAACAATGAAATATAGTGCCTTATATTGGGCAGATGACTTTAAAACATTGAAAAATTAGTATAGATATTTTTCACATCATGCTTTTTGTACCATTAGCCTCTCCATTTCCATAAATACAATATTACACGCAAGGAGCAATGATTCCCACTAGACACCAAGCATTAGCTGTTGCCCACTGATTTCCCAAATGCAGAGAGTAGACAGAAAAAGTCACTAGAGCACACTGACAAAAGACAATTATTTTCAGGTAAGAAAGACAGATGGAGAATACATGATATGTTTAGTAGACTGCAGAATTCCTCATTGCATATTAATTAGATGATTTCTTCCTTGAAAGCATGGACAATCTTTATAGATTTAGGTTTTTTGCACTACTTAAAGCATGAAACAGATTTTATAGTATTGTTAACAGTATATTGACTTAATTTTTCCAATATAGACTTAATCTTTAGTTAGATTTTTAATAATTTAAGGTGAAGAGGGGAGGAGAAGACTGAGTACAACTGCGTTTGGGGAATAATTTAAAAGTGATTGTTAGAAGAAGTTGCACTTAGTTTCCTTGTTCATATATTCTTTCTTATCTCTAGCATTAATGCTAAAAGTAATTGTTGATATAGAAGTGAAAATTATTAAAAATGATTATAATAACCTCAAATCTGAGTCTATTCAGAAAAGTAACAATTGCAATATAGAGATATAGTATTAGTTTATAGTTCAATATCAATTTTGTACAGTAAAGGGTAATAGGCATAAGAATAACTCTTCCTAGAATGAAAACTTTCTTTATAGCTTTAGTGACTGTATCATTTGAATTATTTTAAGTTGTAATGCTGTTTTCTTCCTGAGAACTGATTAACTTAAAGTGTCCTCATTCTGTTCTATGATGTTCCTATGATTACTGGTAGGATACTGGGACACAAAAATAATATAATGCTTTGTCAGAGACCACCAAATTAATTAGATACAGAGGCAAGGCTGGAACCAGGCTTCTGGTTGGGTAGATTTACTCCCTCCCCACCTCTCTCCACTAGACTGTGAATTCTGACGAATGAGGTAGGCTTTCTCAGGTTTAGACATTTTGAGTAGCATCAGGCAGCATGAACTAACATATTTTAGAAATATACTCAGCTTTTAAAAAGAGAACATTTATGTTTTCTCACTTTATCATGTATAATGGAACATGAATAAAGTCCTACCCGAGTCTCCCATTTCTGGGGAAACTGGCATTACTGTAGATTAGTGCTGGGGCAGAAAAATGACCCTATTATCTCTGTAGTGGTAATAGTGTGCTTCAGAGGGGAACTTGCATCATTAAGAGTGAGTTGTTATTTTCTTGCAGATGCTTTCTACATGAATTATTAATATATTAAATCAGAAAGAATTGGAAAGTACTTTCTAGGGACTTAGGAATATAATTTATCAGTTTCAGCATTTAATTTTACTTGAAATATTATGTTAATTTATGTTTTCATGGATGTATGCACAAGCACACAATCAATTTCATTTGTCTGTTTCTTTGGATATACCTTTTTTTTCTACATGGAGTGCCTTTTTTATTTTCTCTGGTGTCAAGTCCCTCTTTACCTCTAAGACCTCCATCAGTCAGTTGTATCCTCCTTTTTTTTTT